>NW_020455534.1:377483-432254 GCF_003342845.1 Nothoprocta perdicaria
AAAAAAAAAAAGGGAAAAAAAAAACCCAGCAAGACAAATATGTACTTACTGCAGTAAGCGATTAGGAGGCTAGCCAGGATCATGATAGCCCAGAAAGTTGAGGACATGCTTGGCAAAGCGTTGGCATCTTTCCTACTGCTTCTCCTGGGAGATGGAGCCATCGAAGCCACTACCCCGGAGGGGGCGGACAGTCAGAGAGGTTCACCAGCCAGCTCTCCCCTTGACTGATGGCCGTTCTCCACACGTAATCCCAAAGTGAGGCATCCTCCACACACTGCGGGCTCGTCAGCAGCGACGTGTTCTTACTGCGGGAAGCATCTTCCAGCCACAAAGCCAAGGCGACTTAAAGAGCGCCGGGCTTGCTGGCCTCGGCCAGCTTTCCTCCCATCACCGTGGCGAGGCGCACTAGCGAGGTGGCTCTGCGGGGTGGATGGGGACGCCTGGCGGGGTGCTGGGCTTGGGCGACGTCCCACGAGCGAGCCGCTCTCTACGTCTAGTTGAATTCGCACAAGTTGCGCTCGCTGCTCGCGCCCGGCCGAGGCGGCGCCGGCGCAGGAGCCCCGCGGGGAGCCCTCCCTGCCCGCCCGCCCGCCCTGCGGCCGCCCTAGAGCGCCCCCCGCTCACGCTGCCGCCGCCTCGGAGGCGCGGGCTGCATGGCCGCCACGCGGGGCAGCGCGGCCAGCGCCGCACGGCAGCTCCGCGGCACCCGCCAGCGGCGGCGGGAAGCAGGGAGGGAGGGAAGGAGGAGCGCGGCCGGGGGGCGAGAGGCCGCCGGCCAGGCAGAGAGGGGCCCTGTGGGCGCTGAGAGGGCAGCCGCCGGGATCCGCCGCGCGCGGGACACTTCACAGCGCCGGCAGCTCGCTCGTCTCGGCGCAGCGCTCGCAGGCTCTGCCGCTGGAGCGGCGCCGGTCCTTGGAGTAAAAAGAAGGAGGAGGAGGAGGAGGAGGAGGAGGAAGGGGGGTGGCGGTTACGCCCACAGGTGAGGGGCGCGCGGAGGGTCCGTCCCCCGGCGCCCTGTGGCCATCGCGCTGCTCGAACACGGTGGCTGCTTCTATAGCGGCAACGGTAGAGCGGCGTGAAGCCCACCTCGGGGCCTCCAGCACATGTGGCCGTTGTGGTAATAATTAAAGACCTAAGTGCTTTGAGAGCGGCCAGGTAGCTGAGCTTTTTTTCCATTTAGATTGTCCATAGTGGTGCCTGCAATTTACTGTTTTAAGTTCTGCGCGAGGTAGGCATGTGCCGAGTGCAGGTGGGATTGGCAGACTAGAAGAGCGGTAGGGTCATGGACAGGCATATCCCCTTGTGCGCTGTTTGCATAATGAAAATATCCTAAAAAAAAAAAGAAAAAAAAAAAAACAGATTTAGGAGCTCCAGATTTGCCTGATTATTTTCTCATTTAAATACCTGGACCTAAAATTGCATTATTTAGTAGACAGTCCTGCAGGGACCTTTTTGTGCGACTACACCTGACCTGACTGGGAACAAAGGCAGGTTTTGCACCATGAGGATGTCATAAGTGCAATCTTTTTTATTTCAAATTTGCTTTTCTATAAGGGCAATTTGTATCCTGAGCTGGTTGGGCAGGTACGTTTGAGAAATGCTCTGCAGAGATGATTCGAGAGCTCTCACTTTGCTTTATGTACAACTTCCTCATCCAAAATGTTACTCACATTGGCCTTGTTTTTCTATTACTGTTGAAAAATGCAATATGGGACAACTTGAACATTAAAGCAGCACAGAAGCTTTGTTTTCCACCCACCAATGCCATGTAAAAGAGCATTTTAATACTATTTTGTGCTTGGAGACTAAATCTTTGGAAAGCCCTCTATCCCTTATTTAGACACTAGATTTTCTTTGTAAGTCAATATAAATTCCATAGCTCCTTTGGTATCCATTGAAGTATTACTTCAGTCTGAAGTTTAAAACTAGTGCTGCATAATGAGATTCTTAAAAAAAATAGAGACTTTCAAATTTCCTATTCTCAGAACAAATGTAAATAAGTATTAGGCAACAAAAATGCCTCAACATGATGTGCTGCTTTTCATTGCAATTCAAGGACTAACATGTAAATTAAACAGGATTCTGTAAATATGAAATGAAATTTGATTTCTGTTACACCAGTGTATATTGAATATACTGTTGAATGATAAATTTTAACTATTACAAAAAAAAAAAAAAGAGGGAAAAAATCTTAGTAACTTGGCAAGAGATGTATAATATGGCATATATAATCAGCTTTAAAATCACAAAGGATGGCTACAACTGTATATAGGCTTCTGTACTTTGCAGTCCATAGAAATTTATATGGTAAATCCATTAGTTTACCCATTAAGTTGCAGAGAATTTCCTTTGAACATTACAGGGTACAAGAGCAGACAGTGAGGTGCATTGAAAACCAGCTGAGTGGCAGAGGTCTGAGGCTCTAATCAGTGAGGCAAATTCTAAATGGAAGCCAGTGGTGTCCCCCAGGGATCAATATTGTGTCTAGCACTGTTCAAGCTCTTCTGTGTAAAACTCTTCAGTGATCTTCTTGAAGGGACATGGTACCTTCATCAGCAAGACTGATGAAGTCAAAACTGACTTCAAAACTGACAGGAGTGGCTGGTGCACCAGAGCTCTGTGCTGTCTTTCAGCACAGGCTTTCTGTACAGGCTGGAGGAACCCTATAGGGCAGCAAGGAACCTCGTGAAGTTTGATAAAGGGAAGGACAGAGATTATTCCTCCCTCCTTCACCTATGGAGGAGTAATCCCCTGCACCAGTACATGTGGGGGGTTAACTGCTGGAAAGCAGCTCTGCAGAGAAGGACCAGGGGACCTGCTGGAGAACAAGTTGATCCCATGGCCAGTAGTGTGCGATGAGAATGTACACTCACCTTCTCAGGAATTGAGAAGGCAATTGGTAACCTCGAAGAGTATTTCCATCAAGATAAGGTTGCTGGTCCTTCTCCTCAGCCCTGTGAAGCCACAGTTGTAGTACTGTATCTAGTTCTGGGTTTCCCAGTGCAGAGACATGGAGCGACTGGAGCAAGTCCAGCAAAGACCACAAGGATGATGAAGGGACTAGAACACCTGTCATATGAGGAAGCATTGGGCCTGTTCAGCCTGGAGAAGACTGACGAAGTATCTTATCAATCAATGCATTTAAGTAGCTGAAGGGAGGGTAAATAGAGGTTGGAGTCAGACTCTTCTCAATGATGCCTAGTGACAGAACAAAAAGCGATGAGCACAAATTGAAGAAGAAGCAGTTCCATCTGAACACAAGGAAAAAGATTTTATTATGAGAATGACTAAGCTGTGGAACAGGTTACCCACAGTGCTTGTGGAGTCTCCTTTCTTGGAGATATTCAGAAGCTGTCTGTTTGGTGACCTGGAAAGTCTGCTCTAGGTCACCCTGCTTGAGCAGGAGAGTCACACTAGGTGATCTCTGAAGGTCCCTTCCAACATCAGCCATTCTGTGATTCTGTGATATGTCCAGCTTTCAGTTTGAGGAGTGGGAGTTATGATTACTGTTAACTTAAGTCAAGCCTGAAGCCTGATACAGAAATGAGTGCTTTGCTATTTATGAAAACTTGACATTATTCATTTAAAAGCAGGTTGATTCTGGTGTCTGAGAACTACTCAGTTACTCATGAAGCAAAGTGCCCCTCATTGGGAGCAAGGATGTCAGAGTTGGGGTCTCGGTGTGTCTGTCCACATCTGCCTGTAATCATTTAACATTAGAAATAATAAATCAGATTTTCGAACATTACACTCTAGTATGATTATCAGAGAAAAGATAAGCTTAAAAAAAACACTTCAAAATATTTTATGTTTCCTTAGCTCTATTATGAATGTGTATATTTTGATTTTAAATAACAACCTCACTGTTCTATGCTATCTTATTTTGAGTGATATTCCTCACAGAGTAAAATTTTACTCAATGAGAAAGTGTCAGAATGTTACCATAAAGAAATTTGCTTGCCTCTTTCTTGTCTCCACACAGATTTTCAAGGAAAAAGTAGGAGGCGTGCTTTAATGTCTCCCTCTTCTCCCACTCAACTGCAGTATTTGCACCTTTGAATCTGCAGAGACGTAAAAGCAATTAAACTCATGGACGGATGTCTGAAAGCGAACATACCTTGAATAGGAAAACAGAAACTAAGTTAAAGACTATATATCAAGGTGATATAAACTTGTCGGAAATCAGATTTATTCCCATGCCATCAAGGACATAGACTTTCTGTTCTGCCCCCACTGCTGACAGAGTTAGTACCTAAAAGGAAATTAAAATAATAACTATGCTATTTATTAAGATAGGACAGACTGATGACCCTGTTGTAAATGCAGGCAAAATATTTCTGTTGACTTGGAATAGGGATAGTTTCAAGCCTGCAGAATTCCATTTCTCTGTGTCAGTTTGGCCACGATGTGTATACGCACCGCTGCTCCCTACTAGAATGTCAGGCCTGTAAAGCATGTGCAGTGATGTTGACCTCTATTACAGGTGCAGCCTGCAGAGGATAAATACTAACATTTATATAGCACCAACCATGTCCATGGTGTAAGGAACGTAACAGTCTTCAGACCTCACGGGGAGATCTGTTCTTTTTGAGTTTTCTTGTTTACTTTGACACAAGAAGTTTCGAGTAAAATGTAAATAAATTCTAAGGCAGGGTGCAGTTTGTTCTACTCAATAAAAAATTGCCAGACAATACTATTAAGGGTGATACAATTGAGTTTTGTCTTTGGATAATGTGAAATGCTTCAGTTAATTCTAAATGTTGTTTTTTAAAGGTAACACAGATTAATTTGTGAATAGTATTAATTTTTTAAATCTGTTGATTTCAAGAGAAATGTAGGCAAAATAGATTTTAAGAGAATGAAAAGTCTCCTTTTTTTAGTATTAGAAGCACGTCTTGAATAAAACATGAGCTGTGTAGTATGAGCTTGCTATTTTGTTTTATCAAAACTTTCAGAAGAATAAGCTCAGAGTGGAGCTTATTACTAAAAATGTTTTAAATTTATTTAAATATTTACATTTATAATAATGTACTTAAAAAAGTGTATATATTTTTGTAAAAATCCAAAGCACATATTTAAGCATCAGAAAAAAATATGGAGGGGAGCTGGAATTTTCTTCTACCTTCCTCAAGAAGATGGGATCTGTGGAGACTGTTCAGATGACACAGATTCATGATTTTCAGTCAGGAGATTTGGTAAGATTTGCTGGTTCTGTATTTACTAATCTTAGAGTCTGATTGAGGAGTTTAAACTAGGTGCATACTTTAAAATGACCATGTAATAGGGAATGTTTTACTACTGGTTTCTGTTAATAGGAAATTTATTGTATTTTTGACAGAGAGGAAGGAAGAGAAACAGAGAGTGTAGATGCATGCTGATTTCATTGTCAGGCTGTGATTTAGAAAGTGATTTCAGCCTTTCAAAAGTAGAAATCTTATCTGAGTCTAAATGACTGAGATATACATGTATCTGAAACGAAGTGATGGGGAAATTAGATTTCACCCAGTATTTTAATAAAAGTATTTTCAAAAGTACTGTAGCAACGCATAGAGATACATTTTGATGTGTGTTCATGCAACAAGCATTCATCAAGGTTAAGTAAGCTGCTTGAGAAGCATCTGTCCAGAAATCTCTACCACTTAAGATGAAGGAAAAACCAGTCAACATCTAATTAGAAGGAGTCTATTGACAATTCATTCTTTCAATGACCAAAGCAAAGTCACATTGTTTTATTGCATTATATTGCTTACATGCCAGGTGCTCTTACTGATGAGCTTTTGCTTGATATTACAGACTCACAGATACGATGTATAACTCATATATGGTGCCTTTTCACTTAAGCTTGAAACTACAAAGTTGTATTTTTTTCCCTAGCTTTTATTAACTTAGTTATTTTTTTCACTCTCACTCCTTGCTAACATCATGTGTTTCCTAGTGAACAGAAAAGATTCTGCTAAGTGCTGGGAAATCCTCACTCTGTAAAATTAATACTTAAAGTTATTCGTTGACAGCTGTGCTAAGCTATCCAACTGTTTGCAGAATTTAAATATAAAAAGGTATGGGAGTAAGACGAGAAATATGCTGCCAATACGAACCACCTTTATACCTGTCTGTATAACTAATGTGTCATCACAACATCCCCATTACCATTCTGACCCAATATTATTTATAGAACTCACAGTAAAATTCAGAAAGAAGTCTGAAGGAGAGATACTTCAGATGAATTTTAATTCCACTTTGTCAGAGGCAAGTCCAGTTTTTATTTAAAAAAATGAAATCAATATAATATCAAAATAGTTTTTGCCATTTTTTTTCAAAGAAATCATAGCTAGGGAACTAGAAATGAGATTACATTTTTTAAAATATTACATTGTTATTTAAATCCTTGAATATTTTGAGACCAAAAAACTCTCACACAGAGTAAATGTTAATATATAACAGCAAATTGGCAAAATGTCAGAGTTAAAGTTAGGTTCTAATAAAATACAGCTTTTTATAGAACATAGTAATAAAATGTTTATTTTTATGATGTGGGTGTGCAAGATTGTTTCTTTTCACCAAAGTCACTACAACTGATGTAGTGGCTAAGTACGTTCCTGTCACTTAGCAACCTTCACTCATGTGGAAAAAAATATTTTTTCGTATCTGGAATGCTATTATTGAAAGTGTCTAAAGTTTAGCAAATTACCAAATAATTCAGAAGTGAGTCATTACCTGAAGTAGAATGATGCAATATGCCGGTTATATATTCACCTAAATGTGAATATATATATATATATTTATATACACACTTTTATATGTATATATATAAAATATATATATGTTTTATATATATATATATAAAAGGTGAACTAAGGAGGGAAGTAGCTAGAGGGACGACTCCAATGCAAATTCTGGATCAGTCACTGGGCTGGACCTCTTTCCTCCCTTCAGGTCAGGATGCCACCCGAGGAGACTCCTTGAGGTTGAGAGCCCTCTCTGATCTTCTTGGGTGGGTGGTTGTTGTACATTTGTATGTTAGAAACGAGCTAAAAACCACACACTGCAGTAGAGAATTTCCTGTACTGGCATCTGAAACCTACTTTGTAAAAAAGTTGCAATTGTATTAATCATACTATTCAAGAACTCGACTATTAGTTTTGAAGGCAGTCGGACCTATAGTCGACAGATTGAGAATCCGGCACTGCCAGAGTCAGGCCTAGAGTTAGCATAATATTTGGTGTCCCTATTAAGAGATGAGTCCAGCCACCTCCATTCCCTCTAACCTCTGAGGATCAACTGGAACACAAGAGGATTCATCTCTTACTAAATTTCCCCTCCTCCCCCTTCAAACTGCAACATACAGTGAGGGAACGTTAGCTCACAAAGTTCAGCAAAAGGAAATGGTATATCCATTTGGGGAGAATAACCTCATGCAACAACACAAGCTTAAAAACAGCCATCTAGAAAGAAGCTTTTCAGAAAAGCCTGTGTCCTTGTGGACACCAACTCGATCAGAAACTGGTAGCGTGACATTGCGTCAAAGAAGGTCAACAGACTTCTGAATTGTGTTAAGCAGAGCATTGCCAGCAGGTTGAGGGAGGAGATGCATTGTGTCAGCATTGGTGAGACCACATCTGTGTCCTGCATTGGACTCCTGAGAAAACATGAGAGAATACAATAATCACAGGTCCACAGGTCCACACTGACATACTGGAGAGAGTCTGGTGAAAGGCCAGAAGGAAGATTGAGGATTGGGGCATCTGCTGCACTAAAAGAGACATAGAGCTGTAGTGGTTTAATCTGGAGAAGAGAGGGCTCAGGAGGATCATACCAATATATAAATACTTGATGGAGGCAGTCAAGAAGATGGAACCAGACTCCTCTCAGTGGCGTCGTGTGAAAGGTCATGACACAATGGGCACAAACGGAAATATGGGCAATCCTATATAAATATAAGGTTTTGTGTTACTGTGAGATGACCAAACAGTGGAACAAAATAGTTGAGTAACTTGGTAATTCTCACCTTCAGACAATAACCAGAGAACTGTAGCCACTACTTCATGGTGAATGTGGTAAGTTAAATTCTAAAACTTTCTTCAGAAGAGCAGCTTCAAATTCATCTTTTTCACTTATGTAATTGAGTGACATAGATATCAGTTTTATTGTGAAAAAAAAAAAAAAATAGGCTAAAAGGCATCCCTGTGACCAAACAAGTCATTTAGCAGCAAAGAGGATGTTTAGATCACTTTACTGTGAAGGTTGTACTTTACTCATTTATTTGTTGCTGTTGTTAATGTTCACTGCTAAGAGAAATTTCATGTGTCAGCTGAGGTGCAAGTACTGTGACATTTAATTCCTTTAACAACTCCATCCAAATTTCAGTTGGCTAAAATAATTATGCAACCACCCAAACACTCTGATTATTGTTGATGAAACAGTTTTAAAAAGCGAATAACAACAAAATAGACATCACCTAAAGCACAGTACTTTATGCAATTTCACTCCCAAATTAAATGATTGTGAGATTTTGTTTTGGTTTGATTTTGGTTTTAGGCTTTTTTTTTTTTTATTGTGACTTTTTGAACACTTCAGAGATTTTTGTATATAAGGTAAGTTTAAAAAAATAAAATGTAGTTGTACTGCTTGAAATTTGTAAGATAATCAAACTTAGATTTTTTGGAAGAGAAAAAAATGATCAGTCAAAGCTCTGCTTTTAGAAAAATAAAATTTATCTATAAACTGTAAGTCATTTTTTTAATAAAGAAAACAGTTTAGATCAGTTTGTTTTACTTAAATGGTGGCTATGATAAAACATTCATAGCAAAGAGAGTTGCAAAATGTGTTTGTTTTCAATCATCTCTCCTATTAAGGAAAATCTATTAATGCAGCATCAAAATCGGAAAACTGAATGTGTAAATATAAAGGCTCTTAAAAAAGGTTGCACATTAAAAGTCAAAATTTCAAAATTCATGTCTCAACTAGCTCAAAGCTAGCAAAGTTCTGTCTGGCTAAGAAAAAAATAAAAATAAAATGGTCATTTTTCCTAAATTCCCAGATGTCCAAAAGCCTGGATGAAGAAGCAGCTCACTGATTCCTTCCCATGGGCTACTCCATCCCGATTGCTCCCAAGTGAGGTCTAAGCATCGCTCGAGAGACCCTCCAGGTTCAGGTCCCTCCAATGCTGTTGCTGGGGATTCAGTGCCTTCCTAGATTTGCCAGATGCTTCCCATAAGCATCAATAGTTTCTTTAGGAATAACAAAAGTCATGTTTAATGGGCTAGATATACTTGTGTGATCAAAGAGGAAAGCACAATAAAGACCAAGAAATTTACTTAAGATTTTGCACATACCTAGAGTGCTCTTGCCAGAGTAGCAATATGAGCTATGGGATTTATTTTTTTAGTTCATTTAATACTATAGCCACTAAATGACTTAGGCATCTGAGACCCATCCAATTTATACCTTGGGTATTTAAACTAAAAATTTAGATGTTCAAAGTGACTGCTTAACTGCTGCATGACCCAAAAGATGTCTCCAGTCTACAGATTCCACATTTTAAACAAAGTTCTCTGACCACCACCATTTGCTTCTGGTATTTGGAGAAACCTTTCAGTCCTCAGGGTATGAAACATATGCAACCCAACAGCAGCTGATAAATTAACATTTTTTCACCTATGTTGTCTAATTGACTGGGTATATTAGGTACATTCAGACAAGCTGATTAGACCATCCTCTTGAGAAATTAGAGGTCCTCTCCTGCTCTTGGTTCCATGGTCATCAGGCAGATATCCAAAGAACTATACTGATTCCCACACTAAAACCAAATCCCATTTCATTTAGTCATCAAAATTCACTCTGAAGTTTATTTTGGCTGAGTTTGATATTTGATGTGTATAATTTGCCCTGAATTATCAAGAATGGTATTTAGAGCTGGCTCACACACTCTAGTATTTTGTGCAAGCTATTCAGATAGGCACAGTAGTAGGATTTAGATCAGTAATTCTATTGACCTGGGTATGAAGGTAAAGAAAAAGAATAAGCACACCATCAAAAGCATTGCTTGACTCATTAGGTTGAAATGTCTTTTGCAACCACTAGTACTCTCTAGATGCAATCCTGCTTTTTAACTACCATAAAACAAAAAAAGCAAACAAACAAACATAGATGTTAAAGTGTTCTAGTGTATTTACTTTACAGTTGTCATGTTTAAAGCACTTGGTTAAACCATTTCCATTTTATGTATGCCCTGTATTTATGTTCTTTCTCAGTTAATCTGTAGTAGATACATATATAGTGTGTATATATGTAGTATATGTGTGGTGTATGTATTTTGTGTATGTGTAAATACCAGAACTATATTCAATGTATACATTTTTACCAAGCAAGATTCATTTTATTCTAATGTAATGCATACAGACACAAAGAAGGAAAAGCAGAGGGAGAGGGAGCGGGAGAGGGAGAGGAGGGGAGAGAGGAATAGAATTTTATTTCTGTGAAGATGTAGTTGGATTATATGTTTAACTACAGGTTACAGTATTCATTTAAATGCAAGGGTTCAATGGACCTTGATGGTATTAGTTGTGCCTGTGCTTCTGGTAAAGAACACAGCTCCAAATGTATGTCATGTTATATCTCCTTCTTGCTTTCTACATATATGGCAGCAAGTTAGTTCACTCATAAAATTGCTAACTAGCAGCTAAATTAAGTTAGTTTCACACTAAATCAAAAATGTGCTTATTTCAACATGGTGCTAATCCCAGCGTGGTGCACACATGGGCACAGGGAAATCTGCATTCTCTGGCGAGAGTATTTGTCTGCATTGGTAATTATTTATAGGCTCACAATGCACTCTGCAATTTAGGATGCATCTATCTACCTCACCTGAAAAACTAAGGCACTTAACAATACTGAATGATCAGTGGGCTGTCATGGGTATTCTAGTGACAGTGAAATTTCAGTCAGCCTTTTCTTCACTTTGTATGTATTTGTGTAGAAGTTGATGGATCCTCTCCTTTTCTTGTAGTACATGAGCAAACAAATCTGAAAGAAATGTGTCTGTAAAGAGAACATTCTTTCAGCAACTTGTCAGTCAAACAAAATTCAGAAGGGCTGCCTGGCATGTTTTGCTATTGTTATCTATTGTAACTCACTTGTATTGCGTTAATGTAATAATAAGAAAGGACTTTGCTAAATCTATATTTCATAGATTTATTTCCTTATGGAGTCTGAAATTTCTAGTAAAGGACACAGAGCTTCTTCTAGCATAGGGTGGCCTATGGTGGACAGAGACTAGGAACAGATATAAGCAACTGGGCAGGACAAGGATATTACGGCAGCAATATGCTGCTTTGTCAGAAATGAGATCTGCACACCTGTGGCTGCTTAATAGACCCAAAACACAGAACATGGAGAAGTCATTATTCAGATCAAGAGGACATTAAAACTAGTGGGATAAGTGGTTGTCTCCAGTCAAAACACATAGTGTTTATTCAGTGAGTGGAACTGAAATGCCTTTTGAAAGAAACTGTTTGCTTTTTAAAAAGTTTACTTTGATTTTCTGTAGAGTCACATAAATCCGTCTCTGCAGGGATTTCACTTTTCAGTAGCTCTTGTTATTTCAATATGATGATCTCTTCATGCTTCTGACTCAAATGTTAGAAAGAGAGTGTTTGACTTTGCCTTTTTCTATAATACCAAGGGTGGCAGGAAATGGCCCACTGCTATTATACTATCAATTGAATGGGTAGCTGCAGGGTGTTGGCAAACTGCAGCTTGTGGCAGCACTGACAAAGAAACAACAGGCACAGTGGCTATCTTAGTAAATGTACAAATGAGAGAGAAAGAAAGAGGCATATAACATTTAATTTGTAAATAGGATCTCACAATACAGACTGTATTGCAAGATATGTGTTTTCTTGTACAACATAATCTAAACACCATGAAAACCTTCCCTAATATTCTTATTCTGAAATGTTGAATCCCTGATGCCAACTTTCTTTAGGCCAAAGGTTCAAAAAGTAGGATCTGCACATTACTTGCTTGCATCTGTACTTCCTGGTAAAGGCATGCAGGCTGGCTTTCTATCAAAGCACAAGCAAAAGAATATCAAATGTACTAGCTGTCAAACAGTAGACCTTGGGGGACATGCAAATTGATATTATACCACTAGCTTTTGGTTCCTTTCTTGTCCTGCCAAAAGCCTTTTGCAGATGCCCAACCTCTCATTGCAGGAAAGAATGTTGGATGACCACGACTACCAGCATATAAGAAAAATGAAGCATGAAACAGCAACACATTTTGACATGAACTTTTTTTGATATTATTTTGTTCACTTATACTCAGTACTGTAGCTACAATGTAAAGGTTTAAGAACTATGATCTACTTGTTAAAACAAGAAAATTGTGAAGAAGTAGGCAAATATTAAAGAAACAAACAAATAAACAAATACTGGAATGGAGTGAATTTATCTTGGAAGATTGAAAGATGGGATAAGAAGGAGATAAAAAAAGGTTAATACAAGAGTATACCTTTTAAGCTAATAAATAGAATTCATTTAAACTCCATTATATTTTGTTTTCCTGGAAGGGAAGCTCTAGGTGAAATGCTGCTTCCATCAGCAGCAAGAATTCTTTTGAGAAAAGAATCCAAATTACATTTTACTGCATATTAATATAACATGCCTAAGTTATCACTTGCATAGCTGAATAGTTGATCTGCAGAAAAGAAAAAATTACCAGTGAAAAGAGAAAGAGAAAATCCTTCTCAAGATGCAATCTGAAGTGGAGGCCAGGATTTTTCCTCTGTTTTATTTGCTGATTATTTTGGACTGGAACATCTCCTTTATGAGGAAAGGCTGAGAGCGCTGTGTCTGTTTAGCCTAGAGAAGGCTGAGAGGGATATTATCAGTGTATAAAAATATCTTGAGTGAAGGTGTCAAGAGGATGGAATCAGATTCTTTTCAGCGGTGGCCAGAAGTAGGACAAGAAGCAGTGTGTACAAAGAGAAATACAGAAAGTTCCTTTTAAATATGAGTAAAAACATAAGGTAGACAGAGCTTTGGCACAAGTTGCCCAAAGAAGTTGTGGAGTTCTCTGGAGATATTCAAAACCCACCTGATGTTATCCTTTGCAACATCCTTTCTACCCTACTTGTGAAGAGATTTGCACCTACCTGTGCAGAGGTTTTTTGACTAGATGATCTTCAGAGGTCCCTTTCAGCCCTATAGAATGTGTTTCTGTGATTTTGTAATACTGAAATATGTGCATAGACTTAAGCACAAGTAGCTCCTTGAGAATAAAACTAAGCTATCAAAAAGGATGACTAAGTTCATTAGCCTCCTTCTGCTAAATGCTCCTCACAAGACATTAATTCATTGATGGTAGAGATTAGTAAATCTGGGTAAATTTAGCTATATAAGAATAAGTAGAGAATACCCATTGAATATTTAATCCTGAAAAACACATACTGTTTAATAAGTGCCTTGAATTCATTTTCACAAAAGACTTAGATGTCTGAATTGAAACCTAGGAGGGATTTAGACCTCTAGATCTAACCCCATAAACTCAAAGCTTAAGTTAATATTTTATCCTAAATGCACCTTTTTCTGGGACGCATGTGTAGTCCACAAAATACATGTAGTTCCTAATGAAGTGACCCAGGCACCATTAGCTGCTGATTGTAGTCAGCTCTTCTAAATGTTGAAAGAAAGTATAAAATCTTCTGTCTTGTTGCCTTGAGCTGATTAACCAAAATTTTTTAATTTGCAATCTTTATATATTCATGGTAAGCTTATTCAAGACAGCTGTTTTAATAACACAAAGTGGTTATATAAGATATTTTTCCCTACTTTTTTGTTTTTATTTCCATGTTTTATTTTCAGAGAATAACCTCCTCTCAGACTTAAAGTCATATTTATATTGAATGTCATTTTAGATATCTCCTATTAGGAGGCTTTAGCTGTTAAGATCAAAGTGATGAGAGGTATTCAGAAGAATAACTGAACAATTCTTGCTAAAAGCCACATGAAGTCATGACAGCCATTTTCCTGTTGCAGTGTGAATTTCACAAAGCTCTTATTCCATTTCTCTTCAAAGTCAAAGATGTTTTAAGTGGAAGGTATTATTGAGCCTTCTTGCATACACTTAACATGCTTCTACCTCCTGGACAGATACATGCAAGAGACAACACAAAAATTTCAGTCAAACAGCTGCCCCACTCTCCAAGTGGGATGTTACTGCTGACTTTTCTTCTAAAGGACCTAGCAAGGTGAGCTCCTAAGTACTAACAAGTGTGAGCTCCTGTGTACTCTTCAGATCCTTTGAAAGGTAGGCAGGTTTGTGGCTAGTCTGCTGCTAGCTGGCAAATGGACACACAGAGGTTCTCCTCCTTCACCCATGTGGCCCTGTTGTTGCATTGTAGAGAAATAATTGGGATTAAGAACAGCAGTGTCTACAGATCTGTTGTTTGTGATCTTTGCTGTGAGAGTTCTGTCTCTGTCTCTAACCAGGCAGAGGCAGATCCTTGGCAATGAGTGACCCATGTGTGAAACATTATAAGATATTTTGTCTTTATCAGAAATAATAAACAGCTTCTTTTCAGGGAAACTTCAAGCTTTCTTGATGATCTATGTAGATGACCTTTCTTTTTGTGTGATTTTTTCAAAGATGAAAGAAACTAGCAAGGAAAATCAAAGAAACGTCAGCATGAGGAGTCCTTTTTCCATGTTACTTACCTACCCCAGGAAAAAAAAAAAGGATGAATATATACCCCCATAACTGACTTTTAAAATAAACAAAATAATTTCAAAATAAAGCACTATAAAGATTTTGATAACTTTAGAAATAAGACTATTGTAGTTTTTTACTTATCTCTTGGTGTTAAATCTAACAAGTGTGGAGTTCTGTTGCTCAAAGTTCTGCAGATTGAGTAAAAAATCTGTGTCCCCCAATTATTGATCTCTTTCTTACTTTTCTTTTAGAAGTTCACTGCTAAACAAAAACACCTTATCAGCAATAATATATCAACATGTCACGGGTAGTCTAAATATAATTGGTGTGACAGTTATTAGAAAAATATTTTAAATCTCATTAATAAAAGAACAACTCTGTAGCAATTCATGACATTCAGTGTTCACAAAGATAATCGATTAGTTAACTTTTTTGTTTATTATCAATAACAGTTTTTCTTTTATGATTAATTTAACAGAGATGTAAACATGAAATGAAAAGTCAGCACATTCAAAATACTCAGATAAAATAAGGTACAATGTAGCACCCCAAAATGGCGATAAAGAACATATATTTGAATTATGAGAACAGATAAATTTGAATTGTGAGATGAGAAATAGAATCTCTCTTAATAAGAAGTTGCATATCTTTGGAGTTTAATTACAATAAGGTCTGTCACTACAAGATTAATGACGAGCAGTTTTTCACTTCAAACAATTCCAATTGAATTATGATAGTACCATTACTCCTAGAGAGATAAGGTCAAGTAAATGAGGCAAAAGCAAGAAAAAGCAGAAAACTAAACTGAACTAAAATGAGGGAACATTGTATAATACGTCAGAACCTTAAAATCTTTTACAAGTCTCATATTTACAAGGGTATATTTTAAAAAATATAGTATAAAATACTGTAGTGAGATGATAAAATCCTAAGGATTTATTTGCATGCATTTTTTTGTTAACCAAGCAATATTTTGGGATCTAAAACTGTTTTCTAAAATAGGAATAGACAATTATTTGTACACTCATATTTCCCCTTCCTTTTTGGAAATGGAAAAAAAAAATCCAGACACATAGTCACTGCCTTAGTGATTATATATCATGTGCTGGCACTTATGTGCAAAGAGGATATTTATCTGTATGTTAGGGATAAAGTATTTACAATTGTTGGCTGTGAAGTTTTTTTCTAATGCACAGGGTAGTGCAGCCATTGGAGTCACCATAGGTTGTCATTATAGCTTCCTAAACAAAGGCATAACCCTTTCCATCAGGGAGGAGACATTTAAGCCAAGAAAATTTCTTTCTCAGAAAGGAAAACTCTGGGGACACTTATAGGGGAAACAGAAGTGAAATAATGTGCATGTAGATTCCACTAGTCAAAGTCCTCCACCAGGAAAAGAATGATTATCTTTAGATTTGTTGCTGAATTCTGCATTAAAAATTGAAAATATAATTTAACAAGACCATCATAACAGGGTTTAAAGGACCCTGATTTGTAATAACATTTCTTTTAGATATAACTTATATTTTAGTTTTATGTGCTTGATATCATCATAGTTCATCCTCTTAGACTCTTCCAGTGAATCCCCATATTCTCATCTACAAAACAAATACTTCTCTTTGTTCTAAGTGTTCTCTTTGTCGACTATATGTGGACTTTTGACCATTTGACTGATGTCTTTTTGTATGTTTAAAGGTTTCTGTTATCTTTATTAATATAAATATTTATTCTAACCTTGTAAAATATCCTGTCAAATATGTCATGATTCTCCCTTTATAAATCATATCAAAGGGCAGATATCTTGAAAAGGAGTAAGAATAAGTCATGAGGATAGCTTGAAGAGTAATAGTGTGGAGACTGTGGAAAATATTTGAATATAGGTATTCAGTCTTCTTCCCTTTCTTAGAGAAAATTCCTGAGGGAGAGAGCAGAATCTAACTTATTCTTGTCTCTAGCTGCACCCAGAAACAAGTACAGATAATAGAATATGAACAGCTTGTCTTATTGATTCTTGATCACCCACTGAATTCAGTACATAATCTCACATTGCTTTCAGCCTATGAACTGAACAAGCTATTAAATAATTCTAGTTACTGGCAGAATAAATGAATTAATAAACATAATTTTAGGTCTTAATTAAATTAATATAATTTGGTATAATATTCCAGAGAACAATGAGGATATTTTTCCAGCCCACTTCCTGCATAAATTACTTTGTCTGAGAGCTGGTGTTTATCCTGAGCTCTTCTGAATGTGAATCACTTAAACAGACATTTAAAACAGAATTGTCTTCTTAACTTTCGTTACTTGGAGATAGCTGTTTCACATTCTTGTTGAAAATAGTGCATATCCCTTTTTACATGCATCCTTATATCAAGATAACACAATCAAATTCATCTTGTTTGTTAATATAATCTCCCAGAACACATTGTATCTGTCAGAAATCATCAGGCAAAATCTAATGTGTTTCCTGCTACATAAATTTAATTCAGATACTTGAAGAAAAATCATTTTCTATTTTTTTTTATTTATTACTGGCATAACTACCAGTGTACCAAATATATTGTACAAAAATTGTACTGTATATTGTACAAAACTAAAACAAATAGCTTATTTAAATATAAGAGAAAGTCATTACACCAATAAAGACCCATGTGAATGGAAGTTCATCAGAACACAAGGATAATGTACTGGTGGACACTGACCCAACTAGTAAGTGAAGCAAACTATATAAAATCAGTAGAAGTACACAGAATTGCTACTCATTAAAAAAAAACCCAAAACACTCACTTCTAAAAAATACTCACTGCACTGACAAGGATTTGGCAAGGTAGAAAGTTAGAGAAGAAAAAAAAAAACTTTTGTATCCCTCTTGACTTTTCTCAGTTGCCCCATATCCCCCAGATAGCTCTGTCTTTGCTTGTTTTGTGCTTATCTACTTGTCTTTTGAACATATTGGTGTTTTTTGCTTCATTGCTTCAAACACTTTTCTCTTTATAATATTCCGTATGCCAGGTTTTCCAATGTTTATATAATATGCACTTGCTTTTTTGTTCCTTGTAAATGCTTTTAAAGAATCTATGGTTTTGATTTCTGTTTTTGTTTTTGAGTAGTGCCTCATAATTTTAAGAACCAATAACTTCATTAAAGACGCATGTGAATCATTCCTTTTTATCAAGAATTGCCAGAATTGCTTTCTGGCAATTAGTAATTCTAATATTAAGCTCATTCTTTCTGAATCATCCTCAAGGAGACAGTTTCACAACAACTGAATTTATTGCACCTCTCATTCTACTTTTGGAATCAAAATCTGACATCTCACAATTATTTTACAAGCCTATATCCCTCATGTTTATAGCATATTGCAATAACACAGTGTTCTACAATAAAAATTCATCATGAATAAAGTTTTTATTTATTTTAAAAATTATTTATTTTATTTATTTTAAAATTCTGTTTATTTATATCAACATCAATTTACATCAACCAGCATCTTCCTCCTTCTGGAAATGTCTTAGCAAGTTATATTCCTGATTATTGCCAGAATTACATTGCCTGGACATTTCATTGATAATACAAAGACAGACTTTGATCCAATTGGACATATATAGATTTGAGAGAGCTTAAAAGAAAAGAAGGAAGGAAGGAAGGAAGGAAGGAAGGAGGGAAGGAAGGAAGGAAGGAAGGAAGGAAGGAAGGAAGGAAGGAAGGAAGGAAGGAAGNGAAGGAAGGAAGGAAGGAAGGAAGGAAGGAAGGAAGGAAGGAAGGAAGGAAGGAAGGAAGGAAGGAAGGAAGGAAGGAAGGAAGGAAGGAAGGAAAGAAGGAAGGAAGGAAAAGAGAAAGAGAGAACAAAGGATCAAACTGATGATCATCACCTAGGCCTTCAGTGACAGGATGTGGAGCACTGAGTCCCACAGAATACTAAAATGAGAAACAGGGTATTATAGACTCAACGATGAGCAGTGCCAGGATAGCATAGAGAACATAATCCGAAGTCTCACCTACTGGAGAAATAATTAGAAAAGTAATCAATTTTTTTTTAATCCATAGCTATATCCAGCAGCATCCAGCAGTGTAAGAAACAAAGGGAATTTTGTAATACAATTTGCTGCAGAATAAATTGGAGATTGATGCTTTTGAAAACAATTTACCATAAATAGAATATCTTCCATAAATTTCTCTATAAATTCCTCTATTCTGGGTGAGATGGAAATATTTATTGTTCATTTCCTTTATTTTAATGTGATATCTAATAAAAGGTTTATGGGGTACAACAGACTGAGAGACAACTGCAACAGACCTTTTTCTTATTCTTATTTATAATTATAATTATTATGATTAGTAACATATTAATATTAATTATAATCTCTTCAATAGCCTAAAGTGTAATGTCTGAAAAGGTTAAACAGAATCTGTAGAAAGCTGATGATATGACTAGCATTGTATGGTTATCAGCATGCAGATGTGTTTCCTATATTGTACAATACATGCCATGTGACATGTTACAAATCCCTGTAGAGTCTTAAGAGTTTAAATTAAACTGAGCAAATAAACTGGGAACAGATGTCCAAGAAGATCTGCTATTCTCTTGTTAACTCAGTATTTATTTAAGAAGCGAAATACTTTCACAGGTGGCTGTCCAGAATGATGTGGTCCCACAGGGGAAGAAATGAAGGGAAAGTTGAGATTGCAAGTTGAAACGTATTTCCAGATGTAAACATAAGGAAAGCTTAGCACAAGATTTTGTTCATGAAAATTAATATACTCTTTCAAAACAAATACACTACTACACAGAAAGAATGCATACAGGGTCTAAGGAACCCTGGGATCGATAACAGAAAGCCAAGGATTTGGCAGCAGTTTCTGTTGCCCTTATGAACAAGAGCACATTTTGCTGTTTCTAGAATAAAAACCTCCTGTTCATTGGTATATTTTCTTATCTGCCCCCCCAGACGATTGTTTTGTTTTGTCTTCAATCAACAGGCCAGCTTTTCCTGTCTCTTGTGGCTGTTTGCTTTAGACATTAATCTCTGATGTGGAACTTCGTCAGGTGTTTCAAAAAATTTAATTTGTACACACTGCTCTTCAGAGGGCTGATCTTCTCCCTTACCATTTGTTAATTGCATAGATTTACTGTTAGTACTAGCATGATATCCAAACTTTTTTTCTATTTTTTTTTCATTTTTCACTCCTATAGGAATATTTATGATTTTTTTTCTTTTCCCCAAATATACATGTAAAGCCTTTCATTAACATTTAGATATGCTTGCGTTTACAGTTAATTTAATTGGTGTCTGGATTGGGATTGTTTTTGGCTTATAAAATTTTGCTAAATTAACTTTCAGTAGAATCCATCATTACTACTTATTTCAAATATTTCTCTCATATGGGCTAAATTTTATCACCTCTTTTTTTTTTTTTTTTGAAATCTCCAAATGTGATTATTGTGTAATATCTGTTTGAACATTTTCCAAGGAAAAAGATTTATATAGCTGTTATCTACCAACTTACAAACAAACTCATAACACAACATTTTTTTTCCAGTAAGATGAGTCATTTTTTCACTTAACAGCATGAAAAAACAAAGATAAACAATATGAATAGACAATAAAGTAGTGAAACCACCTTCTTCTATTCCATAGAAGCAGTTAAGGCAATGCAAAAATGTGGAGTATACATTTTGCATAGAGCAAACACAAATCAAATCATCCCAAGAAAAATGCAAACCAAAGCTATGCAATGACTCTCTTGGGTAATGCCCTGGAGAACTGACTTCTAGCCAAGTTTCATATTAAGTCTAGTTTAGTGCATATTTATTTTATTTAGAATTTTTTATCCTTATCTACATCTTGCATATATCTGGATACATTTTTTTTTCCCCTGTAAATTGAACAGTAAATTATAAACTAATTGAAAGATCGCTTTTGTCCTCATGGTGATAATTCTGGACACATAAACCCCACAAACTTCTGCATCTGAACAGATGCAGAAACAGCATCTGAGGGCAGAATATACATATATAATATATATATATCAATATGTAAATGATAGTGCTTCCTAATATATGTAAATTACTTCATCTGATTACTAAACAGAATAGAGTAGATAAAATTTACTTACAATTATTTAGGTCTGTTCTTTCAGTAATATTCAAGTCAAACTCTTATTTATCCTGAAATGCTTCAATAAGGATCTCGGGATTTAGAGTAGAACAAATAGATTCAGATTCTCATTCAAATATTTTAAGATAGACCACATAAGCCTTTTTTGACTAAGCACAATTTTAAAGATCAAGAACCATGTATCAGTGTAGGGACTTGTGTTGATGCAGCTAAGTGAGGAAAGGGATCCCAAGAATGAGGGCATAATATCTTTGCTGAGAGGATAAAAATTTTGGGATAGGCATAAGGTAAAAGCATGTGCTTTGTGTCAGTGGCAATGAGAAGCATGACGGAGTGAAGTTCTGTCTAAAACCAGAGTATGTTATGATATGAAAAGCCACTGACCTGTTAATGAAGTGGCAGAGTTCCTGTGTCCCAAGGTTCCCTTCTGGCATCCAAAACCAGCTCCTACACATAGTTGTACCATCCTGCAAAAAAACTCCCAGACGAATGAAGTATTGGGATAAAATTCAGACTAGCAAAGTGAGTTCTGATTAAACACTTTATAAGATCCTGGAAGCCTGACTTTCATTAGGAATGCAACGGGGTCTGCTGATGTTACATTCTATATGTTCTTCATATGTTCTTCATATGTTCTTCTTCATGCAAACTCTCACTCAATATGAGGACTTGGAAAATAATCCCTTATCAGGCCTTTTGGAAAAATGTCTACCTCCCAACAGAAAAATCTTTGAAAACAGAATCAGGAATAGTTGGCAGCTAAAATGTAAAACTGCAGAGAATCTTGGCACAGGATAACTTCCAAACTTTTTGTCCGGGGAATCAAGTTACATATATATTTCTATGGATGCAACAGAGGAAATTTAGAGTAAGAGAGAACACTAGCTTGTGAAACAACTAGCATTGCCATGCTATTGGTATGTGTCAAAAGACACTGGAGGCCTGTTATGTGGAGTCAGCTAGACTGGAAACTCAAATTCGAAGTGACCACAAAATCAAGATTGCACCTAGATACTGCTACTGAGGACACTACAATTGTAACCTGCCCATCTAGAGATTCTTTACATAAAACAAGTGAAATCCCTCTGTGGCCTGGCAAAATAAAGCTAAGGTATACTTTTGGTTAAATAATTATTTGCAGCCTTTCCAGAAATGGGACTGCAGTGTGATTTTACTAGTATTCTTTCAACAAAGGGTAATTTCACTGTTCTTTGTAAATACAATTAACAATAGCAATTAACACCAATACATGATAGGTGACCAACAGATGTTATGAAGAGCATTTTAGTCATAATGTCTTGAATAAAGGAAAATGTATTACAGTATAATGTATATAAATCAGGCGGTTTCATTTACTAATTTATATTGAAGTATTTTTACTCCATACATGACATTGCTAATGCATAGAAACCATATATTTTGCTTGCCTTGGATGGTGTAAAGCTCTGATGAAAATAAATCTGGATATACAGGTAGTACTACTCTCCTACTCTCTTTAGTCCATAAATTTAGTAAACAGTAGAGTTTTGGAAAATATATATAGCAGGTACAGCATTTCCTCCAGACAGAAAAGCAATACAGTAAAAATGAAGTTCTCCTTTTGACCAGTCATTTTATGAGAAAGTATAGCTGCTCTTGTTCAATATATACAAATCTCTATCTTTCACTGTAAATCATCTAATATGTAATCATCAAAATACATATTATTTTGATACAATATTAATGAAACACGAACCATGAATTAATCATTACTTTCATATCTTTTAGTTCATGATGATCAAATAAAAATATTTCAGAAACTGAGTCTCAAGTTTAAGCATTAAAATGGTGTAAATTCTAACACGGAAGTATATAAGAAGTGAAATAAAAAGTGTGATTTTAAATTAGACTGTTACATGGAGCTCCTCTTTAAAAAAATAAGTGTATATATATATATATATATTCAGTTGTGATGCATATGGATTATCAGCCAGTGTATCTGTTGATGTTTTTTTTCATTCACTATCTTTTTTTGCTGTCAGCTTCTCCTCCTTCTTCCTTCCATCTCTACTGAAGCAGTGCACTTGGCAATATTCCATCTCCATTCCTTATGCATAACTAAGCATACTTTCATTTTCCTACCACTATTATGAATGATTTCTTTTGTTCCATTACATTCATATCAGCCCTGGCCACATCATTAAAAGATATGCAAAGAAGTTCTCTGCTTTCAAATTCAAAATATAATCTGTATTTATTTTAGTTTTTAGGTGTAATTCAAAAGCGTTGAAAAGAACTTGAGTAGCCTACCTTTTTTTTTCTCTTACAATTGTTGTCAAAATAATCATCTGGTCTAACAAATGATATTCATATCAGTTCTCAATGACTAGGGCAAGAAGAAAGATCTGCTAACATATAAGGATATTCTAGAGATACATCTGTTTCAAGAATACTATCTCCAATTGCTACCATTTTTTTTTCAATAAAAGTCAGAGTAGTCTGGAGGACAGTGGCATGATACACCCTTGCTTACTGATTAGAGATTGCTCATGCCAAAATGCACATCTCTTTTTGACTGTTTCTTATATTCCACATGGGTCCTTATGTTTGTCAGAAGCTGACAGTGAAAAGTATTAAATATAAAAATCTTTCCAAGAAAGCATAGTCTACTGTAGAGTATGGCATTACTTTTTCCAGGAATGGGGCATTCCTTTTCAATTCGCTACTGAGACAGTGTAAACCTATGGCAATAAAATACTTCATACAGAAAAAAGAATAAAGTCAGACTTCTTGATTGTTCAAGGTCACTGAAAGGTACTTCAAAAATATAGTGTATTTATATGTACATATATATATATTTAGTATAATATAAATACATACTTTTATATAATATATAGTACATAGTACAAATATTCAAAAATATATCTCGAAGATTTTTTTTTAAAGTTTTGCATAAGGATTTGTATGAAATGCTATTTGTATGAAATTGATACTGCTAATAATCATTTGAATATGCAAATTTAGAGTTCATATAAGCTATATTTTAGAAGGAGTATATTAGAAAAAGAATAGAAACAAAGCTCTGGATATAGGAAAATCACCAAAACATTTAATAAGAGCTGTTTTTGCCTGAAGCAAGCTTCTCAAGGCAGGGGAAATAAATGCCACCATGGAACTCATGTTGACTTTATTGCTTACATGTCCCAGTAAAGAGCTGATTGCCTTAATATATTTCAAATTAGCTAAAGGCAGAGTGAAATCTATTAAAAAGATGCTCTGCATTTAACCAATTGGCACTAGTCTAAATAAACACAAGCCTTAGCTTTCTTTACATGACCTTATCCATTTTATTCCTAATCAAAAATTATTAGCTTTCCTGCTTTATTTTCCCCTGTTCTTTCTAAATGGATACTGATCCTAGTATTTCAGCTTTTCTTTCCCATCCCTTTCCTTTTAAGCACATTTCAATCAAGTCTAATTTCAGCAGAATTTTTGACACTGCTTTCAGAAATGAGCTAACTCATGTCATTATTCCTATTTCCCATCAGTATCCTATTACTGCATTTGTAGAGGCACTTCTTTGTCACACCTTATCTGAACCTTGTTGTTAAGTCCAGATTCCAAGGAAGACACTTGATGAGACCTGATGCACATGGAATGCAATTTTTGAATTCCATTTCAGTGAGTACTTTCATTCTGTAATGTTAAGTCAATAACGATGTACTATTCTCCTAGCAACAATTGTCTAGCGATAATTTCTACCATAAATTCTGCCATGATGATGTGTAAACATCAGGTTACCAGCCCACATGGAGATCTTTGCAAAATTTCATTGATTTTTTTCCACTCTTTTAACTTTCTATTATTTTTATTTTTGATCACTGAAAGCTTTTTGTTCCTGTTAGAGTTTCTTTGAAAATGGGTATTCTTGCTAAAAAGAATTATTATTCTAGAAAACTGAATCAACCAAGTTTTTCTTCAGCAGAAGTCTGAAGTTGAAAGACAAGTTTCTAGGAAGGACATCTGGTCCTATGACCATAAAAGTCATTTTTTTAAACTGGGTAATTAGTTAACTTGTTAATACTAACTAACTTGTGGAGAATCCATGGAAGGTATAGGTTGGCTGCAAGCATTATTAATTCCCACTTAGAACCCCAGCAATGATAAATACATAAATCATGGAATATAGTTCAGAACTAATCCAAAGTCATGGAACTTAAACCCTTGAAGTCATGAAGATTTAAAGCCAATAAAATTTTGGTAATAGACAAAACATCCTCAATAGATTTCCAAAACACATTCTGGAAGAATTCTCCGCAAGAGAAGAGGAAGATGTTTTTATCTTTTATCATTGATGAAGAATATAGTCAATAGACTTGCCTCTCTATTGGTTCCAAATTATTTGATGTACTACTGACAGTATACTTTCATATCACAAGGATTTGAAGGGAGCCATGTGCATAAAGGAACAGATCTCTGAGGCTAAATAAAATTGTAGTCCCACTAAAGAGGAATCTGCAGGACTGCATACTTCCAGGAGCTGCTGGAAGAGCACAGCCCACGATGCAGTTGTGGCATAGAGTTTTTACAACTCCTTCAGGGCATCAGCAGAGAACATTTTAGCTTCTACTGCACTGATGTCAAGATATAATCAATTATGATTTCTGTTGATTTTTGATTTTTTTTTTTTTTTTTACCACCAAATTCCATCAATATAAATCCTTCTTTTCTTTAATAAGCTGTGACACCTACAGAGACTCGGTAAGAACAGACCTATGCAAGAATTGTTATTTAGATTTCTTGCCGGTAGATAGTGTGGCAATTAACAAAATGGAATAACACTGCATATTACCAATCAAGATGTAGCCAAGAACTACAGTAACAGTTGAGGTGCTAGAATCTGAATTTGACTAACTTCCTTTTTAAGTAATTACATTCTAACACATTGTTCAATTTGCTAATTGACCATATAATTTGTTTGACTTACATATGCACATTTATCAGTAGTCTTATTATGCTTTTTTATGTGCATATTTTGCCTGTTTCGTAAAATCCTGCCTTGATATTTTTAATTACAATTGTGTGTATATGTGTGTATACATATGTATGTATATATGTCTTTCTGCAAAGGGGTATAAAATATTTGAAGCATAGGCCTTTTGTTTTCACTAGCCCATTAATGTCAGTATTACCCAGAATTATCCATTACTCAAGCCAAGAAACAAAAGTACCAGAATTTTCTGTGCTCCTTTTATGGTCATCAAGGCCAAAGCCTACAGGATGAAGTATGGCCTCAGAAAAAAATAAAGTGATAAAGTCATTCATGCGTTTTAGCCTTCTCCAGGTGGACTGCAACTCATTGGGGATTGTTAAAATTGGAATCAGGCACATAAATGCCATCTAAATCCCATTTGCAGTGCTTATCTCCCTTTCTGCCTCAAGCTCAGAGTAAATTTGGTCTGGACAGAATACTAATAAATACTCCAAAATCAGGAAGTCAATAACAAGATTGCTTTCTTTTAGCACATCACCATGAAAAGCTTACTAAAAAAAAGTTTATTTTAGCTATAATATAGTATATAAATAATAAATAAACCTTTTTTGCCTAGCCTTTGAAAATTTAAAAAAAAAAACAAAAAATATTATACATTACAAGTTACAAGGTTTTTAACATCCATTTTATAACATCCTAGAGTTAGGTAAGTATGCCCGATGCATAAGACCTACTTTCCAGTTGCTTGTAACACTCAAATTTATCAGTGAAATTTTCCACACCAGGTAAGACTGACTTTCTAAAAACTGAGTAAGATTTGTTCCTTTTCTCGCCCTCCCCCCCAAGAACAGAGCTAGTAAAGGAACACATTGTATTGCTTCACCCACAATAGCCAGTTATGATGAACTTCCCTTTTGAAAACTCAAAGATGGTCATTCTTGTATAAAGTGGATTAAAGACTAGCGAAAGTATATATATCAGGCATGTGACTTATACACCATATGTTGCATGGTAGTTGGGTCTACCCAACATTTTTCCATGGTGTCATCCTTTAAAAACAAATTGAATTGGCATATTTTAGGATGGAATTCCTATATGCTAGTAGATAAATTCTCTTGTATCTAACTTCCTAAAGTCTCAGCAAGGAGTAGGATTTTTGTGCCTCAGCTTCTTCCTGCTGCTAACAGCTGTATTGAACTGAATGGAAGGGTTCTCCTTCTTCTTCTGTTCTCACAATAAAGTAGTTTAAATAAAGTTAATAAAGTCGAATTTGTTATGGGAGAGCAAAGGAGGTGGAAAGGAACAAACAGAGGAAGACATCAGGTATGATTAAAAGCAAAAAATTCTGAGAGGCTATGATTACCTGAGAAAAACAGTCCACAGGGAATAGGTGAACAAGGAGACAGAGAGTAAAGGAAGGCAAGGCTAGAAAGGAAAGACACAGACACCACAGGAAAGGACAGTTACAACAAAGCAGAGAAGACTGGCATCCATTCAAAGTCATGTTTCATTTACTCCAAAAGCTGAAATACCTGAAGTATAATGTTACGTTCACAGGTTCTGAGTGCTGATTTGGGAATTATGTGCTGTCTATGTCCGTGACATTGAGTTTTCCTTATTTTATAAATTACTTGAACTACACTTTTCAGAGGTATGTTTTCCTAAAAACCTGAATAGTTTGCAACTCAGTTACAGAAATACAGAATTTTCGCAGATGTGAAATTTAAACTGATTTGCTGTGCTATGAATATATAAAAACCCATTAATGCAGTATTATGAAAAGTGAGGTCATAGATATTCTAACCAGAGGTTTTCTAGTCTCAGTCCCTACTGTCTCAGCTCTATGTCTCTAAAATGGTGACAGAACCCACAAGTAAAATTTAGTTTATTTATGCTTATGAAGTAATAACAGACTGTAGTGATAAGTACTGTAAAAATGTTTACAGGGAAATTAAGAATTCCTTCCCCAGAACTGGCTTTCAGTTGTACGGAATACAGAAAGGAGGCAGCCAAGCATTGGGTAATGAGGAGAACACAAAATACTGAACAGATGTGTGAAATATGCAGTGACTTCAAAGAGAGAGGGATCCTAATGAGAGTAGAGGTTATTAGATAACACAGTCTTACAAGACTGTATATATTTTGGGTACATTTTGACTAACTTTACTTTTTGTTAATATAATAACAATAAATAAAATTGGCAGTTTAATTGATGGTCCAATAAATAGTGACAGAATATATTTATATTCTGTTATCAGTTCCATGATTTGGTAATTGTTCAGTAAATCTTTGTTGTACCTTTCACCTCAGTTATCCTGCTTGTTAATGGGATAAATACAACGAATATCTCTTAAACCATTATGAAAATACTATATAAAAGCAGACTAGTAACTAATATCATATTTTTTTTCCTAAATCCATGCTGAAATTCATCTTTTATTCATTTAAATTTTGATTTATTCCAATCCAGAAAAGCATTAAGTGTCTCATCTCCTTAATGAGTACAACTAGTACTCAGTTTTTGCAAGTATGCATGACGACAAAATATTCCTCTTTCGTAAATAAGGATATTTCCCGTAAATAGAAATATAATCCTGTACGTTACAGATCCTGGAGATATTGTGTCTCCTGCATATTGCATCTCAGGATGTTGGTCTCCTAATCAAACAATAGGTTTTAGTTAAGTGTTTAAGTCATTTTTAGGAGGCCTTTTTGGATTGGATGCTGTTGCATTTGCAAAACAATCTAAACTCGGGACCAGTTTACACAAACTTTTGGTGATTGATTTGGATATCGAGAAAAGAAAACATAAGCTATCAAACAATTAGTGAAACACCTTTCCTGTCCCTTCCTGAGGCTTAGCTTGAAGCAAGGATCATTTTTGCCCATTGACTAATCTTAACTTCCTTTATCTTCACTATTAATTAAATTCAGTCCCTCGAATGTCCTTTGATGACGTGATGAGCAGAACAGGGAACTGGGGACATGTGTCTAATAGTTTTGCTCCATGCATATTAATCATTTTCCTCTGTTACAGAGCGGGTTGCCCATGGAATCTCAGCCCCTCAGGGTGTCCTTTTCTCAGTGTGGATCCTCCACTAGCCACAGTGCCCCAGAGGTGTCCCATCCCTGGGACAGAGTGCCTCCAACCAAGAGCATGTCTCCAGTCACATCCCCAACACCATTAATGTCCCCTTCTACACGCCTCCTTCCTCTATTTATTTTCTTGTGCCTCTTTCATTTCATTCGATTTCTCCTCTCACTGGCTGCTGTTCTTTCTTCAACATGTTTGAGAGGAATGTGCTCACCTGACTGGCAGAAGTTTGGGCAGTAGACAGAATTCAGGAAAGGCTGGGTGCAGCTGTGAGTGACACAGCACAGCTCATGGCCTGCTCCTACATAAAGCACCCCGGCAGCCTAAGTTGTTGTTTATGCCTATATAACTTCTCATATAAGTATTTTGTTTACTAATGATTTTTACATAGAAAGGTGATTACAATAATATTTTTCTTCAACTTTCTGTCCTGCTTTGTCATGTCTTTTCTGAGGAAATGTATTGTTTTCATCTGACTGCAAGAGGATAGGTTGTACAGCTGTTCACAACTTTGTAAAGTACAACTATTAAATTATATCAGCTTCTGCTAGGTTTCATCTCATTTCTTGCTATGATGCTATGATTCTTGTGTTTTTCTCACTTATGGTTACTGGAAAAAAAATGAAAATTAAAAGTTAAAAAAGGAAATAATATTGTACATATGCAATATTATGTCAAGGAAATGAGGAGGCAGTATATTGAATATAAATGAATAAATCAAGCTATATGATAAATTAATATTTAGGATTATGCTTGTCTAAAGATGTCCAATATATTTTATAATGGAAAATCAATCATTTGTTAAACTAATTCATTATGAAATATCTACAGTAATGACAAGGTAGCACTTCTTTTTCCTGAAAATTGGTGCACAGTTAAGAAAAATTCACATAGTTATGTATTATTAACTAAAAAAAATGGAAACTAATTAATTATGGAATAAAAAGAAACAAGTGTATTCATGGTCAAGAAGCACTCTCTTGTTTCCGTGAATGGAGCTGCTTTCCCTGTTGTAAGGGAAACACTTGTTTTGATTGACTTCACAAGAAAAATGTCAGTTATATTTCACAAAGCCTATTTTATTAAGACTCTATAATGATGTTTTTGTCCTCTATTATCAAATGTGTACTCCACAGAAATCTTTTCCAAATCTTCAGTCTCCAGGGGAACTTACATTTTCTGATGACCTTGTAGAGTACTACACAACTCCGAGCTCAATCCTGACTATCTTAAAGATGGTCTCTGTGCCTCTCTCATATTGATCCCTTTGGATTTTAAGCGTCCATGACTGAATAATTTTCTGAAGTTGCTATATGAATGCTAATGAAGAGCAATTATAATCTAATGCTTGAATTAGACACCTTAACTTGCACAGAACTAATCCAGGCATTTCCCTTCCGTATAGTTGTATGAGATCCTGCCCAACAGATGAATTTATTGAATATTTGAATATTAGTTTGGTAGTTCTTTCAGCTTTAAATAAATTCCTGATGTACTTTTTTTTTTTAATGTCTTTTAACAGAAAATCATAACATTTATACTATTATTTTCTTGTTAATAGAGCAAAATATACAGTGGATTCAGGGTACTACTTCATAATATTCATTCAACAGTTAATTAGGAAAGAATAAAAATTTGTAATCTATTTTATCCCATCATCAAAGCTAAACAATATTTAAGCTACCAAAAGATGATGTAAAATTCATCTATATATCACCTCAGTAGTGGTGAATAAATAGACATTTTTTTATCAGTTTAAGTGGTGAAAAGATGTTATTGACTTGGATGTGCAATTAAAATATAAAGAAAATTCTTTACTGGAATGTGTTATTTTTTAATGTTTCTGTGTTCAATGGGGAAATATGTAATATAAATTGCCAAGTTATATTATTTGAAATATTCTTATACCCACATTTGTGTTGGCATTATGTATTTCCTGAAATACCTGAATAACATGAATTATTCAGATAAGTAAATGTTTGTATCAACCAACTGCAAATGAATCAAAAATACTTGTAAAAAGACATGATAAAAACATGCATTTTTTATTTGCTATTATTAAATAATTTGCTATTATTATTATTAAATCAGTTGCTAAAATGCAATGAAGAAATATATGCTTTTTAAAGCATAAAATTAAATAAAAAGTTATAGTAGTATAATTATTATCCATGGGAAGATGATAGAAGATTGTAGATGGTTCTGATTTTTTTTTAGGAGGAATAATAAAACTTTTTCACAGGTATTATGGCTACTTTCAATTTATAAAGTTCATATTTCAGTCTTTTTGTAACTTTAAACAAAAATCTGGACACTGGAAGAAGAAGAAGAAGAAGAAGAAGAAGAAGAAGAAGAAGAAGAAGAAGAAGAAGAAGAAGAAGAATTCATAAATAATTAGTGAATTAGACCAAATCCTCTCCCATGTAATAGCCTAATTCCCTCATTCTTTGTGTCATTTCATCTCTTTGCACTCCTTCAAACCAATGTCTAGGGTGGTTTCAAGTTTTATGATTTTCTATGTTTCTGCAAAGATAAGACTTACACCTGTGTTTTATATTCCACATCAGAAGAAGGTGCAAATTAAATTTGGATAAATTTAACTATCTTCATTTTCAGTCTGAACTTATAAAGTCATTGAATAGAACATCACCTTGTGAGTGAAGTAAAAAAAAATATTTTTGATCAAGATATTTCAAATAACAGTTATGTTCAAATAAATAGACACTACATGAAAGAAGTAGCAATAACAAGAAGAAACTAAAAACACATGTCACAACAGTACTTAAACATTATTGAATTTTCTTTTTTTTTAAGTATAACAAGCTCTTGGAGCCCATGCGCCCATGCCTCTTCTCTCCACAGCAAGGGCTATAACTAGTAAGCTACAGAGTAAAACTCTTGTTTTTCAAGTCCAATAAACTTAAATTGTTTTCTGCAAAGAAACTGCCTTCAGCAAACTAGCTTGATAATGCCACAGTAACAATGCAACTCAGGATAGATTTTTTTTAGGAGTTTGGTGATGTGAATTTTGATCCACACAAAGAAAGAAACTGAACTTTGGCTTTTTCAGTATTGGACTGGTATGTTAGCATGACACAGTTCTGTTTCTTTCTCATGCTTTCTCCTTTGGTTTGAAAGACTTTCCATTTTTTACTGTTCCTAAAGGTCAAAGTGTTTTTTTTTTTTGTTTGGTTGGTTCTTTGTTTGTTTTTTTTTTTCTGTTTTTATATTGTTTGTTTGTTTCCCAAGGAAAAAAAATGGTCACTTGCAGGCAAGTTGGTGTTTTATACTACAGTGAAATTCATATCAATTCATTGATTTAGTTCGTTTTTTTGAGGCATAATGCTTGATGAATTATATTTTAAAGAGCAAATATATAGAATGCATAGATTTGATAATGCCTTGTGTGGGGTACTTGGGACACTTTCTGAAATGTCTTGTCTATAATATATACAAATACATAAGAAATGGCATTTAGAAATATTGAAACTCAGCATTTTTCCTTGCAAAACAAAAATACAAGATCTTGAGTTTAACTGACTATCCATTGCAATACCTAGAATAAAAATGCCAGTGTAGCTGGATAAGAACTCTGAAAGTAGTAAGCAATTAACAAATTGACAAATGAACAAATTAACAAACAAAACCTGACAAATCAACCAATTTGCAAACTGGTAAACTGACAAATGAGCAAATTGCTTGGTAAGAAAGGAAACATGCTTGAAGTTCATTAGAAAGGGTAGCTCAAATATGCAGGGAATGAATAGGTAAAATTGATTCAAGATCCTTTTAGTCACTGGTGGTAATTTTTCATTGAGGTGTTGTGAATGAGGCAATGGAGCATGTCCTAAGACTATGAACTGTGACTTTGGCAATCTATAATTTACTTTATCATTTTATAAGTCACTCTGTTTCTTGCAGCTTCTGTAGGCTGACCTTTCAGGTAGTTATAAGGATGTAGAATTCTGAAGTAAATTGTTAGAATTAAGTATTAGTGAAGATCTTGATAGTCTCTGGACAAAAAAGATACTGCTTTATATTTACTGTACATTGTATTTTTATATAATAACTATATTGTGCATAGATGCAGGATAACTGCATAAACTGACTAACTGGATATCATGCTAGCCTCCTGTGTGAAGTATGCAATGATGTATGGTAAAAGACTGCTGTTGAGGGAAAGTATGACCTCTACTAGCAAACCCTGGGCACCATTCTGAGACCACATAGGTCTGAAGATAATGTGAATCACACGACATCTTACATTAGAATCTAAGTTTAGACTGCTTGAATATTTGTCCAACTAGGAATGGTACTAAGGCTGGGAAAATAATGCACACCTCCTAAAGGCTGATGGTTTTGCCAAGTGCTAGGTTACACTCGAGGTGCTCTGTGCTACAGTGACTGTGACTACACTGACTTCAGAAAGTGGACATACACAAAGGGAGAAGTGGTGTCTTGGAAAAAAAAATATGTACTATCTAAAGGAAAGGTATGATCCACAGTTCATAGAAGTGACTATCTTGAACTTTTTAAGACAGATTATTTACGTGTTGGAAGGGATATTATACAAAGAAAATTTGTTCTTGAGATAAGGTAATAGACTCCTGTTATCACCTCCTGCCATAGTGGCCCAGATGCAAGTACAGGTTAAAAAGTGTAGAATCAAACATGACAGGAGAGCTCTCTGGCAGTCCTTGATCGGTATCTCCCCTGTTAAAGCACTGTGAGATGCTTACCAATGCAGAAGTCAAAATGCATGAATGGGAAGTGTTTCTACTGGCTATTAAGAAATGTTGAACATGAAGGATGAACACAGCCACACAGCACAATAACTTACATCAGGACCCTGGGGGCACTAATAGCCATGTGTGACCTTGAGCAGCTTCCCTGACCCAGGACTTCCACTAAAGCTTAAATATGGCTGACTTCAGCTGCCACTCTCAGGTTGAGCAGGCCTATGCTGGCAAGTTCCTGCCACGCAGCCTTGTTACCACAAGTGTCTCCATGGAGCTGGATTGAGCACATGGTCTGAGGCTTCTCTGTGTGATCTGCCTGCCTGGGCTCTAACTTCCCCACCAGAAAACCCCTACCCACTAAATGAGTCCCTCCTTGGGGCCACTGGGACCCTTCCCCCAATCCTGCAAGCCCTTGGGGGCTTGCTAGGAGTGGTTTGAACATCCCTCTTCCCCTTCAAGTCTGCTTGGCTTCTGGGGCTCCTCAAAAGCATCCTAAACCCTTCACCCTCAAGCACTAAACTTCGTATGCCATGTGCCCTTCCCTGTTCTCCATCTGTGCCTTGTCAATAGACATTACATCTCTTCTCATGGGAAGTCCCTTCTGAGCCCAGATATCTGTAAGACATGAGGAAACAGCTCACTGCCATCAGTGTCCTGAGGGCACTAACAGGCCTTAAAATCTCTGACTAGCTTCACCTGGGGCCTTCCCATGGGCCAAGAACCCCATTTCAGCTCAGTTTGGGACCCTCCACCCCTGTCTCAGTGACTGTAAGAATGTTGACCTCCTTAGATTTAGCTCTTTGCATGGGAAGAAAATGGGTGCAGAAGTCAAAAGTTCATATGCTGAATTTCAACTATTTCCCATATTGGTACTTGTCTTTCAGCAAACGTATAATAAGCTAAAGTAAGATTTGTGGTTTATTTGGGTCAATAAAATCATACCAAGTATTTATTGATCAAAAAGTGCAGTGAAAAAGAGAGACTATTAAATAACCTACATTTTAATGTTTGACTTCTACATTGAAAAAACATTCATCAGCACTGCTTTAATGTTTAAACTTGTGTGAATTAGAGAAGAGTCATACCTATAAAACAATCTGATGTGAGACTGTTTCAGATTTGCTCTAAGGAGCTGTCTATCACAAGTACTGATTTGTCATTCCTATCCGTCTTCTCAAAAGCATATATATTTTAAATAAATACAGAATAAAATACACTGTATTATTTTCAATGTTTATCTCATAATTATAAAACAATCTAATTGTGAAATCTAATGTTTAGCTACTCAAAAAGTATGACAATTTAGATGGGGAGGGAAGCAAAGTGACTATTTTTTTCATTAGTGCACAACTGTGTACTGAAACATGATATTTGATATCTGTGCTTTTCCTTGACTCTAATAATTTTAGGATAATTTTAGGATGCTTGTTGGCAACCTATTATCCTAGATAAATATCTATACTGATAATCAGAATCTTGTTGCTATTTGTATTAATTATGCTGCTATTTGCATTAATTATATTGAACTAAGTGCAGGCATTTTATTTGTCCCTTGTCTAATTGAAATAACATTTTCCCCTTAGGAACAAACTATAAGGAAATCTATGATCTGAAAAAACACCAAAAAAAGAACCTGAGTTCCCTAAGGGATTCACTCTATAGTTCTCCTTTTTCACTACTTTATACTCTGATAAGATTCACACAAAAATTCATTTTATTTTTAAATACATACAGAGAAAAAACCTATAGTCTACAGTTAGGCATGCTTTTCAGTTTCAGAAGAAAACACAACCATATTGATAGATTAAACACCAGACTATCCATTTATCTAGATAGAGTCATATCCCTTTTCTTCTTTAAAAAATACATAATTGAGTGGGAAAAAAAAAACAAAACAAAACAAGAAAAATCCATCAAATTTAGAGGATTGGCAAAGGCATAAACAATGACATAGTGACAGAATAGTAACCTACATTATGGTCTTGGGAAAAAGAGTAAAGATACTTTTTATCTATCAGGCATTTAATGCAAAATATATAAAAAACTATTTATTGTTTCAGTTCTAAGGTATATTGTTCTTTTTACTTTCACAATGCTTTTCAGAAATGTGTATTTTTTATTGAACTGTGACAGAACTTCAGTAAAGTAGTAAAGAAGTATTCCTTCTGTGTGCTCTGAAGAAAAGCCTGTACTGTTCAGCTCTTTCAAACAAGGGTCCTTGCACATATGCGCAGGAAAGAATTGCATGGCTCAATGTTTAGTAATCAGGCATGAGAAGAAGATGGAGCTTCAGAAACGCTCTGACTTCCATATTTTCTGTTTTTAAATATAGTTATCAATATATTGGCATTGAGTTCATTAATGTCCCAAGATATTTCATACCCTATTCCAAATTGTGCAGTTATCCAAGTGCAGCAGAGGCATTGCAGGTGTGCAACACAGTCTTCTGGATTCTCTTCCAGGGTCCTGTTGTTTAAAAGCTTCAGCACTCATACATCTTTTGAGTTTAATTTTCATTCTGAATCTTCAAGAGTGCAATGAATAAATACAGAAAGAAATGACCTACTTCTTCATACTTATTTCAATTTCACTTTACTTTTACTAAGAAATATATTAGACTACATTGCCTAAATGGAACATCAGTAATAATACATTTCTGCAGCAACTGCAAACTTTGAGAGCATTGCCTTGATTTCACAGAGAGGGAGGAGGTTTTGGTTGCAGGTATATCTAGAATTAAGTTGAACACTTTGTCTTTCGGTTAAATTGTTTCTCTGGGAGATGTCCCAATTAAGCAAATACCCCAATTAAGTGTGTCTCATTAGAATGGAGATCACAGTACCTCCTGATTCATAAAGGGTAGAAGTAACAACTGCAAGACAGAAGTAATGTCAAAGACATTGGTTAGTCTTTTAGATGAATACTGTAGTTTTATTCTCCTATTCAAGTATATTTTATCAGGTTAATTGGTTCAAAACCCAAGATACATTCCTGATAGAAGCTTGAATATTTTCCAGTGTTTTACTGACTGTAAGATAATGTTATTTGCCCTCTCTGCTAATTCTTTTGTGTTAACTGCCAAGCAGTTATTGATGACTTGTTTGAAACTGCCATTGCAAGAACTGTAATGAATTTCTCTTTGCAAGGTCATATATCAACTCAAAGATCTCCAGTTGTAAAGACCGTTTAAATCTACCATTAACATACTAGGTTGCCTAAGAATCATGCCCTCTGTGCATTCTTCCTCTCTTTCCTTTAACTTAGGTGCTTTTATTATTGTCAAAAACTATAGAAAAACAGATTTTGAAAAATCAGTCTTGATAACTCCTGGTGATAAAAAAAGATGAACAGGTCATAGAAAAAAAAGTATATGGGATCTTAATTTGCATTATCGACTGCCACTATCTCAGAAGACTCACTTTAAAGCTACCAACAGCTTTTTCCCTAGTAGCAGTATGCAAATGAGAAAAGTATTGAGGTTATGCACTCATTTCACCTCATACAAAGTCAAATATCATTGTACTGGATGTCAGGAAGAGACAGGAACAAGTTGTTCTTTTTACCTATATACAGTCCTTGAGAATTTATAATTACAGTGACTTGTAATTATATGAGTATAATTGCCTATGACTACCAGAAATTCTTTCTTGGGATAGGTTATGATAGGCTTCAGCAATAGCAAAGTGCTAGGTTTGATTATGACTTTCTTCTCTGATGTATATAATAATAATAATAATAACAACAACAACAAAGGATTTTCCTCAGAATCTATCAGAAAGGCAAATGAAAACACAATGAGAAATTATCAGTGTTCTTGCTTCACAGGTGGCTGAAGTTACAAGCTTCAGAATAGTCATGGTAGTATGCTTCTCTTTTCCTTCATTACTGCTGGCTACTCTAAAAGGAATACGGATGCCAACACCACAGAAGTTGTGATAGGAAAGTAAACAGAATAACCTTTTTTTTTTTTTTTTTTTTTTTTTTTTAAGGTTGAGGGGAAGGAAGACAAATGATAGATTTCTCATTTGGAAAAATTGCAAATTGTCATATGTCCTAGCAGAGCTGATTACTATTATGTATCCCATCCCTGGTGCCTGTGACACAGTGTACTGTACTTTCTCTTACATGAGTTGCATCATGCCAAACATCTTTAGAGATAGAGCAAGTTAATATGTTCCAAAAGAAATAATGTTGGCCATTTTGTCTCATTTCTTTTTAGGGCTGTTTCTCCCGTTAGTATCAGAAAGATACCTTTTTTTTTTTTTTTTTTCTGACATCTAAAAGATTTTATAACCCTGTGCAATTACTAAAGCTCCCAGGATTCATTTCATAAAACTATCAACTTGCATGTGTTGGCTAGATTCCAATATAAGTAATTATATCTTTCCTATATAAATCCTTCCCATAATTTCCCTGGATGAAGTATACCTTATTATTTCCTGCTCTAGCATTCTTGACAATGTTGACTTTCCTTCTTTTATAATTCTTTGCAGAAGTGAAAACTGATTTTCTGAAGCAGAGAGAATAAGGCTTGGGGTAATTCAATATTTTATTTCATTTTTGTTAAATTATATTTTATATATACTATTGTAATAGTAAAAATAGGAAAAATCCTGTTTATATATATATCTTAAATATTTTTATTTATGCTAAAAATATATTTTTAACATAAGATACTAGCAAACATGTCTTCAGTGAAGATTTGTTCAGTAAAAAGTTTAAATATTTAAAATGTAGCATTACTATAGTTCCTTTAAGGTGTTGGATTTAGGGGGAAGTACAAAAGTCCACTAGTAGTTGTGATGACATTCATTTAATGAAAACAGGATTTTTTTTTTAGAGTTTCCTGTCATAATTGATAGGCTATAGATCCAGGTTGTTTGCTTTTCTCATGATTTTATGAACCTAGACACCTCACTGGGCAACATAATTTTATTCATACATCCAGGTATCTTTGAGGTAAAGATGCTGAGCAATTATAACACTTTCCTTTTCCAAAAGTAGATAGAGAATCCAAAGCTTAAAGATTAGCAGACAATTTGAGCAAAAAAACCTTTTTAGGAAAAATACTTGGTAGCAGAATACTCTTTAGCATTTTGAAGTTGAAGCACAACTTCAAATTTGAAGCTGAAGAACAATAGATTGGAAGTAAGATATTATTTTAGTAACAGCTATTAACTACTGGAATAACATACAAAGAGCTGTTGTCAGTCTCACTGCCAAATATCAAATAAATAATATTTTTCAGTCACAATAAAATTTCAATATATTCTATTCAAACAAGCAATAACTGATAAAGTTCTATGACCAGTTACACATGGAAAAAGACTGGATGTCCCTTATGGTTCCTTGAAGATTCATAGCCTGTGACACCTTCAGATCATTTAATTAGACTCCGTTAAATAGTCTGTGTGTCTAGCAAGGAAAAAAGTTAGTATTCTATACCAATTGGAAATCTGACAGAGGGTAAGATTGAAAGTCATTTAAAATTTTGTAATATAAAAAATTAAACAAAAATATAGTATTTTTCCTGTTATTATAGTAGAACAAATACAACTTGTATCTATCTTGCATGATTTAAGATAAGGGGAGATAATAGCAGGAACAAAGATTGATTTTAAAAGTGTATGAGTTAGAAAAAGTAATGATAATGGAACTATTTTTTTCTCTAATAATCTGAAATTCAAGATGAATTAATGATACAAATAAAAACACTGAGATCTCTCTGACAATAAGGCTCACATTTTACTGTTCCTAAATATTTGAGATAAAACCTTCAAGAGATGTCTCAAAGTGTATATTTACAAAAGAGTAGAGAATCACAGTTGGACTTCACCTATACCTCAAACCTGTTTGAGGTCCTCCTCAGGGACCAGCTCCAGCTCTGAATCACTAAGACCATGTTTGCACCGTACTTTGCTCCCCTGAGAAAGTGGACTAGCTGCTGAAGGGTTACATATATATATGTAGGGTTACATATATGTTAAAAAGTAGTGCAATACTGCAGAAATTTTTTTTCTACAGAAAAACAGTACTGTGGACCAGATGTCTGTGTATTTGCATTTTGGTGAGATTCTCTACAACTGTAGTCTTGTCCTGTGGACTCAGTATCCATAGTGGTTGGAGTGCACTAGTTGCACGCTACCACATTTGTTTTTTTGTCTTTTAGAGAAATCATGCATGTGTGCTGTGAGATTGCTTCCTAATGCAAACCAAAGCATGGTAAGTACAGAAAATTAGGAAAATTGCTTCAAACATGCCTCTAAAACACTGAACACAAACAAACTAAACACAAGTGAAGTAAAACACAGATTATAATTAGCAATCCTAATTAACAAGAGCTTGCTGGACTGGAAAACTGGGCAGTTGCAGAACTGTCTGCATCTGATCGCCTGGGTGTGCAATCAAATGGGAACAGATTTATCCCAGCTGAGGTATCTATACTAAGAATACATTCTCTGAAAGAAGATCTAAATCATCCTGTACAGTTTCCTATTTCCTTTTTTGACTTCAGATAATGCCAAATGGCCTATTCTCCTAATTTACGAGGTATAAATCTTAGACAAAGAGCCTTATCTTACACGTAACTAATATCAGTATGATCATAAGTTAGTACCCAGTTCCCACTATATTTCCAATACACTGAAGCTGCTTACGAAAATACTAAACATTGATCTGAAAAGTATAGAACAATGTTAAAATATTTAGTTTACCTGAAACATTTAAACATATCTGAGAGAAGAAATAAAAAGTTTTGCATTTGCCATTATTTTTGTCTCATTTTGATTGATTTTCAGTGGCACAATCAAATAAGATATGCACACATCATAGTATAAAGTCAAGATAAAGTGCTACATTTTTTTTTTGTGCATGTATCTTACTGCCTGGACTCAGCAGATCTGCTCAGGAATTTCCAAACAAAATGTTCTCAATGAAAAATATGATTCATATTTTTTTACATGAATATTTCTTACATGAACTTGAAGTATTGAATTTATGAAAAAGTTATATTATTTCAATTTAACATAAAATGGAATCTCTGAAAGTCATAACTCGCCACGGGTCAGATATTCTGTTTGATTCATGTACTTTTTTTCTTTTTTAATGCTTTAATTAGCTTTATATTCTCTTTATAAAAGGCATATTGCTTCAAAATTTTATACTAAAAGGTTCAAGAATGTCAGGCATTCATCAGGTGAATGATTTGCAGTAGGCAAATAGCTTGCTGACAAATGCAATGTGTATGGAGTTAGTAGAAACCTTTCCATTGACTTCAATAGGATTTCAAATAGATCCATAAAAGACCTTTAATACCCAAGTACCTTATGATGCATAGGAAGGTTGACTGTGAAAATACAGAGTTCTCAAGGCTACGGAGGGTGATATGCAGTATCCTAACCTTTCATTTTAGGTTTTCTAAAGATACCTTAGATATCTGCTGTGAAGAGCTGCAGGGCTGCTGCAAATACGCGGCACAGGCAGACCTATGTGTCTCTTTCTGGAGAAAAGTAGGAGATGAAGGTACATCTTAAACAATGTGGGATGCTTGCATTGCTTCTGCTTCCTGCATTGAGAAAAAATATGATTTTACACCTGTCATTTGATACAGCTGGATCCCCATCTGATCCTTGCAAACTCTTGTGAAGTAAGTCCAAACTCATGAGACATCATAACAGCTCTATGATCACAGGTGTGTTGGTTAATCTGCAGAACCATCCATTTAGATGTTGGTTTTTTCTTTCTTTTTTTTTTTTTTTTTTTTCTGAAGATACTCTCTGTCTCCTTCTCCTGTAAGTTACTTGAGTAATCACTCCTAGCACCAGGTAATTTACTGAAGAAAAATGCATAACCTTTTTATTACCAAATCAGACTTACCACACAAGAGTCATATGGTTCCTTTTTACTTGGTCTTAGCGGCTTTAAAGGGAATTGCTTTCTTCTGCTCCAGCAAACCTCATTCCTCCACTGACCTTTCCAAAGCCCTCTATATTCAAAAGAGCTTCTTAGCACCTCTTACCTGCTTTTTTTGTTTTAGCACAATTTATTCAGTAAAAGGGTAAAAGATAAGGAATTTGGCTACCAGTGGTCTTCTTTGGCATGTAATCCTGTTATATATTTAGTTAGCAGAATCCTCTGAGACTAAATGACTTTTTGCCATTCACATTTTCAAGACCACCACAACATTTTTTGAATTGTGTATACTTATTTATATATATCAAATCATTGTGCATACATCAGACAAAGTTTACAGGTGCTGTGGTGTGAACTGACAGTTTTGGCAGTACAGCCCTTCTATTCATCCCTCCCCTCCTTAACATCTTTAGAGAACCCTTGAGCTCATTCATTTTACTGGATACATAAATGAACGAATTTTAAAAGAAGAATTTTACACTTTTTGTGAAAAATGTTCAAAAAGAATATTCAGCTTTGGAATGGGAGGAGTTTGCTTCTCAATGTCATTTAAGAGACACTGTGGCCAAGTGTTGCAGTTTGATGGGGGAAGAAAGGGGCAAATTTGGTAAGAGATGAATCTCCTTGCGTTCCAGTTGATCCTCAAAGGTTAGGGAGACTGGGGGTGGATGGACTCATCACTGAATAGGGATAAAAAATACTGTGCCAGCTATACACCCAACTCTGGCAGTGTCGGATTCACCCACAGTCTGTCAACTGTAAGTCCAATCGTCTTCCTAGGAGCGAACTGAGTTCCCCAATACTGTGATCTATTGGGGAACTATTAGCTCAATTCTGGCAGTATTGGATTCACCCACGGTCTACTGACTGTCGGTCCAATTGCCTTCAAGACAAGTGGTCAGGTTCATGAATAGCACAATTTATTCAAATGCAACATTTAGAAAACAGATTTGGATGTCAGTATAGGAAATTCTCCACGATATGGGGTTCTTAGCTAGTCCCTCATGTACAAATGCACAATCATCACTCACCCAAAAGATGGGAGAGGGCTCTCAACTTTGAGGAGTTCCCTCAGACTTTGTCCTGACCCGAGGTGGAGGGGAAGGGTTCAGCCTGTTGACTGATCCAGAAGTAGCGATGGAGTCCTCCCTCTCTCCTCTTCCTTGTTTCCTTCTTCCTTTCTTCCCTCCAGCTCTTCCTTCAGCTCTGTCTTATTCTTACCCCCACTTAGTTCGCCTTTTATACATTTTCTTTTACATCCACATGGAACTTCAGTGACTCTAGTCATATTTACTTTAGTTATTAATTTAGAGAGCATGCTCAATGAGGAGCAGTTTTGTATTGGTATTACAATGGGATCAAAAGGAGAAGAAGCTGGAGCAAAGTTTAGCAGATGGAACTGATCTGCTACCATCCTTGGCCTATCAGCTGTGTGGCAACACCAGGCTGCCACCTCTGCAGAGAGTACAATAGAGTTTGTCCATAGGGTCTTCACTCCACTCCACCCTCCCTTCACTCTTATCAGTATAGGCTAGGAGGGCAGGTTGTGTTGCCTAGGGAGAAGTGGCTTCCACGAAAAAACCACCATCTTGATAGCTGTCTCTCACCTCAAGCAAGCCTCTGCAATGCCAGAACTTCTGTTGGGCTCCTTCTTTCTTCAAGTTCCCTCTCTACTTAAGCAGGAGATTACAGACATTCTGCCTGAGTGGGCAGCACACTGTAGGAAAACACAGTCTGACCGCAGATTCTGTTGTGAAAAGGTGTGTGACACTGCTTTAGTATTTCCACACAAGAATTAACTCATTACTTATTCAACTGTTTGCTTTAAAGTAAAAAAAAAAAAAAGAGAAAAAAACAGAAAAAAGTTTTTAACTCTGATTTTTATTTTCAGCTACATTTTCTACAAACCATTTTTTCTGACTAAAATTTCAATCTTTTTTTTTGTGCTCCCTCACCATATCCCTAACCAATCTCAATCAGAACAAGTTGGCAGCTTATGCAGTGTGACTCAACTTGGCAAAAAGAAAATTGATGATCAAAACAAAATGAAAAATACCCTCAATATGTAGTACATTTTATAAAAAATATGATTTTTAATTAATCTATTAAAAAGAGAAATAAAGAAAGGATAAAGAATGAGATGGAAAGTGTCCTTGGAGATAGGGCTCCTATCTCCTTCAAGTCTCATTTCTAGGGTCCATAAAGTCTTATTAATTTAATAAAAATATGCAAATGATAATTGGTGATATACTTTAATTAAAACACAGACATGAGCATATGTGTGTGTATGTGTGTGTGCACATGCATTTATATATATTTTAACTTTTCTACTCTTTCTGAAACATTCCTATTTATGATAAGTAAGTTGAATAACTGCTGAATGTGCTAGACATAGCAAGTTCTTCAATTTTAAAACTTTTAATGGAACCAAACCACGATCATTCCTTCCTTTGCTCTGATGACTTATCTTTTGAGTGAATGAAGTGCTATTAATTGCATTTATATACTTTAAATGAAGTACATCTGATGCTTTTAGCTGATGGCTTGCCAGCCAATTTCCATTATAATGAATAAAATCCCAATGATCTTAAATATAGCAGAGAAATAATGTGGTCAGTATGCAAATACATATGAACTTCTTTGGTCTGACATATTGTATAATTGTACTTCAAAAGAAATGCAATGAAGAAAACAGTAAGACAAAATTAAAATCAACACACTATCAGCTTGAATGCTAGCAAATCCAATATCTGTTCGGGTATTTTACACAATAGAAAGTTTATTTTTCTTTGGCTGTTGAATTAGGAACATATAAATTGGGAGGTCACCACATAATCAAATTGAAAATCTTTTGCATTTTTTTTCAATTGAATAATGGGCATACATTTTCTGGGAGCTGCTTTTTACCATAGCATAACTTTCTCTTCATTATAATTTTTTTTACATAAATTCTAACATGAGTTTTGCGATAAACATAGTATCTAATTCAAAGATTAAAATGCATAATTATAGTATCCAAAATATTACAGTTTTGAGACTCTTATGCAAGTCTTATTTAATTCAAAATGGATCGTATTGTAAGCTGTTGGATAGCTTAGATAATATTTGCTATGGAAAAGAAAATATTGTGTTTAAACACCACTTTTCTGTGAAGAAAAGCAATGCTGTTACAAAATGTCTGAATTCCATATTTGCTATGAACAGATGTTAACAGGAACTTTCATTATATTAAGACACATTAATTAAATATTGACAGAACAGCCTTAGTAGATGAATTTATTAAAACAGTGTGGAGTCTGATTAACAATTAGTAGATTGATATATTCATGATTCTTTGCATATGACAGCAAACAATCAGACTGTAGAGAGATTATTTTCCATGTTATAATTCATGCTATCCTTTCCTATCATTCAAACCAGGAAATTTCTTACCAGATTAGCAAACTGAGTTAATGCCTCTCATAAACATTTTAAAAAATTATCTTAATTCTTAAAACATTATATTACCAGTGATTCTGTTAACAACTTTCCTAACAAAAGACACAACTTGTAACTTAGTAGGGGTAAAAGCCCCAAAACGATATATTGGAAAAGTGGGAAGCATCTTTTTACTGGAGAATGCTTTTCCCTCTACAAAACTTATCGATATAATAGTCAAAGCAAATTAAGATCTCTTTAATGCAGGAAGACATTGTTCTGTTAATATAAGAAAATTGGCAGATCCATGTAGTTCTCTTTAATAACTTTAACCTTTCACAAGAAGGTTGAGAGGTTTCTGAATGGTGCTAGCTGTGATTTTAATCAAAATAATTAGATATTAGCTGTTGCACTGATTTATAGAACGTAGATAGTTTCAACATATTGTTTCCTTGAAGTAATTGTTTCTTTTATTTGAAATGTCTCTTAAGACAAATAATTATCTACTCTCTTAGTTTAAATTTATTTTCATGGCTTCTAAATGTAATAGGTTTAATTATTACAATTAGGTCTTGGAAGAGTACTGTATAAGCCTGTAATTATAATGTTAAGTAGAACTTTTAAACACCTTTTGTTATCAATGTGTTCACGCATATGCATGGTCTTACATCTTAGCTATCTCCCACACAACTGTCTGTTCCACAGCAAGCAAAGGAGTCAGCGTCTACTGGCACAGTGTACCCAAGGAAGCAATTCATGAAAAGATACGTAAGGTTCCCAGTGCATGACATTTTTTCCCCTTTCATGGCAGGTAAAGACAAAAGAGAGTTGGACATGAACATTAAAGTGTTACATGCATCTGGGGAGCAAGGTGTAAGGAGGAGAACTGTCTAAGGTAACACATCTGCCTTTCCATGGTGCACTATTCCCAGTTCTCAAGCTTGCATCTCAAGCAATTTTTTTTTTTTTTTAACTGAAAATCCTGGTCCTTGATGACGCTTTTATAGGAGTTTAGATCAGGGAACACAACTGGTCCACTAGATCAAAGTGCATGAGCAAAATGGTTATTGCTCTCAATCTGTTTTGGCTTTTGAATAGTTGTATGAAGTCTGAAATTATTTTTGTCACTAATTTCATATTCATAAATTTCATATCATGAAACAGTGATAGAAATGGATGGTAAGTTTGCAAGAGTCAGTCAGCAACAGTAACACAAAAATGTGTACTTTTAGTAGTTTTTAATAGCATTTCAAAGATATGTAAGCATATTCAGGCTTAATTACTATGCTTTGCAGGAAGCATTCTCTCATATTCTCACCAAGAGAATAGATAAGAGGTGCCATGGCTTAAATTTAAATTATAATTCATTAAGCATACAGAATGCACAGGTGTTTTTTAGGAAAGCTTCTATCACCAGGCATTTCTGTAAGAAGAAGAAGAAGAATTAAATGATCTAGTGGATATTGATGTATTTCTCAAAAGCAAATGCAAATTTATTTGGAAATTTTACAGTTAAAAATAAAAAAAACTGTAGAATTGTAATATTTAATGGGATGTTAATTCTTCTTTTGGATTTAAAGTAAGAAATAAAATGAAAAAATAGCTTTAACCATGCATATGATCCAATTGTCAATGAAATTCAGCTTCATTTTTTACTTTTTCAGCCACTTTTAAAGCATGTAGAACAGCGATCTTCCCACTTATGTTGGTTTTATTTAAGCAAGCTTCTGACTGACTTTGGTCAGCAAGATGGTTGCTGAAGTAGGGAGCTCAAGTTTTTCTCTTAAATCTAACAAGATAAAAGGATGTAAGCAAGACTTGAACTTTCTGGGTTTTTTTTAAAACTTTTTACTACTCATCATTATATTAACAGCATACCTTTATCTCCATGTTATATATCCATCCAGAAAGTCAGGGCATCTATTGTTCCAAGGAAATCATGTTCAGAAAAATTCCTTTGAAATTATAGCCTCTCATCTTAAACTGACACTATAAACTACTTATCACCATCAGTGTCAAATTTTGGAAAACCTCAGTAGCCTCATTTGAAATGGAACTACTCTATTTTATCCAAAGAGATGAGTTTTTATCCTAAGTGCCATTAATTGCAAAATTATGCAGAAATTATTCTAAGAATTTAATTGAGGTTAGGATTTGGTCATTGTTGCTTTTCCTAAAAATTTATTCTATATGAATTAAGAAAGAAGTTTATTTCTCTTAGATAATTATGGAAAATAAGAGCAGTAAAGGCTCTCAATTTTTATTACATTCTGTAAGTGTACATTTCTGAAGGGTAAAAATGTCACTCATGTCATAAAATGGTTATTCAGAAGCATGCACCAACCCTTAACATGAACAACTTACTATGAATAAGCATTGCTGGGCTTATGTACTGCGCACTTACCGGAAACACAATGAAGAAACAATATTTCTCTCCAGAATGGGAATTTAGACTTAATGCTTATTTTAATGCTTATTAATGCTTATTTTTAATTTTTCTTAAAAAATAGTTTTCAGTAGAAAAACATTTATAAACTAAAAGGATGTTATATGTGTTATATGGTTGACTCTAAGATGTGACTTTCATGGTGTAATTAAGAGAAATCACACTGAAGGACAGAAAGCTATTCCTGCCAAAGAATAACAGTGGCTCCAGGCTAAAAAGAAGAATGTTGATATCACAATTTTTTATAAAACATATATGAACATTACATTAGTTATGATCTGTTACATAATAGACAGAGGATCTCTGCTTGTCATATTCACAGATTTATCAAGCTATATCATAATTTTTGTTTCCTAGTACTCAAGTTAGAAACTTCTAGTAAGTCAGTGTCATACTTAGAAATCTGTATCTATTTTCTGTCTTAACTTTCCTTATAGATTTGATATGCACTTTTTCTGTTATTAATATGATTCTGTGGTGTGACCAACTCTTCCTTTCTTCTTTTATCACCTGGTATTTTTATAGGGTGAAACAGTATGTGTTTGGAGCATTTATTTGGCTCATCTGAGTAATAAAGTTCTCCTATTTCTTCGCATATAGCTCTTCATGGTTTTAGTCATGCTATGGATTTTTCCTGTTCCAGTTCAAACTCATTTTCATTGAAGATTAGTGGTCACAACTGTCCTAACCCATTCCAGACAATGTCATTAACACTTTTGACGCTTCTAGAGGACTTGGTTTAGGACAAGTTGTTGCTTAAAACAAAGAACATTAAGAAATCAATATGATTCTATTTAAGTGAATTAATGAGTGATTAGGGCCAAAATATGATACAGAATTATATGATAATTTATTTATTGCTAGAGTCTAAGCAAAATGCCCTTTCATTGTAGCCAAACAAAAACCATATATCCAGGATTAAAAGAAGGTAGGCACTATGTATTGGTGGGGATATTATTCTAAGACATAATAAATCTGAATGCATCTTTGTGTACAATGAACGTACACAATATTTTTTTTTTATTTCTCCCCATAAAATACTAGTGATCTTAAACGAGAGTACAAATTATCAGCCCAGACATTAAAAGCTGAACCTCTGTTTTTGTAGCTGAGTTATAACAATCCTAAAGATGGTAAGCAATCTCAAAATCTTCAAAGGACAGATGTCTCACAATGAAAGAACAATATCTTCTAAAAATGACAATTCATTTCTGAGTTTGCAATAAAATAGAAGCTGCAGGTGACTGCCTCTGGAGTAAATTCGCTCTGGAATAAATTCTCTCTCTGGAATAAATTGCAAGGCTATTTATGCATTCTTGCATTAATACTACTGAGGAATAACTTTAGGAACAAAAACAAACATTAAAGGATATCTTTTTGTTCATTAATCAAATAATGATTTTGTTGAAACCTGCTGTTTTTAAAATCACCCAAGTGCTCTATTTGACCTTAAGTCTATTGCTCATGATAGGGCAAATCATGAGTAAGCTAATGTCTGACCCAAGCACAAGCGGAAGGATTTAAGCAATAATCATGAGCTTACGGTTTATCTTTTATATTTTAAATATACAAATTTCTCAAGTTATAGAGAAAATATGAATAAAATGTTTCAAACTCTGTTTATTTTTCTTATTAATGTAATCTATATCATTTTTATCTGAAGCTGTTTTTAATATTGAAAAATAAGCATTATTTTTTGTCATCAATAGTCCAGATAGCTCATCAGCCAATTATTTTATAACTCATAGATCAAGCTTGTCTAGACTTGTTGATTAAAAGGCATTAGTTGCTGTTTAACATACTCTTAATTACTGATAATATAAACTAATTCAAATTCATCAGAATACATGTATACATACATACATTTACAATCTGCTTTTTCTTCACTTTTAAAAACTGCATAAATGAGATATAAAGAAATAAATATTTCAAAACAGAAATATTTATTGAACTATAAAATTGGCATTTGTGTTACTTTTGGGTAATTTTTGGTAATTAGCCTTTTGTTTATGATTTATTAAATATTCAAGTTATTCTTTCTAGCTCTTATGGCCATAATTTTTTCCTTTTTTTTTTCTTTATGAGCCTTCTACATTTTTATGCTTATAATTTATGCTAAGTATTATCAATTCTTCCTTTACTGATTTTTTTTTAATGTTGCTTTCACATTGCCTTTAAGGCAAAAATATTTTGTACCAACTGTGGCATTAAAAATCTAGTAAAATAGGCTGCTCTCAAATATTGATGGTATTGTGCTATTTATCTTCTCTCGGTGCAACTGACTTTTATTTTTTTTTCCACATTGTGAAATTGGTACCTGTAAAGAATAAAATGTACATGTTACCAACTAGAATATTATTCTTTTTGCATGTGGCAAATGTAGACAAGTCACCAACACTTGAATTCAATCAAACACTATCTTTCAGTTCTGTAATCCACTTTATTTGTTGTGATGAGGTTTAAAGTGAAATTCAACAGTCATAGAATATACGAATATTTGATTCTCTTGAATAAAGCAGTTGTTTTATATAAGTGTTTACAGATATTTAAGCATATCTATCTCATAATGCGATGTTTCTGTCTTTAACAAGTATGTTTCTGTCTTTGCTACTAGGACACTAATCTGTGAGTATTCACGAGTATTTGGAATCAAGTTGTCAATGTGTTAGACACAGGGAATTTTGTTTCTTCTTTTTCTCATTTTCCCCATACAAACCTTTCTAATAAGATTGTAATTTGTGATTTTGACATTCTAATCATGCTGTTCTGTCTACTAGCTTTCACTGATACCAATTTATTGAATATTGAAATTATGCTCATAAGTGGGCAATTCTAACTCTCCTTGCTTATAGCCAGTCTATAGGCAGGCAGAGATATATAGAAAATTGAATAATTCACTCTTTTTGTATCTCTTAGAGGCTTAGTGGATTTTCTTCTTGACATCTTGATTCTGTGCTAAATGAGAGATTATTTGTTCTCTTTCCCCTTTTTTGTTGCTTAGTTTAATGTTGCAGAATCCTTAAGGTTGAAAGGGATCTCTAGACATCATCTAGTTCAACCCCCCTGCACACACATGGTCACCTAGAGCATGTGGCACAGGATTGTGGCTAAGTGGGTTTTGAAGAATTCCAGAGAAGGAGATTCCAAAACCTCTGTTGACAACCTGTTCTCTCACTGTCAAGAAACTTTTCCTTAACTTCCTGCAGAACTTTTGGTGCTTCAGCTTATGGTCAGTTCCTCTAGTTCTATTAGTGGCCACCACTGAAAGGAGGCTGGCCCTGTTCTCCTCACTGCCTCCCTAGAGCCATTTATAGACACTGATCAGGTCCCACCTCAACCTTCTCTTCTCCAGGCTGAACAGACCCAGCTCTCTCAGCCTTTGCTCATAGGGCAGATGTTCCAGGCCCCTGATCACCCTGGTAGCCCTGCGCTGGACTCTCTCCAGCAGCTCCACATCCCTCTTGTACTGGGGAGCCCAGAACTGGACGCAGTACTCCAGATGTGGCCTCACCAGAGCTGAGTAGAGGGGGACGATCAGCTCCCTCGACCTTCTGGAGACACTCTTCTTAACGCACTCCAGAATACCCTTGGCCTTCTTGGCCATGAGGGCACACTGCTGCCTCATGGTCAACTTGTCATCCACCATGAAGCCCAGGTCCCTCTCTGCGGAGCTGCTCTCCAGAAGGTCAGTCCCCAGCCTGTACTGATGTCCAGAGTTATTCCTCCCCAAATGCAGGACCTTACACTTTCCCTTGTTGAACTATATGAGGTTTCTCAACATCCCATTTTCCAGTCTGTCCAAGTCCTTCGGCATGTTGGCACAACCCTCTAGGGTATCGGCTACTCCTTCCAGTTTTGTATCATCAGCAAACTTGCTGAGGGAACACTCTATCCCTTCTTCCAGGTCATTGATACATAAATTGTACACGACTGGACTGTTGACTCAGTCAACCAGCTGGTCAGTTAGAAGATTTTATCCTTTTTTCTCTGTAATAAAGACTATTTGAAATTATATGCCTCTCTCTTACAGTAAAGTATGGCCCATTTAGCAAAACTTTCTTTCTTATCCTACTCATATAGCTGTTGGCTACCAGTGTCTTCACTTCCAGGACAGGAGAAAGGTTTGAGAACGTGTTTTGGACACAGTGTTTCTAAGAGAATAGATAAAATCAGTAATTCATTCCAAGTGAACCTTGACTTGTGCTTGCATTTTCAAGGAAGATAAGTCATTAAGGCACTTCCCCATATTGTCCCTTGATGGTATGCTGAGAGCTAAAGACAGGGAATTTGTTTACAGCAAAAGCAGAACTTTGTGAAAGTTTCCTTAATTAGTTCCAGATTTAAAATAATAGTAATGTAACATTAATTCATCCTTTGCTCTCTTCATCACAATTAGCATGCAGAATTGCCAGCAAGGATGGAAACTTTTATTACATATTTTGGGCTCACAGAAACAATATCACTGTTACTTAGCCTGTAATTATTATGGGCTTTCTTGTTTACATGTACAGGTCAGATGTAAATCAATGTAATCATCCCAGTTATTACTGAAATCCAGGGAACATTCTTCACAAACCATTATTTCTTACTATTGAATCAATATTGCACTCTATAGGACTTAATCCAGCAAGATGCACTGTGTCTCCAGTCTCCTATGAATTTGTGGGGATGTGACAAGACACACCTTTGCAGGCCTTTTGGAATGATCCGTAGCTTTAGGCAATTAGAATGCTTTAGGGAAATACTCCAGCTGAAGTGGAAGAGATAAGTTGTCACCTCTTATTTTATTTATGCTGTATTCATTACTAGCAGCTCAGACATGAGTACAGACAGCTTTGCTGTTGTATCTATATGAGCTCCTTTTCTTTTTCACTTTTTTTTTTTTGTCTTGGATTTATTCCTATATTTCCTAAAAACTTATAGAATTAAATGTCAATTAAAGCTCCTCTTACAGGTAAAGATCAACATTTCTCTTGACTGACATTGAAATCTCAAAAGAAAGGATCTTAGTTCCAATTCAGAAATGGACTCATACATCTTACTTCAATATGTTATCTGAAAACTCCCTTCCAGGTGCTAAGGTAGATTGTGACTTTTCTTCTTTGTTAAAAAGGTTCTGCGGATATATGAAATCAACTTCCACACATCAAGAACTGACGTAATCCAAGCTGTGTATGCTAAGAACATCTAGACCTTAGCATATGCAGACCTTACCATACGCCCCCAAGAAGCACATTAAATTCTTCTGTTGGCCCATTATACACACGATAAGGATACTGTAAAAACACCTAAATTTTTAAAAGATTTTTTCTCCCTAATAACATGGATAGAGCCACACCCAATAGTGTATGTGATTTTACCAAGAAAGGGAATATTCTCTTCTTAGTCTCTCCTTTCACAGATGAAGAAAGAAAATTTTGGCAAAAAATGTCAAATGAATAAGTTGCTTGGGAAGCTGTGGTTGTTAGGTGGCTAGAGGTATGGACAAATCACTTTAGAGACCAAATTTAAGGATTTCCAGAACTGATTATCTGGTTAGCTTAATTTAGCAGCATCTTGAGTGTGCAGAGTTCAGATGTCTCTCAGCTTAGGCTGTTCATCCCTTTGGATATCATTCTAATTCAACTTCTGAAACAATCTGTGGGGAGCCAGGGAAATAACATAAAGTTCTGGATCTCAGTCAGAAATTGTGTTGCCTACAGCTATTAAATCTGTCAGTTACACATCAGCACTGCAGTGAATTCTCTATTAAAGGATTGTCATGTTGTAAAAAAGGGTAAATGTAGGCTAAAATGTAAGAGAGGGGCTTTTGTCTGTTGAACATTCAAACAAAAGTAGAACTATATTTTTCAGAAAGAGGTAGGTTTGACTTGCATTATTTTCTCTACTTGGTTTCCTTTGCACCTTTTAAGCTGTTTATAACAACATATTACTCTATTTACTCAATATAGCAATACTCAATGTATTGCTATAACATTTATCGTTTTAATCAAATCTTCCGCATGGTTTTCTTAACTTGAGATTCAGTATTGGTTCCTTCATAAACAGCATCAAATCTTCTTAAATTTAGATATAGTGCTGAAGACAATATGCTCATCAAAAAAAAAAAAAAAAAAAAAAAAGAATCCCCATTCTGATTCCACTCTTTAAGATGTATTTGCTGCATATTAATGTTGAGTTCTGTAATGTTTTCCCTTGAAATACCATATAGGCTGTATTTTGTGGGAAAATGTGTCATAATGTTTTCTGATATTTTTAGATGAGCTAAAGTGTATATCTGTTCTTAATCTATTCCCTCTGCTGAGGCAATGTACATCCTCAGCAGCATATTTAACCAAATGGATTTTTTTTCCCTAGCAGATCAAACTGAGTTCTGCTGCAGGCACAAAACTTCCTATTTAAATGACAAATGTCTCCACTTGCGGATTTGAAAACCCACTTATTGACTCTTTCATCTTGTGTAAACAAATAATCAGCCCATCACTGCTATGGTGGGGAAAGTGAAGGAATAAAGGGGAAAAGGAATTTTTGGGAGTACTGCCAAGTATTACATTACTTGGAATGAAAAATGACTTGTTTGCTGTTAATGTTGCCATTATACATAGATAGTAGACAGCAATACTGAGGAAGAACAAAGAAAAATCTAAAAGACGCTATAATACCAAATACTTCTTCATATTTAAAAACACTGAAATGTTTCTTCTTCAAATGACAGCAGAGATTTTTTTACAATGCAGATTTCTATCTATCTATTGTTTTTTTCACAATAAATTCCAAGAGCGGTTAGTTTAAGGAAGCTTTAATTGGCTTTCAAGTTTTCAAAGATTTTAAATATCATATCATATTACTTAGATTCACCTCGAAGGGTTTGAAGTTAACTTGTGAAGAGTGTTGCTAAAATACTTTTGTTTGGTATTAAGTCTATTTTTGTAAAAGATTGTGTGAGTCTATTTCTATAAAAGATGTGTGTGAGATCCTATAGGCTTTGCTGTTGGTCTTTTTTGTTTTGTTTTGTTTTGTTTTGTTTTGTTTTGTTTTGTTTTGTTTTGTTTTCATAAGGAACTATAATGGAGGAATTGAAAAATCAATGTGATCTAAACAAAATGTCTGAATCTTCTTTTTCATAGAATATTACTTTGAAATGTGTTATTGTTGACAAACCTACTGGGTAAAGAGGAAGGCTTGCCCTGGGTAGAGGAAGAGTGGGTCAGRGAGYATSTAGGGAGMCTCGACACHCACAAATCCATGGGCCCTGATGAGATGCACCCCAGAGTGCTGCGGGAACTGGCAGATGTCCTAGCCGAGCCGCTCGCCATCATCTTTCAAAGGTCCTGGAGAACGGGGGAGGTGCCGGAAGACTG
>NW_020455534.1:433509-470572 GCF_003342845.1 Nothoprocta perdicaria
TAAAACCCGCTTGGATGCAGCCCTGTGCCACGTGCTCTAGGTGACCCTGCGTGAGCAGGGGGGTTGGACTCGATGACCTCTGAGGTCCCTTCCAACCTTCGGCATTCTATGATTCTATGATTCTAAATAAAAGCCACAGTATTGCTCTAGGACTTACGTGTAATCAGCATCTGCAAAAGTAATCTTGTGCTGAGAAGAGAGAGAGTAATCTTGTGCTTCTTCATAGAGAAGAAAGCTAAACTATAGTTTATAAGCTTAATCTGAAGCTGCTAGAGTTAGAAAAAACAAGCATAATATTGAAGTGAAAGTGTTGTGGATTTCCTTGCATGTAACTGCATTGGCAAACCTGGCTAGAATATGGACTAGGAAGTCCTTTCTCCAGCTAGGCTTTGTTATTACAATAATTTTATGACTAGTTGTGGGCATTCACCCACATTAGGAGCAAAACTTGGTGGATGTAATTTTAAATAATCTGTTACACAAGTCTCCTGATTCAGCAAGATTACTATGTTCTAAAATCAGCTATTCCAGCTGTAATCAGAGCTGTTCAAAACAGCAGAGAAATTCAGATTTATAGCTAACAGGCAAAGTCCTCTCACTTCTAAGAATAAAATCTCAGTTCTTCAGAAGTAAATTAAAGGTTCTATTTACAAAAATGGTCATTCTTCTTTCACAGATTGTATCACAACACACAGATGTAGGATGATAGAATGGGTGTTTGTCCTAAGAAGAATAAACTATAGAGAATATAAGGCTGTGAGTAATTAATCTATAATGCACAGGAAAGAAAATGAATTGATATGTTTGTTCCAAATCTTATAGTAAATAACATATTTGCATGCCAGGAGACGGCAATTTGTCAACCTTAGGTGCTATTGCTCAGGTGCTTTTTAGTGGTTAAAATAATGCTGTCAAAATTCGCTCTTTTTTCTTTAATTTCTTAATTCACATGTAGATTTTTACTTTGATTTTTACTTTGATTTTGACTAAATAGCAATACTATTTAGAGTGAACTATTTAGAGTGAACTGAAATGGTGTAAGATAGTGATTTGCAGCAGGGACAATTCACTTTTGTTTAGAAAAAGCCTTCACTTATTCTTTCTTAATAACTCTGATATTTTTCATGGAAAGGAAAAACAACTTAAATCTTCAACATTAATTATCTCTTGATTTTTCTTTTCTAAATCTAACAGGGACTTTTTTGCCTATTTACAAAATGCATCAGCACTCTTGCTATAGGAATGTATAGAATGATACAGATACTTATTTGATTAAATTAAATGGGGAAAATATCCATTCATTTTATTTAAATAAAAATGAATTCAGCCAGATCAGAAAACAAATTCCCTGAATGAGTCATATTGTATCTTTAAAAGGTTTCAAATAATAGTTATAATTATCTCCTCGGAATCAATTAGGAATCAATGGGAATTGTATATCTCTCTTAATGAGAGAAAAATAAGTTTATTTAAAGAAAAAAACAGAATAATGTTATATAAATAAAGCAGAGGTCAATTTTTTTTTTTTTTTTCCTGTGAGGTGCTCTAATATAAAATTGGTGTAAACTCATTAGCTTCTTTTTTTACTCTATATTTATCTTGGAATAGTTATTGAAAGTAGTATTTAGCCCATAAGATCTGCTACAGCAATACACTTCTATTGATTGAAATGGGGATGATCTGTCATGATGGTGTAAGTTATATCTGGAACATTGTCTTTATTTTCTGTACTTTACTGTTACTTGTTATAAGATTAAAGATGCTAGAGGGAAAGTTATTTTGGTGTTTGTTTAGTCTCTGCAGAAAGCCACATTTAAGCTAACGTAAAAAGTCTTACACATTCAGTCAGTTATAATTACTATACTAGGGAAATATCACCATGTTTTTAAAAGTCATTTATCATTTATAAAAATTGTTAGCTATCTTTCTTTAGTCTATTGTTCTTTGGATGAAGAAGCTATTCAAAATGCTACAGTTTTTACTGCCATTGCTCAAGGACTCCTGGAAATAAAGTAATCTGTAGCATGGGAATGCTGGAAGCCGAAGGCTGGACAGTTTACATAATGATTGACAACTCAAGTATCTTATTTTGCCAAGGCTGGAACCCATCTCCTTCTCCACAAGCTGAATTGTGTGGGATAAATCATGGATAAAGTCTTCAGTTTATTCAGGCAGACAGTCTACTAATGTAGAAGTTATTCATATAAGAAAAGTGCTAAATCCAGCAAATCTTTTGCCTCAAAAAGACCTTTGAGATCATATGTTTTCAATGACTATGAGTACTTTTTAATCAAGAATGCTTTCTCAATAAATCACAGTAAGATGGCTGAAAACAACTTCATCTGCGGGATTCCAAATCATGAGGAGGAATTTGAAGTGCAGGATAAACAAACATCTCCTTGACTAACTACCCAGTGTTGTCATTATAACGGTTTCTGCTTGATTTTTATTTTTTAATAAATAAAATTTTAAACTGGAGAGGATTTTAATTCTAAATGTTGGACTAGTCAGTTCATCAGTTACAAGGTACAATTTGCATATCATGTGCCTGCTTGAATAAGCTATGTATTAATCATACTAATCTTAGACTGGCTTTTTGGTCATCAGAAGGATTGGCAAGCTGCAGTAAAAACAGAAATGAAAAGGCAGTTGAAAGTGAAGATTCTTGTTTATCATCTTCACAGTATAACTGAAAATGGTATGTATGTATAAAAATTACACAGTACATTCAGATGCCGAAAGTACGTGTTACTGTATAAAATTCCATGGAACACATGCAAATACTATCCTTAATGCAGATAGTTAGCTTGAAATTGTGCTGAAGATTTAAGTTATAGCTTTTTCAAAAGTAATATACAATGACTGAAAGGACAGATAGGAATGTATACTGAACAAAATATTACTTTATTACTACTGTCTGTTTTTAACTAGACTTCATATAAATCTCTTCATGTTATTTCATTCTATTAAATTAATTTGACTATTATTTATTATTCCAGAAGAGTGTCAGTAGTATTAACATTATTATAACATCAATATATTACATGTTAATATATCATCGCTCTTGAGGCTTGATATATCTAGATATACATGGAAACTAGGATGTAAAATTAAATAATTGTGACAGGAAATGAGAATCACAAACTGGTATGGACTGTTACACTTTGGTGATGAAGAGAAATAATAGAAAAACTTTTGATCTGTGCAAGGAATGTCAGAAGTCATAAAACATAGAAGAAAATTGTACTGAAATAAAATTAATCCCCAAATGTAATTTGGTTACCCTACCTTAACTGTCCAATCTTTATGAGATCAATCAATCAATCAAACAAACAAACACAACAAAACAATAACTACTCTATCCTGCTGAAAACAACTCCAATATGGTGGAACTGCAGGGATGATTTCCCTCTGAGAATGCTAAGTCCCTGTAATCAAAAGGTAGATATACATGAGTATGAGAAACACCACTGTTTCTTGCTAACAGCTCCAAAGATTAGTTTATACAAAATCTAAAGCCAAATCACTACTGCATTTTCTTTCTGGTGGATGTTTTAGTAGTATTTATTATTGAATACTTTAACAGAAATTCTTTTTGTTCCTTTTCATCTTTTCATTTACTTGTACATTTATTTATTACAACTCTTGTTTTTTTTTTTTTTTTTTTTTACAGAGGAAAATTTCATGGCATACTTTTTGGATCAGAATGTGTGTGTCATGAATTTCTTGCTCTTCAGAAGAACCTGGAAGGTGAATCTGATCAGTGCTAAACGAAGTCTTTAAGCATATGACAAACACCTATGGCTGTGAGAGTACCATGTACATTTAGCCTTTCTCTATATATACACACTCTACCCTTAGTTCTATTAGTTACTGGCTAAATTGCTTTAGTATGATTGGCAGCAATTTCCACCAATATTATAGTCAAAAATAGTTGTGTGATGACTGTACTTTCTGATTCTCGGTGTCTTCCACATAGATATGTTACTAGTGCTAGTTGGTGTTCCATCCCTTCGCTTCGCTTCGCTTCCCTTCCCTTCCTGTCTTTTTCATTGTCTCCCAGGAGTTTTTTCTATGTCATTTATCTCCATGGTGTCCAAGAGATTTACTAACATTAATGAATTTTTGTTTACTGTAAGACTTTCCTGAGCAGAATGAGTCACATAATGTCATACTGGCAGCCACATAACAGAGGGAAGGAGGAAAAGAGGTTATGTAAATCATAAAGATGTCCTACTGAAGCAGAGACAGATTGAAATTCCACTGTGATAAATGTTCCTCGTGTTCCCATGTACTTGGAGTTCAAGTCTATATGTTGAATAGGTAAGGGTGAACAAGTAATACCTCCTTCTTTTTTTTTTTTTTTGTCAGGAGTTTATCACAGATTCCCTCCTTCTCTTTTTTAACCAGAAGTATCCTGAACATTTTTTTTTTCTTTTGAAAATTCAACAGTCTATTTGGTAGGTAACTGCTTTCACAACTCTGCCAAAGACTTATGTCTTTTATTCACCTTGCTTTTTATTTCTGATTTCTAACAACTACAACAAAATTCAAAAATTACAAAAAATAAAATTCAAAAAAAGAATCTTTTATTTTATTTTCTAGTCACAAATGAGAGCTTTAAATGCATGCTCTGAGAACAAAGATGTAGAACTGTTTGAAATGTCAGACTTCCAGTCTGTATATAGAAAAGTATTGTTGTTTTGTTATTCTGTGTTTTTAAGTCTCAGATGGGAGTTAAGTGACCCAGATCTCGAGGAAGACTGAAGGCAACACACAGAGAAAGAACGCAGATTATCTTCCAGTGTTGTTTCCTAGGCCTCTGCTAGGAAGCTAGCCTAGCCCTGCTTTGAGGAAGCTAAAGGCTTGAATTAAAAATCTTTAAATAAATTTCATTTTATGTTCTCAGCATAACAGTACCTCTTGTGTCAGTTACTAAAATCCATGCAGCAGTGGTTAGCTGTGCACATAGGCTATGAAGATATATTTTTACCACTATTCATAAGCCAAAAAGATGTGATGATTTTTATCTTTATGCATTCTAAAGCAGTTATTCCATTTTGAAATGTTAGGACACAGCCACTTCTGGTAATAGATTTAACAAGAGAAACTCAAATAACAAAGAATTACATCCTTTAGGATGTGTCAACATATTAAAATAGTTTTCTTGCTTTTAAAAGGATGTGTTAGGAAGTCCCATAGCTCCTAACGTTCTTCAGAGTATCACATTTTGTGATAAATTAATTGCAGTTTTATTTCCATATTGGCAAGTTAATTTTAGGGAGTAGACATTATCATAGAATCATAGAATGCTTAAGGTTGGAAGGGACTTCCAGAGGTCATCTAGTCCAACCCCCCTGCACAGGCAGGGTCACCTAGGGCACGTGGCACAGGGCTGCATCCAAGCAGGTTTTAAAGATCTCCAAAGAAGGAGACTCTATGACCTCTCTGGGCAGCCTGTTCCAGAGCTCTATCACCCTCACTGTTAAGATTTTTTTTCTGGAATTCCTGTGGAACTTCCGATGCTTCAGTTTGTGGCCTTTTCCTCTACTCCTATCTCTGGCCACTACTGAAAAGAGGCCGTCCCCTCCTCCTCCCTCCCTCCCTTGAGATATTTATAGACACTGATCAGGTCCCCCCTCAGTCTTCTCTTCTTCAGACTGAACCGGCCCAGCTCCCTCAGCCTTTCCTTATAAGGCAGATGTTCCAGGCCCCTGATCATCCTCGTAGCCCTGCGCTGGACTCTCTCCAGCAGCTCCACATCCCTCTTGTACTGAGGAGCCCAGAACTGGGCACAGTACTCCAGATGTGGCCTCACCAGGGCTGTTTAGAGGGGGACGATCACCTCTCTCGACCTGCTGGAGACACTGTTCTTAATGCACCGCAGGATCCCGTTGGCCTTCGAAGTTGGCCACGAAGGCACACTTCTGCCTCATGGTCAACCTGTCGTCCACCATGACGCCGAGGTCCCTCTGCAGGGCTGGTCTCCAGCAGGTCCACCCCTAATCTGTACTGGTTGGTGTCCGGGGTTATTCCTCCCCAAGTGCAGGACCCTGCACTTGCCCTTGTTGAGCTTCATGAGGTTTCTCACCGCCCAGTTGTCCAGTCTGTCCAGGTCCCTCTGGATGGCAGCACAGCCCTCAGGGCCATCAGTTATTCCTCCCAGTTTGGTATCATCACCAAACTTGCTGAGGGAGCATTCCATCCCTTCATCCAGGTTTTTAATGAATAAGTTGAACAGGACCGGACCGAGGACTGACACTTGGGGGACACTGCTAACTACAGGCCTCCAACTGGGCTCCACACCACTGACTACCACTCTCTGAGCCCTGCCATCGAGCCAGTTCCTAATCCACCTCCCCATCCACTCATCTGTCCCACACCTTTGGAGCTTGCCTGGGAGGATGCTGTGAGGGACAGTGTCAAAAGCTTTGCTCAATCCAGATCGATGACATCCACTGCTCTGCCATCATCTATCCAGCTAGTCACTCCATCATAGAAGGCGATCAGGTTACTGAAGCATGATTTCCCCTTGGTGAATCCATACTGGCTACTCCTGAGCACCTCCACGCCTCCACGTGTCTGGAGACAGCAGACCGGATGAGCTGTTCCATCACTTTTCCGGGGATGGAGGTGAGGCTCACCGGCCGGTAGTTGCCCGGTTCCTCCTTCCTGCCTTTTTTGAAGACCGGAGTGACGGTGGCTTTCTTCCAGTCCTCTGGCACCTCCCCCATTCTCCAGGACCTTCCGAAGATAATGGTGAGTGGCTTGGCTATGACATCTGCCAGTTCCTGCAACACTCTAGGGTGCATCCCATCAGGGCCCATGGATTTGTGGGTGTTGAGTTTCCTTAAGGGTTCTCTGACCCATTCTTCCTCTACTCAGGGCAAGTCTTTCTCTCTCCAGCTCTCTTCTCTCATCCCTAGGGCCTGGGGACAAGCCCTCCTGTCGCAGAGGTCTGCCCTTGGCAAACACCCAAGGAAAGGCGGCATTCAGCAACTCTGCTTTCTTTGTGTTTTCTGTAACCAGGGCACCTACCCCATTCACTAGCGGACCCACGTTTTCCCTGACCTTCCTTTTGTTGTTAATATATTTGAAGAAGCTGTTATTATTTTTACCATCCTTCACCAGATTTTGTTCCAAGGATGCCTTGGCTTTCCTTGTCACATCTCTTCATTGCCTGACAGCATTTCTGTATTTTTCTGAAAGGGCCTGTCCTTTCTTCTACATTCTGTATACTGCTTTCATCTGTTGGAGTTTTGCCAGGTCTCCTGTCCCCTCTGTCTGACTTCTTACACATACAGATGCACTGATGCTGGGCATGGAGGAAATGCCACTTGAAAACTAACCAGCTGTCCGGGGCCCCTCTTCCTTCTAGAGCCCATGGGATCTTTCCAAAAAGATCTCTGAAGAGGCTAAAGTTGGCCCTCCTGAAATCCAGGATCGCTAGGCTACTTACTGCCCTGCCTCCTCCTGGTTGGATCCTGAACTTCACCAACTCGTGACAACTGCAGCCAAGGCTGTCCCCACCTTCCCATCTCCAACCAGTCCCTCTCTGTTTGTTAGTATGAGGTCCAGTAGCCCACCTCTTTTCATCGGCTCCTCAACAACCTGCATCAAAAGTTGTCATCAACGCACTGCAGAAACCTCCAGGACCATTTGTGTTAATTTAGTGTTATTCTGAAAATAATTAATCTAGAGGTATCATGTTTTGAATGTCTTTTAAACCTCTGTTGTGTTATGTTGTCCCAGTGTGCCACTATAAAAACAGAAGAATAAAGATTTTAGTGAGACCCTGGTGAGTTCAGATGGGAGTGTACCTCTCCTCTTTCCAGGCTAAGAGGTTCTCCTTGGTTTGCCTTACATCTACAGGCATTGGGATAGCAAATATCAGGATAGCTTAACAGACTAAGATAAATATTTTCCCTATAGCTATTTGTTCTATATCAGAAAGAAAGCCAGCCCAGTTTCAGACACAGACTTACATGATGTAGACATCCACATCTGGCAAGAATGATGAAGTGGCTTGGTTTTGACACAGGAAAAAGGTCAGCAGCTGCTAAGTGGAAGGGAGAGTAGAACACTGCCAGTCAGCAAGCAAGCATATACTAATGACTTAAAGTCCAATTCATAATATAATAAGTAGTTGTGTGTTCTACTTCCTTTTCTTCAGGATGTCTGTTTTAATGATGATAGGTATTCTTTATCAGAATTCTTTTTTTAGCATTTATTGTTACTTTCTTATTTTTGAATTTCCTTTCATCAGGAAGTTGACAGCATTGTAGGAAAAGCTCTTAAATGGGCATTTCACTGTATTTATAAAAATATGCCAAGTCATGAATGTAGATGTGTTCAAATATACATTTTAAAGATTCTTACTTCCATACAACTTTTCTGCAATATTGATGTTGCAATATTGATCTCTCCACGGAGATGGACCTGGGAGTCCTGGTTGACACTAAATTAACCATGAGTAAGCAGTGTGCCCTCGTGGCCAAGAAGGCCAATGGGATCCTGGCCTGCTGTAGGAGGAGTGTTGCCAGCAGGTCAAGGGAGGTGATTCTGCCCCTCTACTCAGCTCTGGTGAGGCCACACCTGGAGTAGTGTGTGCAGTTCTGGGCTTCCCAGTATAAGAGGGACGTGGATCTTCTGGAGAGGGTCCAGAGAAGAGCAACTAGGATGATTAAGGGAATGGAACATCTCTCGTACGAGGAGAGACTGAGTGAGCTGGGCCTGTTTTCTCTGGAGAAGAGAAGGCTGAGAGGGGATATGATTAATATGTATAAGTTCAGGAAGGGAGAATGCGGGGAGGAAGGGGACAGGCTGTTTTCACTGGTGGCCAGCAATAGGACAAGGGGTAATGGCCATAAGCTGGAGCACAGGCAGTTGCATCTGCAGGTGAGGAGGAACTTCTTTCCTGTGAGGGTGACAGAGCAGTGGAACAGGCTGCCCAGGGAGGTTGTGGAGTCTCCTTCTCTGGAGGTCTTCAAAACCCACCTGGATGCCACCCTGTGCCACATGCTCTAGGTGTCCCTGCTTGAGCGGGAAGGTTGGACTAGATGATCTCTAGAGGTCCCTTCCAGCCTTGAATATTCTGTGATTCTGTGATTCTGTGTTCTGCATTTTTGAAGCAGTGATCCTACTTTCAGAGGCATGCTGCATATCTTAGAAAAAAGAATTCTCCGATTCCTAAGATGACTCTCAACAATATACCCAGGAACAGAAAAAAAAAGGAAAAAAATTCAACTGGTGTCTACAAAAGTTGCTTTTATATTTGATTTACACGATATCTGAAGGAGTGAAGAGATGAAAAATAACCTCCTAAGTACTCAGAATGTCTAAGACTTGATATTTGAGTGATATCTTACTCCCAGTTAGAATGCAATAATGCAGATATATTCTATATTTTATTTCTTAAATTTCTGTTGTGGCACCAGCAACAGAGAGCAAACTACTATTTGATGAAATTGAATGTCTCAGTAATTTTGTGTATGAACATTTCAGATATTTTTCCCTAGATGTTATGAAGGAATCTGAGTTCCCAAAATATCAAAATGTCAATTTCAAACACAAAATTTCAGTCATCAGTCATGACAAAGAAATGTAAAATTTTCATTTTTCTTTGCATATCCATGGTAAAAGTGTACTGATCAGAAGTCATATATTAGCCCTGTGAAAACTGTTCATGATTAAATCATAGTAACTATTTAAATAAATATTTATTTGGAGGAATAAATTTTCAGTAATTGTTTTATTCTTTTTTAAGATATATATACTATAGTGTTTATGTTATAGCATAGTAGAGTTTTTATATTATAGCAATAGTATAGTTACATACTACTAGGAAATTATGTTGCAGGAAAAATAGTTGCAGATGTAATTTGCTTTCTTGAAAACTGTTCCCTGAGAAAGATATGATATATTTATTTGAAAAGTGATAGATTTGTTTTAGAAAACTGCCACTATGTTAAAAATATATTTTAGAACATATAACTGAAAATGTTACTTCAATCAAGGCCTTTTGTAATCACTCTTTGTAAGAAAAAGCATAGGCATTTGTGAAAGTTATTAAGGAACCAACTCAAAGTTTTCTATGATGAAGACTAATCTTTAAAAGTTATTGTTTCAAACACATTTTTTTTTTCTCACTTTCAGTCAAATGCACTACCATGTTTTATATTTGTGAACAAATAAGATGCCCATGAAACATCTTGGTAAGCATAAAGGTCTTTAAAGACAAACTTGTGGAATACAACTAAAAAAGCAAAAAAGATCTCCAAAAATTCTGATGATACACTTTGGTGCCACATTTTGAGAAACTATATTGGGACAAAATGTAAGCATCAGGTATATTTTTTTAGATAATATTAGCTTGGGCTAAACCTAGAAAAGTAGTATAGCTATGTTACATCTTCCACCTAAAAGGGAAAATGTATAATTCAAAATATACAACTTTGTGCATCTTTCCTTGTATTTCATTTTGTACTTAGGATGTATTCAAGGAAAAATACAGTGAAACTTGTAAAATTGGGTTCTCCATTCTGATGATCAGAATTTATGCTAGTGTAATTTTATAGAGTTTATTATGGCAGCACAGGGAGTCAGATTCGCTGAGTTCTGTTTCGTTTCCATTAGAAACCATATTTTTTTCTGCACTGCTAGAAAATCAGCCCATGTATCTCGACATTCAGTTCCCATTCACTATAACATTTGCAAGTCATAGAAAAACTCTAGGAAATGAAGGATGAATGAATCATATTCTGTCAATCAAATGATAAGCTACCTGTGGAAGCCAGATATGTAGATATTTATATCTCAGATCTTGATGACTAACCTTCATAAATATAAGAGAAGGAACCTATACGTTGTTGAGAATGTACACAACAACTAAAGGGGAGAAAATGTTATAAAATGCTTTATTAAAAAAAAATCCAGCCAACTAAGAGGAAACTCATAGTTCTAGCTTCAATGCTGCAGAAGCCCTTTGCAAAATAATCCATATAATTTACAGCAAGATAGACACAGACATAAGTGGAACAAGATATTGCTCCTGCATGTAACCTTCAGCTGAAGAATTCAGCTCCCTCTGCTTCAGGACCCATTTTATGAAGCATAGTCATATGTCTCTTTTTAAGAAAACTGTTTTTAAGTACTTTAGTACAAAAGAAAATACATTACCTGAGCCCTACAAGATAAAATACAATTGCTAAGGTGAGAATAGTTAGAAGCTGAAGGAGTCAAAGATAAAAACCCACTCCTGGTACAAAAACCTGAGGGAAAACAACAACAGCGAAACCCACAGAGCGAATCAAAAGACATCAAGTCAGCAACATCAAGGATTAACTCATTTCGAAGGTCAACATAAGCCAGCCCTTCCTCAGCTGAGTGATGTGTGCCTGGTCAGCTTAGGCTCATCATGTATCTCATTGGGAAAGATGAGCATACTATTTCTTCCCCTGATGGCATGCTAAAGCCCTAGCTAGCTACTGTGTGTTAACCAATAAATAACTAATGAGTAGTGAGTTTTTTTAAAATCTGCCTGCAGAATCTCTTTGCAAATTGCAGAAGTTCCTTTAACTCTCTGTGACAGAGAGCTAGAAGGAGCTAAGAATTATCCTGAGTATGTGTTCATTAGAGAAACAGTGAATAAAGTAGCAGGATATGGGAAAACTTATTGCTTTGAAGTCTGTCCTAGGAAGCTGGTATAACCCTCTAGAAGCTAGAATTTCCTGCTGCACATATTTTTGTCCTTCTTACCAGTTTTGCCTTCTATATACACCTGAATGCTAAATTTTTTTTTTAATTATCTGTTGATGTTTTAAATATGCCTTGTATCTTTTGGTACCTCATTGAATCCTTTTTTTTTTTTTTAATCTAACTCTTTCTGTTAATCTTTCTCTCTCTCTCTTCTCTTCTCTTCTCTTCTCTTCTCTTCTCTTCTCTTCTCTTCTCTTCTCTTCTCTTCTCTTCTCTTCTCCTCTTTGTGTCTTTTTTCACAAATAGTCCTTTTCTTTCTCTGAGTATGGTAAGTATTTGATGCTTGCATTACCCTTTCCCATTATTCAGTGACCATATGTTTCATAGCCTTATCATGAAAGCTGGAAAAACTTTCTCCAGTTTTCCTTCTCACTGACCTCCCTGTCATGTAATCAAACATTTTTGTATGGCTTTGTTTGTGGCGGGCTTTCAGAGATTGATTCTGAATGGATTTTATTTTTTAGGATACTTGACTATACTCAACATTTAGCCTCTTTTGTCTGTATGATGACTTGTCAAGTATTATCACTTCCTCCAAATGATCTCCATAAAGAATAATAGCAGCTTTGAGATTTTATATCTTGGAGATTATAGTTTATATCATTCAGATTCCTCTTGGTTGAACACAGCAAGTATTCCACTTTTTGTCTTAGTGTCCATTTGTTGAGAACAGAAATATTAATTTCCTTAGCCTTCCTGGTTTACTATACATCTAAGACTAGAACCACAATTATATTTTTAAGATAATTGCTCATACAGGAGTAATAAAGAAAAGCCATGTGGTTTTTAAATTCTACAAATTAAAGAAAATGAGGTATATTCAAAGACTCACATTTGAAAGAACTACATTTGTAGAATAGTTCATATAGGGCCCCAAATCCCCTAGAAAGTGAACAGAGGCTGCCACTTCCTTAAGAGCAAATGAATGTACCCAGAAAAAAAACAGCCTCTAAGAGGGGGAAGGAGATAGAGATAAAATAAACCAGGGGTCTGTAAATGTAAGGTGCTAAGAGAAGGACAGCTTAGTTGCTGTAGGAAGCAGACCCAGTTTCATAGACCACAGGAAAACAAAATTTCCTAGGGATTAACAGCACTGTGTGCTGGTTGTACTCCCCAAGGAGCAACTTATGGTTATTGGACTAAAACCAGGGACTTAGCAGGAAAGTCCTTTCTATCTTTAATTTATTCTCCAGTAGAGCAAAGCTTTCTCTGCTTTAAAGTGGTACCCTTTGTCTCTCTTTGGCTGGTTATGCTATAATAAGATGTAGTTGTAGAGACTAGAAATCCTTTGATAATTCCTTAATAGGTGCACTTTAAGTAACTGATAGGATAGTTGCCCTTCAAAGCTATGACTTGTTTCCTGTTGCACCTCCAAATACAAAATGATAAGAAATATATTTTTAAGTGGCTTTTATTTTCCTTGCTCATGTCTGTAAATACACTATTTGTTATTTTACTTCAAAAACATTTTTTTAATCAGGTTGACAAATTACAGGGAAATACCACTGCATCTTGATATCCACCAAATTGTAATTTAAGCATCTTTTAGCATTTTAGACAGTGCAACATTTCTATATTTTAAGCATTGACAGAAGCCAAACCATGGATGAGATGAATTTTTTCATAACATACATACTACAACAAAAAGCAACAAAGAGAATTGTTCACTATTTTGTTTTGAACAGAGCAATGCAAAAGTATAACAACATGGAGGAAAGTATAATTCCAGCCTCTATCTTTTCAGTTTAGGAATTATTCACAAAGAATACATAAAATAACGAAACTAATCAGGCAGAGTCAAAAGGGAAGTCCTTATGACTTAAGAACTTAGGGTGTGTGACTTAGAGTTGTCTATACTAGTGCTTAATTTTGGGCAAGACCTTATTTTTGAAATGACTTTCCTAATGATTTTTGCAGTTTGTTTTGCTATCCTGTGTGCAACAGTCTCAAAGGAAACAGAAATTTCTTCATTCCATATGGCTACTTGTCCTACTTCTTATTATCTTGACTAGAAAATAAATAAAATTGAACCTGATAACAGCTGGTTCATTGTTTCTTCACTTCCTTTTCCTATTTATTTATTTATTTATAGTAGGAGAAACCTATCTTACAAAAGGGTTAAAAAATTCTGCTTTACCTCTAATGCAAATAGCATCCTCTATTAAAAATAAATAAATAAAAAAACCAATGCTTTCACTCTTCCTAATTTTCAGTGTCAGCCCATGCAATGCTTACAGCTAATGTGGAAAATTCATGCTACTGGATAAAACTTACCTAATGAGTTATGCACTTAAGTAAAAATTTAACACAAAACAGTTTGAATCCTGAGGAGTGCAATTGAGTAAATGATGACCTGTGAAGGTGCTCAGGAGCTAGCTGTCTTTGCTGGTACCATGCTCCCCAAGACAATCCATGTTTTTTGCAGTATGATTTAATTGACGTTGCCTACAAATCCTTTTGCATCAGTGTAAATATTGATTTTTTGAAGTAGTAAGTACTTCACAGATAAAATTGTATAGCAACACTTTGACTGGATGCAAAAAAGGAATAAAACTTGATGATTTTTGGTCTTTAGATCTAGAGTCTTATGGAATACTAGCCAGTATGTGGTTTACAAACAAACAAGAATCTTGTTTACTTATGAAAATAAATTCCTCAAAAAAGAGAAAAATAGCATTAAATAAATGCACAAGCAATAAAAAAAAGTGAAATACAGTTAATCAATTTACTCTTTTTATCAAAAAAGATGAACCAGTTATGAGTTATAGGCTGGGCTAAAATTACTAAGTTTTACTGACATAATTCTCTGAGACCCAAAGTCGTCATTGAAGTTCTCCTTACTTAAGAGATAGATGATGATTTGATCATTTTACTTCATATTTTTCCATATTTTATTAAGCAAGAAACAATGAAAAGATATCATTACATATCTTGTAAAAAGAACATTCCTTCTTTCTCATTCAGGGGACTTGGCCATAATTTTCTGTTGCAAAGGAACACACTCCCATGTTAGAAATGCTATATTTTAAATTCAAAGAGACAATATTGGCATGACAAACTAGAAATTTTGCCAAAGTGTTAAAAAAGAGACAGACCCCCCCAGGTGTCTGTCAAAAACAGGTACAATCCAAACAAGACAACCCACAATATTTACACATACTGACATCTCCATATTTTAATGTGTTAACCAGGTAATTTAAGGTCACCTTTTATTATCTATTTTGACTGCTTTTTTTAGTTCAGTTTTGTAGAAAGATTAATTTTAAGAGAGAATATACATCAGTTCATACTTGATGTGATAGATGACTCCCCTATCCATTTAAAATACAGTAGGACCGAGGGAAATTGAGTATTGCAAATGTTCTGGTGCTATTTCTGACAAATTTTGAATTTCTGACAAAATTTTGGGAGACAGAAACAGGTGCAAAAGCTAAGTCAGTGTTCTTCGTTATTTATGCGCTTTCTGTGATTTCTGTGAAAAAACAACCCCACATATTTATTTGAAATTTCCCTTATAGATAGTTCATTATAGATAGTTTAAAAGGTATTAAGAATTAAAATATTTGGGCATCCATATGAAGACTCATAGAGTGGACCATTTTACCTCAGGCAAGTCATGAGAGAGATTTCACATAAATGTACCTTCTAAAAGCCCAAGTCAGATGCGAGAAGAATTTACCTGATATAGCTTTGTCTCTCTCTCTCTCTTTTTTTTTTTTTTTTTAATATATTTTTACACACAAATCTTAATCTAATTTTTGATTATTTCAGCTGTGATAAGTGTCATTGAAAAGCTAAATCATGTTTTGTGATGTTACTTTTATGTATATCATATGTCTATATTGATGCTATTATTACATCTTCCCCTGCATTCACTCTCTCTAATTCTATGAAAGATAATAACTTGTCTGATCAGAATAACATTATTATTATTATTACTATTATTATTGTTTGGAGTTTCTACAATTCTGAGGGACTTAATGCTTTTAGAGAGGCACTCATTGAAGTTCCTGGAGGAACTCAGGAACTCATTGAGTTCCTCCAGGGGATGTTTGGAAGAAGTTTGTTCATGTATCTCATTAATTTTCTGGAATAAATGTGGAAGCGGGTGCTATCAAATGAAAGGTAAACTGCAGAAGTCTTCCCAAGTTGGGCAAAATTCACTGTATGGAAAGGCATTAACAGCAAAAAAACAACTCATATTTATGAGTATTTCCTCCTCAATAAGAAATTTCTTTCTATCGTAGGTGATAACTTGGTTCAAACATGTTTTCCATTGCAGTTCACTAACAGAAGCTATCAAAATTTAGATTTAATATTTTGACTTGATGTTCTGGATGGGTTCGGGGCTCAGCAATTGAAAGCACACGCACTGAGAGCAAAATCCACCCCTTAGTTTATTTAGGACAATTCACACTAACATCACACTAAAGCAAGACGACTACTTAGCAACTACCTGCGGAACGAGGCGCCTACATAGCAATTACTTACGAGAGGATACTTGCCAGCAGGACAGCGAGACCGATCATTCCCCTGCCGTGGACCAGAGGTGGCTGACAGGCTCCAAGCTTGCGGGCGTCCCCGCGGAGACAACGTAGGTCTCGGTTGGAAGTCTCYCYCCHCCTCTGATCCACSATTATTTTTTATATCTGGCGCATCCCGCCACGTAGGGCCACTACGTGTCAGGAGGCATACCAGAGGGCGGGCAAAGCTCCACCATTTTTTTTCGTTATCCAATTTTGCCCAGTGTGCGCATGCACGCCCACCAGTGGGGGTCTCTGGTCTCGTTATGAGGGTCCCGCCTTCATCATCTTCCTCTCCCTCTCCTCAGGTTTGACCTCCAAACTGGCTTAGAGGTCGGCTGTGTTTTGGTTGGCCCCATGCCTTCTGGCACGGCCGCCTCCAAATTCCTCAGTTGCTCCTCACHACCAGRTAAGGCCCCTRWTTTCGCAGCTGCAGAGCCGCCTTCAAACTCCCTACAACCAGATAACGGGTTAGTTMTCAGCTTCACAGTAGTCTCAAGGCCTCTACAGATCATAAACAGGCTGTGAATCTTTCCTCCTCTTATGCACTTGATCACAGTGCTCTTTTAATACTTGCATAGAATTGAAGATTCTAGGAAATCTGTATAAATTTAGCCAAGTTTTTTTTAAGGAATCTCAATTTCTGTATTTTCATGGAGTAACAGAGATTAGTGTCCAGTCAAAAAGAAAAACACTTGTTTGTTAATATTCACTCTGCTTATTTTCTGTGGGCAGTAGTTCTACTGCAAAAACTCCCTCTCATAGATTTTTCAGGGAAAGGCAATTTTTTTTTTATTTTAAATTTGAAATATCCACTGTTATGTATGAAATATAGTTGAAGAAATTCCTAAAGGCTGGGGAAGAGGATATATATTCTTGTATTCTGTCTTTTTACTCTTTCCTTAAGAATGTGGTTCTGTAGAGAGTCTTTTGTTTCTTTTATCTTGACTGTCTTCATAAACTTAAATAAAGTAGAACTTTCTGCTATTGCCAATTGAGTTATAACGACTCATTCCTCTGTTTAGAAATTATCTTCATTGCAAAGGGTACTTAGGAAAAAGAATAATTTTAAAAAATATATTATACTTCTATAAGGAATTTAATACTATAAACCTCTGTATGTCATGGCAGAGAAGCAAGCTCATTTTCTCAACCAAATATATATCAGTTTTAGCAATAACTTTCTAAGGACTTTATCATGATAAGGTTAAAGGTCCCAGGACTTGCATGGTACCACTAAGAAAAAACAAACAAACACCAAAAAAACCTCACAATCTTTTGTAAAGATTATATTCTAAGAGAATACATGTATAGCCTACTTCTTTTTCCGTTAGACTTCATAGACATTTTAGGTAACCAATATCTCAAATATTTACTTGAAATAGGGAAGGAACACAGAAGAATATTTTGTATTTCTCTATGCAAACATTTAAACAAATTTGTATAAATATACACACCTAAATCTAAAAAACAATGAAGGAAAATACATAAGTTTATTTGATGAGTTTTAATAAGTTTTAACATACTTCTCGGGATAATAAAATGATATACTCAGATGCTCATACATGTTAAATGTCAATTTAAATTTTTAGGAATGTGTAATACTTTTTTCATTACTGCCACAGCTGAACTACTTTGACAATCCACCTTATAACGTCTTTTATTTCAGTCTTAAAGGAATATTCCTTCCTTCCTTATTATAAAAGATTGTTTGTATCTGTGGTGATCGAAATTATAATGCATTACATTTCTCCACTTTGATGCAGCTGTAAGTAGGTCTCTGAGGTTTATGATACAATCCAGCTAACTGAAATATTTCTAAGTGTAAATTTCATGTTCTTTAACATTGCTCATTTTTCAGTGGGGAGGGCAAGCCAAGGATAATCCTGTACAAAGTTAGGTAGATGACAAAGACAAGCAATATTGAGACAGGAGGCAGGTGATACCTAGTGGATTGCTATTTAGTGATATTTTAAAAACATTCCTTTCCAATTTCTGAAACCATATTGAATAGCATGAAAACAGAGCACATGAGGTGCACAGAGTCCTTTTTCAAGAAGTTGTATCATAAGATTAGTGGCATGAAATGCATTACTCTAGCTCTCCACACATGCTCATTTTCAGCTGCTTTCCGAGAATTGCTGCCCTGTCTAGCAGCTAACTGACCACCGTTGTAGAGATAAGGGACAAGTCTTTCTCATAAGAGAACAGAGTAGAACAAGTGAATTCAGCCATATGGTGATAACTTTTAAAAAGCTTTATCTAAAAATGTCTTTCATAAGAGACATTAATGGCAACAAGAAAATTATCTACTGGTACTTTAGTAGTAGAAATCTGAACAAGGAACTTATGGGCTTGATGACATATGGAGTGGAGTATTCAGTGCATTGGACACAGATAGGGCTGAGGTATTCAATGTGTCCTTCGCCTCATCTGCTGAAGCCTAATGCGCAGAACCATCTCAGGCATCCTTATGTGGAGCATGTAGAACAATATTCGTTCATTACATAGCACAGACACTCCATTCTGTAGTTCATCTAGATCAATATACATATGAAAGGTGCAATGCATGGACATAATCATCATAAATGTAATATAATTTTCAATCTTTTTAGTAATATGTAGGAACTTATATGCCTGTATCTCCACTCACACTAACTCTGATTGATAATAATTAATTATATCAATTGCATCAGTACAAGATATAGGAAAATTGGAATCTGTTCTTGATTATCGCAAGAATTATTTAAAAAATGCTAGGTAAGTGAAATGTGTTGATGCTGTTTGTAATAGGGCAAACATATTACCAGTAGAGGTCAACAGGGGAATCGCAAGCTGTCTAAAAATATTAGCATATTTTCTACAAACTGAATGGAAACCACTTACTGCTTATGAAATTAAATCTCTTATTGAGGAGATCAAGGTGCCATAAGAGTATAAGAAGTATTAGGATTAAAATATATATCTTTAATAAAGGAAATTCAATCACAGAGCAATAATGTATACTTGGTGTTTCAAAATCAAACTGATAAATGTAACTTTTACTCAATCTTATATTCTCTAGATTTAATTAAAAGTTAAATGTGATCTTTATAGTAATGATGAGTAAAAGAATTACTAAAATTGACTCCGAGAGCATAATAAATGTGTGCTGTAGAGATACTTGTTAGTCCTGTAAATCTAATTATGGCAGAGAAGGAGATAGTCTGAATTCTTTGAGAAGACATCTTCACCTGATAAAGGGGCACTTTCACCCTCCTCGACTTTCTGTCTACTCTGTCAGATAACATGCAAATAATTTCAAAGCTAAAAAATTTACAGCACAGAACACTATTCATAGAACATAACATTGATACATGAACATTTGATGCACCTGGGATATGCAGTCATAAAACACAACTCTAATATTAGAGAACTACTTACTGGGCTCTTTTGGACATATGTTCTATTGGTTTCAAAAAATCAGGATTTTGACAAGACATTCTGTTTGTCATCAAGTCCAAGGTATAGATTTATAGCTGAAACCTTGAATCTTTCCTGATATGACCAGAAGAGTTCTGGAAGAAATCAAATGTCACTGCAGTCTTCAAAAAGGGCAAGAAGGAGGACCCAGGGCCAGCCCAGGGCCAGTTAGTCTCACCTCAGTCTCTAGAAAGTATTGGAATAGCTTGTCCTGGATACTATTTCCAAGTACATGGAGGACAAAAAGTTGATCGGGGTAGGCAGCATGAATTTACCAAAGGGAAATCATCCTTAACCTGATAGCGTTCTCTGATGGAACAACTAGCTGAGTAGATGAGGGGATAGCAGAGGAGATTTCCAAAAGGCTTTGAACATTACAGCATTGAGCTGATGAAGTACAAGCTAAAGATGAAGAACAAACAGTGAGATGGACTGAAAAATGGCTGAATGGCAGAGCTCAGAGGCTTGCGATTGGTTGTGCAAAATATAGTTGGAGACCAGAAACTAGTGGAGCCCAAACTGGATCTAATTCTGTTGAGTTTATTCATCAACCACCTGGATGAAAGTACATGCTCAGAAAGTTTACTGATATAAAACGAAGTAATGGAAGTAGTGGAATTTTCAGTCTGGCACATCATATAAGTAGTTTTAGTTCATTCAGATTGACCAGCTTCTACTCTCTAACTCTCAAGCCTCAGTGTACTGGAAAACATGCAGAATATATCTGGTAGAAACATAGTAAGCCTCAGTTTAAGTAATATTTCACTTAATACATAGAAAATTTCCAAATAGAGACAGCATTTAGGATGCAATGTTTTTCCTATATATTCAGAATTTTTAAACCAAAAATATTTATTTTCTGAGGAAATTACTTGTCTGATGATTTACAAGTCCCAGAAAATCTAAAATTTTAAAACAATTTTAATTTCTAGAAGTTTATACTTGCTTTTACTCATATTTGCCTCCTCTCGAAAAAATATCTCATGTACATGTGTTCTTATATTGGTGCATATTGATGAGTTTGTGAACCATATTTACAAAGTATACTCCATATTTGGTAGGAAATAAATATTAATATATATTTAACTTAATAAATAAATATTAATATATAATTAAAGTCCAACATTGGAATGCCACTTTTCCTGTTTTCTAAAAAACCTTCTTCATTTTTTGTAATTTCCTTTGTAAAGTCTATCTCTGCTTGACTTTCAGCAATTCTGAATTTCTGAATAAGAATTAAGTGAAGTCCACTGTGTGAATAGTTCTATCCTCCCACTGAGATACAGCCCTGCCATTTATTTATCAACAATACCTTTTCTGTTACAAATCTAGCTGAAAACGACTCTTTTTACTCAGGAACCTCAATCTTCCATTGCCTCTTCTTTATCATACTTCAAATGCCACATGCCTTCTCTTACATCTCAAACAGAAGGAACTTGCAAAATTGTATCAAAAGGGCCAACTGAAAATGGCATAGGAGTTGCTCATACCTAAGTACTGCAAACTGTGAACATCTTTGGACAATCAGCATCATTTTCTATGCAGACAAGCAGGTTCTGCTGCAGCCATTCGCCACTATCTGTTTTTTACTACCATTCAGAAGTGCCCTCTCAACATTTGCTTTTATTCAGCTGAATAAAGAAAAAAAATAAAAGAAAGCAGTGGGCTTGAAATGATTTATGCAACATTTTTAAATGAAGAAGTCAAAAAAGAAATCAGTAAGATGTAGTATTTGTCACTGAATACCATAAGGAATACAGAAGCCATCAGAGCTACACCAAGCAAAAAGAAGGAAGGGAAGTCAAGATGATCCTAATTCTCTGCAATAGTATGGTCCTGTGAGGGAGAATCTTTTAAGAGATTTCATCCTGTAATTACATAAGACCAGAACAAGAACAATGCACAGTGACTGAGGTATAAAAGGATCTGTTATGTTGCTGTACATCAGGAATAAGTTCAACACAATCAGATCAGATAGCAAAATACAAGGCTTTTGCAATGGCTTCTGGTTAATTAACACCAAGAATTCAATAGCAGAAGCATAGTGCAGCTGCCTCGGAGAAAAGATCTAATTTGGAAGCAGGGGATAGTAGCTCTCTGAAGTATAGTTCTTCCCTTAGATCACTGGAGTATTCTGAATCTCTATGGTGTACTCTAAGACATGAGAGACTCAATACATAAAAATTCCTTCTTAATCTGAGCTAATGGCTATAAAGAGCACATTCTTTATTTTCTTTATAATAGAATACAATTGCACATTTCCATGCATTTAATATTCTTTTAATCTATTTTAATGCTATGTTCTTTAAAATAAAGTTATCCTAAGTAGAGTATATATAGCGTCTATACTCATGTCCTATGCATTGAAGAAAAGACATAAAGTCTCTGATGTTTTGCTACTAAAGGGGACAAAGTGACTTAATATAACTGCCATTTCTCTAGTAGAAATGTCAGACAAATCCCCCTCTGTTTCTTTTTCTCCTTCATGTTCTAATAATACACTGAGGAACTTTATAAAGAGCTACATATTCATCATCACAAATGAAATTTCACAGTTTTTTTGGCTGTGTAGACTGTAATTATAGGTTTGCACTTCTAATTGAAGCATTGATGAACGTGCCACACACTGCAGCAAATATAAAATAATTGTTAGGCAGATTACGTAGAGGTCGGGAGGAGTAGGAACCTAAAGAGCAATTGAAAGCAGAATCATGAATCCTGATGATGACTACTCCAATGGCTTATTTCTAGTATCATTTACTGACAGAAGAAATGAAAAGGAGGGAAGAAGAGGGCTAGAGGAGCAGGATATTTTTACAGAAAATTTTTACAGAGAAGCTTCCAGTTCTTGCTTAAATGACAGTACACCTATCACTGCTGGCCAGCTTCAAATAACCTAATCATAGGGTACTATGATCACTCTTACAGGTGAGTCAAGGAGGGCAGACACTAAATATATCTTTCATTCCTGGCCAAAGGAACCCTAAAGAATTGTTGCACCTCCCTCTCTCCCCATCCCCAAGAAATATAAATGTCTTCCTACACTGCATGATTTGAACACGAGAAATTACTCTTCAGAGAACAAGCACTGAAGTGCTTATTAGGAAATAAGCACACTACCAAAATCTACAGAAGTTAATAACACCACTATAGGTTATGCAAAGCTGAAACAATCTGCATTAATAGAAATCATTTCTCTAGGTCTGGATTTTATTGATTAGAAAGAAAAGCTAAAAAATTAGAAAATTGTATAGATAAGTAAACTTTTATTTTTATTCTAATAGTTTGAATTGTGGATTACCATAAGTGTTGTCACAATTACATTACATCTGGTTGAAATGGATGTAATTTTTTCAAGACAACAATCTTTACAATTCTGTTCATTTTTTCCCTCTTTAACTCCTGTCCATAATTTCTTAAAAAAGGAAACCTACTTCTTGAGTATCTTGATTCTGGCAAGCCAGTTAAAAGAAGAAAAAAAAAATTCATGTAGCAAAGAAAATCCTCTAGCATGGGTAGATATTAAACACCAGTAAGAGATATCAGGATCAGATACTACTGAACATTTCTTATAGTGTGGTTACCAAACATCCTTACACACATCTTACTGAGAGTAAGCTCACTAACCCTCAGGATATATTTTAAACCCCTTAGAATGAGCCTCCTGTGCTCAGCTCCTTGGCATTTCTGAACTAGCTAATTAATACCAATATTTAGCAAATGAACAGGTGGGAAGAATGATGACTAATTTCTTTTCTCTCCCAACTCAACAACCACCACTGTCTTTTAAAAACAGAATTCTTACCACTAACTGCTAATTTCATTTCTTGCCAGCAACGTTGCTCTGATACTGTGCTGCAATAAACAAGCAGACAGATACAACATTCTCTGGCAAATGAAATGGTTCTTTTTCTGTGACAAGTATCATATTGTGTATTAACATAGATTAACATAGTTACCTCCCTTGGACAAGTCAGACACAGCAAATTCTTTTAACTTGGGTTCCAGCAGTCTCTCTACTGGAAGGAAAACAAATTCAATCTGATTTATGAACTAAATAAGATGCATGGGAGGGAGGGGCAGGAAAGAGGAAATTACACTTTTTTTTTTTTTTTTCATAGATATGTAATAAAAGTGAAAGAAAACAGAATGGATAACAATATACAACCTTTTTGCATTCAGTAAGGGAATAAAGTGAGGTTGGCGTGCATGTGCAATTCTTTGTCCGGAATCAACTGAGAAAAGAGTTGGATCAGCTGCTCATGAATTAAACCACAGACCTACGTAATAAAAGTTTGAGTAATATCAATTCTTGCCTACAAAATTTGTACTTATCATACTATAGGGAATGAAATTCATACATGTACGTTTCTACCTTGTCCTTGGGCTACTCTAGGACTTTGTTTTCTGGTAATATATAAGCTCTTGAGAACAAAATGTCAAAGTACCTAAAAACCTAAAGGATCAGGCTTGGGAACTGCATAAACGGAAAAGTTTGGTAAAATCTAAATATGAATTCTAACATTATATAAAGATGCAGTGAAGTGAAACTCTGAAATGATATGTGAAAACCAACAAAACAGATGGAAATTCTTTAATAAGTTTGTTGCTTTCATGCATAATTTCAGATGTGTTGGTTAATTCAGATTAGGAGAAAAGAGCTAGGTGAGCTAGGAGTTCGGAAAAGAATTTCTTACTTACATAGGTCTTTTGGGAAAATTGATCTTAACAACAGCAGAAAGATTATAGAGACCAGAAAATTATAATAACAATAAATTATATGGTTTTTCCTTTTTCAGCTGCCACAGGCTTGCATATATTTAGTCACTCTTGAACTTGCACTTAAACAGCATGTAAAATAAACCATGTTAAAGTTCATCAAATGTCCATTTTAAATTAGTAGAAGCAGGTTAATTTCCAGAAAACAACATGAAGAATTTATGGTATTGCAAGTGTATATGCAGAAGGGGCTGTTTAGACATGAAAGCAAGGGACAGACTAGTGAGCTTTTAATTTTTTAACTTCATTCCCCTTCAGTGACATTGTGTCCACATGAAAAAAATCACTTTAGGAGTAAAGTTCAGTAAATACTGAGTATGGATGCGACTTGTTGTCTAACATCCTTTAACAAAGCAACAAAACTCCTTGCAAGTATCTGCTATCCTTCTGCTCTTATAAAAGTTTAATACAAGGCTACATATTTCTACCAAATAGGGTCTCATTCTGAAAGCTTGTTATTTATAACTGCTCTCTTGCATACCTAAGCCTAAAGTGAAAAATATCAAGGTTCAGTTAATTTCTCAACTGACATTAAACAATGAAATGAGTTGTATCATGGAGCTGTATTGCACATATAATTAGGATAGCCAGGACCACATTTCCTTACCAATTGTTAAAAAAAAAGAGGGTTTGTGAAGAAAAAAATAAAAATCATATTATACAAGATAAGAATTAAATAGGAAAAAAATGAGACCTTTAAGGACATATATGCTGGGCTCTTCCTGTCCGCTAAACAGATATCAGATTTTGCCCGATTGTGAAGCTGTCTCTATATAAGTAGATAGTTCAATCCACTGCATTATAATGCCATAATAATTAAATATTTGAATCTAAAATGAATCTAAAAATGATTAATTAATGAGAATTTTTGAGACAAGTTTTATGGTATGTCCTACAGTCAACATTCAAAATCCATCCCCATGAGCAATATATTCTAATTGTCCTTGCCTAATCAAGACTAGTTCTTTAATCAGTTTTGCCATCTATAATTCCCGGAGTTTAGTTTCCTAGAGCTTTTTCATCATCTCCTCTTATACAAGATTCAAATTATGTACAGTCACAAAGCTATATTTCTCTCATTTGTTGGTACTGATATTGATTCTTTAGCTACTGGACTATGGAATTGCAAGTCAGACACAGTTGTCACTAAAAAGTCCTCTAATACATTTATATTGGTAGGCAAATAATGGAAAATACTGTGATAGGAGATCCTTCCAGAATTTCTATGATATTATTTTTTCCAGAATACTACTGCAGTTTTTCATTCTCTTCTGCTCTGCTGCTCTCATTAAAATGATTCAAGAGGAATGAAAACTCCTAAGTAGAAAAGTTATTGAATGATACAATAAAAAAGAAGATAATAAATTAAAAACTGATGATTGCTGATGCTTCAGTTTTGATAAGATTTTTAGCATGCAGCCATAAATGGCTGTATTCCAGAAGAAGAATTTTTCACATCTGTGGGTAGCTCAAATTAGTCACCTAACAGTATTTAAAACAATGCAACATAATTTAATAGCATTTAACAGACATAATGGTGAACTACTTTAAAAATGTAACAACAGTGTAAATTATGGCATATAGCATATCCAGATTCAGCAGCTGTCCAATGACTGGATATATTAAGTGACTAGAAGGCAGAAAAACATTTTTTCTTTCTTTTTATTGTTCCACATATTAGCTATAGTGGTAGTAATTCAAGATGAAAGACAGTACGGCCTGCAAAACAGAAAAGCACTTCTTTTTTACAAAACTAGGCATCAAAGCATTTGGTATCTACGTGATATGTCCAAACCAAAGATAGAAATAGTGATTCTGGGGCAGGACTTCACCTAAAGATGAAGGGCTTATCATAACACAAACTAATATGATTAAATGTATAAAATAACCAAAAATACATAGAGATAAAATAGAAATAAAATGGGTTTCCTCATAGTTTTATCTCCTGGGTATCTTTATAGAATAGCATTCTCCAGGTTTGTACTCAAGTGACAACAGTTTCCTCTTGGACTTTAGGAAAAAAGTTTCTTTCCAGAACTTCTGTAGCATGAATCCCTGTTCCCTGTAGGATTTCCCCTCCACCCCAGCTGCTGCCTGTCCTGCTGGTCTGCAAGCTCATGAGCTCCCTCTCCTAGAAAGTGCCCCCATTGCAAAGTGCAGCAGCTGGCACAAAAGGTGACTTCTTTTTTCTCACTTTCATCTTAAAGGATCATCCTATAGTTTAAGCCACAAGTAAAACAGGTATGTGCTACTACATTAAGAAATGAATACATTAAGTGTACTTCATTTCACATAACATGTAATGAAATAAAAGACAAGCCAAGAAACTAGCCAGCCAAGAGATATAGTTACTGAGAAAAGGCTCAAGGTGAAAGCCTGTTTATCAGATTAAAGGAACTAATAAAATACCACAGTTGAATGAGTTATAGGTGTAATGCCTTTGCAATCTGACTGAGCCACCACACACTTATTCAAGTAAATTCAGTTAGAGGCTGTAACACACCACAATATCTATCACTTAGCAGAGTAATAATGCAGGGAGTTGCCAAATAAAAAAATAAACTATATTTATAATTCTATCAATACACTTATTTAGAAAAGCTAAAGTTCTTTTTTCAGTTAAATAGCATTCTTTATAGTAGGCATATATTATGTCTGATATTCTGAACGGAACCTGCCTTCTAAATCCTCAACTGTCAGGTTGTCCTCTATGTGATTGGTATGATTATTATATGGTTAAGAGTTTAAATTTATGTGGGTTATTATTGGGTGAGCCAGCTTAGAAAAGTCTGCAGATGAAGATGGTGATTCCGCTGCAGTTCTGTAGTTATTATCTGCCAAACTATCCGTCCTCTGCAAATAATGTTAGTAGGGATGCCAGATTAGAGCTTTGCAGAAGCTGCCAGTTCTACTTTGCAGTAACGTTTGAGACTTTGGCCTTTCTTTTATTGCGCAATAGAATAAAAACACATTAAAAATATATTTTTTAAAAAAATGGAATTATGCCAATTTTTATATTTCAGCGTGAAATTATTATTCAGCATATATATCCTCATAGTTAAGTCACAGGTTTAAGATAGACCCATATTCATAACTCTCCAGTGCTGATTCAGAAGTTATTTTCCACCTTACATCTTACCGGGAATGGGACTTAAGTCAAGATCCCATCACACATCTACCCTTTAGCATGAGGTTGCAGAGCACTTAAACGGCTTGTGTTATTTCAGTAGAGTCAGACATCTCATCAAAAGTGAGAAATCTTTAAAGCTAGAACATTTAGATACTGATCTTATACCACATTTAGTTGACATTTCAGTCAGAAGTTCCTAATCAGTTCTCTCATGCTATTTAAGTTGGATCAGCATACACATACCATTCATTTGAAAATTAGTTTAAAACATATATAATTTCACTAAAATTTTGTAAATAATTTTAAATATTTCCATTCTTCCTGCACAACCCCTTTTATTTCCTCTGGTACAGTAACAAGAAGAAAAAAGAGCTACAGCCTTTTACTGTATTTGTTAACATTTACTGGCAGACCATTCCTGTAGAGTAACAAGCATCAATCAGAGAACGATTGCAGTTGATCCAATTTACAGTAGTAATTTGAGAAGTGGCAGTTCAGCACCACAATGGGTCAACATCACTGTTAATTTCTTGCAGAGTCAGAAGTACTGCATAAGCAGATATTTGTATATTGAGACGTAAAATTAGCTTAAATTTACCTTTACAAATCCTTTTATTTTACTTGATTAGATTCAATATAGATAAATGCTATAAGTTATGAAAAAATACACATTTCCATAAAACCATTTTTTAAGGGAACATTTCTTTTATAATAAGCTACTTAGATTCTTAAGATGAGATAATCCTTAGATGGAACAAAGCTCTGACAATAAGATCACAAGAGAGTTTGGGTTGTGTAGGAGTCTGTCGTCAATGGGAAAAGCGACAACTTATTTACTTGCGAATGATTTAAAGAATAAATTATGCTAAATAAATTACATAAATATACAAAAAGAAAATATTCCCTAACTGATAATGAAAGATAAAATACATTCAGTTGCAGTTCATTCTGCATTCAAGTGCAGAATAAGGACCACAGCTTTGATTCTGATAATAGAAGACATGAACCAAATGAGCTCATGGGCAAGACCCATCCATGTAATCACTATAAGATAAAATATGCCTACCCAAAAATAATAGATTTTTGTGGAGCTGACTCTTCGCAATTTTTTTCCCTTAGTATATTGTCTTTCATTCTGTAAGCTATAAATGAATCACCAATTTATGAAGTTAGCAGGCAGTTTTCCTTTTGTAAAGTTATTTCAGAATTTAAAGTTAACATGGTTCATCCAAATTTCTTCTAGCATATTTGAACAGTTATTGCTAAAAGCAATTGACCGTACGATTAGATCTCATGCAACAATGACCATATTACTTAGTACCAGTCAATTTTCTTCTTAGAAGCTGAAGAATGTGATGGTAGGGTAAGACTTGCTATATCTGATATACTTTACTCTTTAAGGTACAGAAGTTAATAAACTTTACAAGGAAAATAAAATAGCATGCACTGACTAACTAACATGACTAACTTCATGACTAACATGACTAACATGACTAACAACTAACTAACTTCATATTGGTAAGTGGTAAAGTCCTGACCCATTCAAAGATCAGATGGTAACTTAGACTAAAGATAAGAGTATGAGGTTGCATAGTTTTGTTATTGATCAAAATATTAGATATTGTGAAAGGTAGAAAAAGACAAAACCACTATAACTTTACAACAATATTAATCTAGTTTTAAGAAGAGCATTAATCAGAAGTTCCACGGGAACTTAAGAAAACATTTCTTAAGAGTGAGGGTGACAGAGCCCCGGAAGAGGCTGCCCGGAGAGGTTGTGGAGTCTCCTTCTTTGGAGATCTTTAAAACCTGCTTGGATGCAACCCTGTACCACATGCTCTAGGTGACCCTGTCTGTGCAGGGGGGTTGGACTAGATGACCTCTGAGGTCCCTTCCAACCTTAAGCATTCTATGATTCTATGATTCCATGATTCTCTGATTCTATGATTAAGAAGAAGGCTGTCTTAAGATGATTATTAGCTTGTTAAGCATTCTTCATCACTCACATCAGGCTTTACAGACTCAATACATAGTTTACAAAACTCAGTTTGCCTTCAAATACAGAAAGGAAATATTTCAGGAAGAGGGAGTTCTGACGCTTTTGCAGGAATAAATTACAAGTCAGAGACACAGGGGTATAAAGTATTGGTGGGAGGTTACCCAACTATCCCAAGATAAGAGCTGCTTCTACTCGCAGCATAAGGAGATAGAAAGAGCTGGCCAAAGCTATGTAAAAAGCTAAGCTTGATTCTTTAATCAGTCATACCAGAAAGATGTGCTCAGAGAGCAAGGTATCTGAATAACGGATGTTCACCCTGCAAGGATGCAATGTAAGAGCCAGTCCTCAGATTCATAGCTATGATTTCCCAAATGCCTTTTGTCTTCTAAATGCTCTTCATCTCCCCTGCAAATATGTGAATGTGTTATCCATCCTCTTTGATAAAAAGGCTAAAACACAGTAGCAGTTGTTTAGAAGGAAATTCTATTTACTATCTTCTTGTCATTAGTAGATGCAAAAACATTCCCTTTCCAATTCTTTTCCCTGACTTGTGCACTTTCTGCTGTCCCACTTGATCCCTACATACCTGATCCCTTGATTCCTGCTGAATGAGGATTATTCATGCATCTGTGAAATGAAAGGAGATCATCATTAATATGAAATACTTTTGATCATTTTTCCAAAAAGTGTTAAGCCACCAAAGAAAACAAAATACATACCCCAAATCAAGAATATCTTTAAAACATGAGCTTGGGTAAAAAAAATTTAGGCAAAAAAGAAATTTCTGCAGTTTAGTAATTAATTTCACTTTGAATCTAAAAGCAGTCAGTCTGAAACAGTCGGTTTTGCTTTTGAAAAATCAATTTCCAGTTGCATTAAGTGAAAGGAAGGAGGGGAACCACAGGATCAGACATTTCTAGGTTTCTTCCAGGAAGTGCTCCTAATACAGTTCTTTGTAATAAAATGAGTTAATATTCTATTTTCTGTCTTTGCTCTGAAAGAAGTATTTTTATGGGCCTTCTTTGTTTAGCTCCTACTCTAAAATAGAGTTCACTGCAGAAGAAAAGCCAACATAGTCTTCCCTCTGACCAAATTAATTCTACTCTTGCTTTTATAACTCCTTGTTTCTTGGCTAAAATTAATTAAAGGTGAGAGAGAGAGAAAAATGCAGTAGTTTGATTTCTGTCTTCCTTAAATGTAAAGCAGGGCTTGTATATTTAGCCACAAGGACGCAAAGAATAGTAAAAAAAAAAAAAAAAATTCGAGTTAGCCAAACTTGTTTTTTTTTTGTGTATGTTAGCAAAATCTTGTGTGTGGGGGGGAGTTTTAGTCAAATTCCATAAAGTTATAATGTCAAAATTACTTAATGGCAATCTTTATTCCTTATAGTGGGATGCCAGGTGCTGTGAGTGGACACAGTGCTTGTATGAAAGGCCCAGTACTAGATCTCTTATGGATAATATTTATTTACTGAAGCAATATATTTATTGTCATATATATTATATATCATAAATATTATATGATAGAAACGAATAGAAATGTTAATGCTTTGAATAGAAATGGTAATAATAGGACAAGAATCAGCCCCTAAATACATACCCTTTATTTTATTTAAAAATATTACAGCAGTGTAAGGTTGCAGCCTTAGCATTTCCGATTTCTTTCTCATCTTTATTCAATATCCAGTGAATCCTCATATTGTCAGAAGATTGCCAAAGGCTATGAAGTTTGTATGCAACACATCTCCGGCCATTCCAGAGTAATAAGTACAGGTGGGGCTAGTGAAAGGTTTTTCCTCTCTTTCCCCTTCCCCTCAAAAGGAATATTCTGTAACTAGGCACTGCAATATTATTTTAGGGAAAGTAATAGGTTCAGCATAAAAAAAAAAAAAAAAAAAGATCAGCATGAGAAACTTCATTAAAAATGAATAATACCTGTTCTTCTGATAAGGTTGCTGTCACCAGTATGACAATCAAACAACATCAACACATTGTCAGTGGTAGATAAGAGCTGGATAAAGCTCATACAATCTGTTACTCATGGCACAATGTCCACTTTTCCTCCCACATCATCTTTTTCATTTAACAAAGAATAAAACCTGGATGTAAAAGAAGAGTTTTCAGAGGACTTGAAAGTAAGGAGCTGGTAGAGCATTGCAATTTATTTATTTATTTATTTATTTATTTATTTATTTATTTATTTATTTATTTATTTTCTAAGAAAGATACAAAGATCATCAGAATCACAGGTTCCTCATGTTTTTCTTCTTTTCTTTTTTTTTCTTTTTCTTTCTATCTTTTTTTTTCTCTTTAAGGCATCTGTAAGCCAGATGTGCTGAGCATCAAGGACGTGAAGAACTTATTCTAGAACATCTATGATTAAGTTGGTGGTGATTACTGAATGGAATCTTTGATTCCCAGATATGTGGGTCCTCCAGTCCAGTGTTGCATCATTCTGTGATAAACAGGAAACATGTTAGCAGAAATATAGAAAATTCTGTATCCTGTATCACAAGAAATTGTCACATATTGAGAGCATAATTACATTTAGTCTTGGGGAGTGAAAGCCTTGCTCAGTTTTGTCTTTCTGTTTTTTTTTTTTTTTTTTTTTATTTCTCTATAATTATGGATAGTCCAGTCACCTGTAAAAATGTTCACATTTTGAATTATTTTTGTTTCTTGTGGAAATTCTTTTCTGTGTCTAATTCTGAGCTGCATGAAACCAGATGTCTTCTTATCAGCTTTTGGATATAACACTTTCACTTTCATTGATCATTACCTGTTTATCATACCATGCTACACATAGCAGCCCAAAAACAGTATCCAGGGCCAAATTAGCCAGCTGTCCATATTACTTATCTGTAGCTGTGTGTTCATGCTCGGCTTTGACCAGTAAAAGCATTTACTGCAGTCTCTGAGAAATGTTTAATAAACACGTACATGCAGATGCAATAAAGCAAGCTAATATTTCCTTTTTGTAGATACTGTGATAAATTTCGTACAATAGAATGTATAAACAGGCTGAATTTTGTCTGTCTAGAGGGAAAATATGGGTGTCATGTTCTAAACTTTGTAGGCAGCTTTGCTATATGCCTGCCCTGAAGCTGGCCAAGTCCAACAACAACATGTGACTACACAGACTAAACCATTCAACAGAGGAATCTGAAGCAATTAGATGTCTTTGCCTGTCTAAGAGACCTGACGGTAATGATAAACCCTTCCTTTTAGAGTTTAGAGAGAAAAAAAGGTCAAGTCTGAAATTTTCTGTGTAAAGAATACTAGTGATTTTCATCAAATCAAGATTTCATGAATCCTAAACCTTTTCACTAGATTTTGTATGACACCACTAGAAGTGCCTCTATTTTAATAATAAGCATGTAAAAAAGGTTTCACAATAGGTTTCATGTTATAAAAACAGCAATTTTTGTAAAGTGCAGTTAGTTGTGAGAGAAATAAAACTTTAAAAAGTTCTTTCAGTACATTTCTTATTTTTTGGCTTTTTAAAGCTGATTATTTATTATCAGCTTTAGTGAGCCAGAAATATAAAGAACAAAATATTGTGATTGAATTTGGACAGAAAGTCTTATTATGCTGCTTAATGAAATGCTGGATTTGGACTCTGCAACTGGTTTGCTACATATGTTAAAAAAAAAAAAGACTAGAAAGATTCTTAATCCCTTTTCCACCTCTTTCTGAGTTTTAAATATCTTAATTTAAATTTCATTGAGTACTTACATGCATTGCAGCATCAGTAATGCAAAATATATTCCTGTTGCTAGCTATGGAAGGAAGAACCAAGTGGAAATAGTATATATCTCTGTACTGATACTGCCAAGTACAAATCACCATAGATAAATGTTTTCAAGGCTCTTAATAATAATGAAGAATAAAAAGAAAAAAAAAGGCACCACTTAGGAAATATCCATAAAGAACTCATAAATAAAGTATGAATTGAAAATCTTTTCCCTTAGCACAATATAAAACAAACAAAAAAATTCTTCCACCGAAGTTGGAATTGGGAGGAAATAAAATTTCATAAAACTGAAACACTTTAGCATCATCTAAGAGGGAAAAGTGACATAATATAACTTGAGACAAGCTCCTTGAAAAGGAAATGAAACTTTGCCTAAGCAAAGAATTAGTAGATTAGTCAGAGTATATGCACATATTTGCATATGAAAGACTGATTTTTTATAGGTAGTTAAAATACATTGCAAGTTACAAAAGATAGGAGGCCTAGCAGTTCATCTGATTCTTTTTAAAAGATGAGATTTTAAAAATATACATAACAAACTTCAGATGCATTTTCCATGGCAGAGGAAGTTGCAAGGGCATGTTTGTTTCCAGTTTTTGTACGGCTAATAGAGTGGTAATCGTGCAGTAGTTTGCAACTGATGTGAGGTCAGAAGAGTTAAACTTATTATCTAATTACCAATATAATCAAGGAGTTCATTTACATGGAAAGAATTCAACATTGTATAGGATTGTATAGTCCCAAGAGAAATGTAGTGAATATCTGGCAAATGATGTATTAATGATTATGGAGGGAAGCTTTGTAAAAGGCATTGGGAATATTCCTCAGAAGAGCCAGTGAAGTGAATTTATTTTGTTTCTAAAATGTTCCTCCCAGAATTTTGTTTGCCTTGTTCTGTATTTACCTTTTCTTTTTCTTCATCTATTCACTAAAGCTGGCTATGTATGATTAGCAACACAGGTTGAGTAGCTGAATAGCTGCTGAGTAGCTTTTATGCTTCAGTATTTCTTGCCAGAACATTAACTTCTTGATCTTTCTTTCAACAATAGTCTCCTTCAGCAACATCCAGGGAATCACAAATATGCTGTGGCCACACTATATATCCATGTTGAAAGAGAGATGTTGCATCTATTTTGAGCTGAGGCCACCAAGCAGGTCTCAGAGCAAAACCAGTGATTTAGCAGGCCTAGAACTTTTTCTCCCTATATCAAGAAGCTCAAAGTTCAGTTCCTGGAGCAGTATTCTCATCAAGGAGATTATCTTTATGAAAGATAACTCAAACTCAGATCCAATCATTCAAATCATTCAGAAATCTACCACTTTTTTTTTTTTTTTTACATTCTACTTTCTTATCGCAGTTTTGAATGTTAAATTTTCCTATGTTTCCCATTGTAATAGGATGCTCTTTTTAACTTCATATGTCAAATAGTGTTAAAAAAAATGATGCACCTCCTAAACATTTCACTATTTTGCTAAGTATTCTGTATACAAAGAAAGTACTCCACTTTAGCATGATAATTGATAAAAAGGCACTATATTTTTCTAAGTAATAGTAGTAGACTCCCAAAGAAGAAGAAGGAGGAGAAGGAGAAGAAAAAAAGTTAATGTAAGTAATGATTGATGACAGAACACAAATGTATAATAATTAATTTCCTGAAAACGGTAAAAACAAATACTATTCTTCAAGAACAGAGATATTAAAAATTTAATCTTTATCAAGTAATGCAGACCAAATTTCTACTTACTTTACAGTGAGTGTTTTCTTACTGTAAAAGGGTGACAGCAAGGGCACTAATTATATAAAGATATTGGAGAATTTTAAATCAAAGAGATTTTTTCTACCTGTGGTATTCAATATCTACTTTTTTCAGTCCAAAAAATATGCTCTCTGTAAATGATTGATTGATTGTGAATGTGATTGATTTATGGGCTTCTTTAGAATTTTTGTGGCATTCCAGAAACAGTGATCCTTTCCTTAGTTATAGAATAACCTATTACTACTTGAAGGTATCTACTTACATGTAGGCAGAGGCTGAACATGTTTCACCTCTTCTGATAGTAACTCTTGACTTTTGACAGTGCATGTTTAAATTTCTCATCAGATATCTAAGAAATTATTCCATTGCAGAAACTATACACTAAAAATGTCTCTTGGTCATTGCCAGAAGTCCAATTTGATTGTTTTTTCTTTGCATCACTTATAAATATCCTTTTAAATTTAGTGTGATTAATAACAAGATTCAAAGCAAAATTAAACACTTTATTTCAGGCTCATGGAGAATTAAGTCTATTTTATTTAGTAACTAAGTCATTCTTTCAGCTGAGAGAGTGCAATTTGTTCCCACTTTTCCCCAGAAGGTTTGCTTTGTGACAGAGCTGTTTATGTCTCAGTCCTGGTAAAGTGAATCATAAAAGCAGTTTCTTAATTAGTTGTAGGATAAATCTGCAAGAGAACTCAAGGGTCTGTGACTAGAAAAAACTCTGAGCAAACAACCTGGATTAACTAAAGTTGAAAATACAGTCTGGTGCTTAAGAACTAATACAAAATGATTGGCTGATTAACCAGTAAAGCAGATGTCTCAGGTGAGTAATGGAATAAACCATCCACCAGCTGACAAACAAGATGATGGTGCTTTGTGGATAAATTGACACAAATACATAGTACTAATCCTGTATGCTGGTTTAAATGACTAAAGTATAACTAAGTATAACTAAAATGACTAAAGTATAACTAAAGTATAAAGTATAACTCTAAATGCAAATAACGCATAGTTAAATTTCAGGTGCCAGCATTCAGGAAGCCAATCTCAGCAACCTCGTGCTAGGCACAGTGCAACTCATTTTAAAGTGTGCAGTGCGTTTGCAGATTAGAAAGCTTGAACAGCAACCATCTCATTGATGGAAACACTCAGGTTAATAATTATCATACCTACTAATTTACCAGCACAAGTCGCCAATGGCAAGTAGGAAGGAGGGATGTTGCCAACAGTTAAAAGGAAACGAATCTTTAACTAAACTGCAGCAGAGTGCTGTTTCCATACCTTCATATTTACCTTGGTAATGTACTCACACATATTCTGCAGAATAAATGTTTTATAGTTATATGACTGGTCATTACCAGCAGCAATTGGAAATTTCATAAGCAATTTCAAAATAGCTTCTATGCTTCAATGGGAAGCTATGTTTTCCATACAGTTATTAATGCTTGGCTGTTTGTCATTATATAAACAGGTGGAGCTGACAAACATGTAATGAGAGAGATTGAAGTTGCCCATTTCTCCTCAATATGGCCTCCTGCTGCCCCATCCACCTGCTTAGAATTTACTTCCAGAATGCAGCGTTTTTCGCCATTTGCTCAAATGTTTTCTAAGGGGAGGCTCCATTCTGGCCACAATTTGTTTTTCAGAGCATCCAGAATATGGGCTCCCAAGCACACCATGCCATTCTGTATTACTATAATTGTTATTAATATAAAGTATTCCTGACTTGAACAGAGTGGCATAGAGTTGAACTACACTAATAAACACCATCAGTTAACATGTCACAAAGAGACTGCTTTCCTTTTCCTCTTTTCTTTCTTTCTTTCTTTCTTTCTTTCTTTCTTTCTTTCTTTCTTTCTTTCTTTCTTTCTTTCTTTCTTTCTTTCTTTCTTTCTTTCTT
>NW_020455534.1:470613-515059 GCF_003342845.1 Nothoprocta perdicaria
TTCCTTCCTTCCTTCCTTCCTTCTGTCTGTCTGTCTGTCTTTCTATCTTTCTGTCTGTCTGTCTGTCTGTCTTTCTATCTTTCTGTCTTTCTTTCACAGAAAATTCTAAAATAAAACAACTTTACCTAAGGTTTTACTGTCAGATTCTTTACTAGTTGAGTAGGTCCTTTCAAACCAAGGAAGTTTCATGGATGAGCAGAATAAGACTATGCATTTGAATTAATGTTGAATAAAAATGAATGAAAGTTGTACAATGTAGCCAAAAATAGCACAACAGAAAGGAAGCTAAATTTAATAGAGGCATAATGCATAGCTAAAATGAACCAATTCAAATTTATATCATCAGACCAAGTAATATTTGTATTTCCACAGTTCCTGACTTCTTAAATTAGAACTTCTAATTTTCAATCCTGAAGAAATTTTTGCAATTTAGCATGACAAATGCTGCATTTTGATAGAGATGAGACCACATATCTGCATGTTTCAAAGCAGATGACTGTTACTCAGCCTGGAGTAAATAGCTGTGCCACAGTTTCGGATGACACAAAGTATACTGGAAGATTTTAAATTTATTTAATAATACAATAGATTATGTTCAAATAGTCGTTCAAAGATCATCTCGTTCAACCTGTTGCTCCAAGCAGGTTTAAATACAACACGTCTTCCAGGGATTTGTCTGGTGGAGTCCTGAACACCCCACAGCTGTGGGGATGCTTGAACACCTCCGTGGATGGATGTTGTAAAAAGGCCAACTATTTTATTATCATAATTATTATTATTATTGCAAATTATAAAGATTGGGTTAGACTGAAGGAAAAAAAAATCACACAGGAGGAATGAAAAGGTGTCAAACCAACATTTTCCACATGAGACTGTATCTCATTGGGTTGCTTCTCTTTAGTTTTATTTTGTAAGTTACCTCCCACCTGGAACTTGCCCTGCAGCCTCATGACTTCTTTTGTGTATCAGTTTCTCATACCATTGTCTGCTGTTGATATCACTGCAGCTTCATGCCCAAAATATCTAATAGCAATCCAAAAATATCAAGAAGACCAGTTAAACTGATGAACATACCTCTGTGCTATTGATGTCCATGGCTATATCTACTTCCCAGAAACCTGTGAATGACAGTGAAGCATTTCAGGATGTGACAGCCTTAAATCCAGTACTCTATAAATGATGTTCAGTTCAGCTGACATTCTGCTGTCACTGCAACACATTGTTGCAGTAACACTGACTGATCTTGTGTTGCTTTCTATGCACTGTAAAAGGATGAAAATATTAAAGGAAGTGATTTGCTGAAAAAAAATCACAATTATTAACATCTCTTAGGTTTGATGCACTTGGAAGTTTTTCCTGGTTATGCAGATTAATATATTAATATATTGGATTAAGACAAGGCTCATTTTGGGAATAGAGACTAGGACTGTGGAGATCCACAACTAAATGTCATACCAGCTGGAATATAATTACACTGCTCTTACCTTTTCCTTCTTCCAATACTCTTTTACTCCTGGCTGATCTGGATTTCGGTTTTAACAGTAGATTTGGACTATATTTTTATCTAAATAATCAATTTGTGTGATGGTTATGAGTATAGATGTCACAAGAGTATTAATGATCTAGAGACAATTTCGTACTTACATGTTTTAAAAAAGCTTAGAGTGCTAGTCAGCACTTGCCAAAAATTGCACTGCTTCAGTAATTATTTGATAAACATCTTTTTAAAAATTTCATCTCTGTAATTCACAGCAGGATGTGTAGTCATGACAAAAGAAAGATCTGCTTACTTGAAATAAAAGAGGAAAAAATGTATTTTGTAAAAAGGTAGCCCAGAAATCAAATCTATGGATAGAGAATCTACAAATACAACACACTAATTTTTTGGTTGAGTGTTCTCAAAATTACACAGTAGTGTAATGTAGGCATGTAGGTCAGAAATTTTCTTTGTCTCAGTGTTGGAGTTTGGTGAAGAAAGAGATAGTTCTTATTGGACTAGAGAACAGGAAGGTCTGGCCTGACAGTGTTGTATGGAAATGAGAACTAAAGGGAAAGAGTAATAAGCTTGTGGGGAAAAAGTCTAAGCTGAGAAAGATTACAAACTTTACAAACTAAGTTTACAAAAAGAATTGACTTAGCTATTAGAGTTTATTTGTGATCTTCATTAGATGTGAAAACAATAGGAAACCTAAGTCAGAGGGGAAGAGGCTCGTTTCCAGAGAATGGGACATGGAAAAAGGGTCATCTTTACCTATATGATCCAAGAGTGACCACATAATGCTAGAAGGCAGCAGCAGATTGGCTTGAATTCATGATTACTTGAAAGTGTCCAGCTACATGGAAACAAACTTGAATGTTCTCTGTACCTGCACAGGTTGGGAATGCTTAGATTTTAGAACTGTATGTTCTGCCACCTGCAATTGTGACATTCCAACTTGTGTTGTAATTTTCAGAGCTAAAAGAGTACAAGGGAGAAAAAAAGAAGCAGATGGAGTCATGTCATTTGCATTGAATACTACAGGAGAGGCAGCCAGATCACAGAAGATCAGGGGTGAAAATTCATTTTTGTCACTAAGAAGAAGAAGAAAAAATAAATCACAGATAGAAAGGATTAATTTCTAAGGAACCCACTATTAAATGTAGCATGGAAATTATACTCTATCAGAAGTTTGCAGAGTTCAACTTGACGAAGTACATGCAAGAGTGAATTATTACTTTAAACTCATAACCCAAGGCTGTAACTCAGGGATAGAGAAGGTAGAAATTAATTAATCAGCAATCTAAGCTGAGAGCAAAATCCACTTTTAGGCGCCTGGTGAACAGAAGTAAGGACACCAAAAGGACTTACATAAATTATAGGTCATTGCAGATAACAGCAATCAAATCTGTGAAGGTCTCAATGTTAAATGCAGAAGTGATGTAAAAAGATAAATAACAAGTGTTTAATGATAGCAGAAAAACAATAATAACCTGCAATCAGATGGATAATAAATTATGGCCAGATGGTAGTTTGAATCTGTAAATATTTCACTGTCCCATCTGCCTTCATCCATTGGTATCATTTTAAATTGGATTTCAAAAAAAAAGATGCTTTTATCCACCCTCTTTCTTTTCCAAATTCATTATTAGCGCCATGTTGTGTGAATTTGTGTCATGGTTTGTCATGTAAATCACCAACTGGTCTTTATATTGTGAATTTGCAGTACTGGAAAAAGGCCAAGGTAGCTTTCAGTTTGTTCATTTTTATCTTAGAAGTTTCCTAAAATTATGATTACCTTGGAAAGAGCAATTTCATTGCAGAACACATACTAGAAATTTCACCTCAGTCAAACACTGATATGACTTTGAAAGTAAATTAGATATTCCTGTCCAAATAAAAATACTGCACAAACACAGCAGATAACTTCAAAAATAAATAAGTGTAAAAGGGCAAAGTATATATTCATGCACATTTAGTAATATGATTTAAATTATTAATAGATACAGTTTCACGAGACAGGAACAGAGAATAGATTTTTTTCTGACTTGTTTTTATAACACCATTTCTGATTTTAAATAAAGATGATCTAAAAGGCACATTCTAACATTAAGCTCAGTCTTTTATAATATCTCTTTTTATGTTTTTGCAGACACTTTTCTCAGACTGAGGATGCTGAAAAAATCTGTCTTCAGTCTTATTAAAAAAAAAAAAAAAAAAGCAGTTTCTGAAAATTTGTACCAAGGGACAAAACAGTAGGAGAGGGCACTTTGTTCTTCTCTCTCTAGCAAGCAGAAGGGGGAGTAAAGAGAGAACCTCCACTCATTTCAAACAAGCTGTCCATCAATGACACCTGCAGTTCCTCAGACACAACCATTCATCACTACCATCCTAACAGAGGAGAAAAAGGGTTTTATAAGCAACTTAATGAGCTTAATTCCTAAATCTGACAGAGCTTAACCCTAGGAAGCTGATCTCTGAAATAATGTTCTTGCATTTCACAGCTTCATGAAATTCTATTTTTTGATAAAGTATGGATGGGGTTTGGAAAAGGGAATTGTGAGGGCATCTGTTTTCTTCCTGTACTATTCAAGGATTGCAGGTAAAGTAAAGAGTCAGCTTCTTTTTTGATTTATGCATTCATGACAGACTAATATGCTAAAGTCTTATTTAAATCAAGGCATATGAATTTGAATACTGTGGTGTTTCCATATCCATTGCGATCTTCAGTTCCTCAGGGTTCTGTGTTCTCCTTGTTTCAGGAGTTTTTTAGACTCTTGAATAATTTATTATGTGCCTTTTACATGGGAGGAAAAAGAAGCATTTATTATAGCCCATTATCTATAAGAATTATTAACTTTTTGTATATGAGACACAAGAAGAAATCTTAAATATTCATATGCAATTTTTTTAAATAGAGGCATTTAGCTATATATTAATAGTTTTCTAATAAATTTGCACAAAAGTATTTGATTATGTAGCAGGAGGTATCTATGATTTTTCTTTGGATTTGCTTTTTGGAGAAAATAATATATTTTTGTCATTGTAGAATGAAGAGTAGGTAGGAAAGAATGGTACTAAAAGGCATATTCTACAGTGTTTCTATTTGTAATGCTTTTTGAAGAAGCATCTCAATTTGATGAAAGTAGTGCTGTGTCTATGTCCCAGGCAGGGACAGTGCTACTTCTTGCCTGACAAGGTTACTGGAAGTAGTAACACCAAAGAATAAGAAAATTTATAGCTAAACAAAGTGATTAAAAGAAAAAAGTCTATAATCATACCTTGTGTTCATTTAGGATATTTTGAAAGGATTCCAGAGAACAGTTCTTCATAACTCGTTCACAAGATGCAACAGTAGGAAATGAAAACTGCAGAAAGAAATTGCTTTCTTTCAGAGAAATACTTTTCAGGGATATAAAAGAAACTGGAACTCAGAAGGTAAAATGACATAGGAAGAGCTGCAAATCATTGGAGACCAAATGGAGAACTAAGGGTGCTGAAACTGTTATAAATTGAAAAGACTTATGGAGCCCAGAGGAAAGACTTATTTTGGAGGCTTTTAAAGAATCTGACAACAAAAGAGGGGAGTTAGTTTTGAAGGGCAACAGTTGAATTCTTAGATGCTCTTCCGAGAAAGAAAAGACTGAAAGAGAATTTGTGGATTGGTCCAGAAAAAATCTGGGAGAGACCATTAGCATAATTTTGTTTCAAGACCATCTTTCCTGATGACATACTGTGGACCTTATTCAGCTTCCAAGATCCAAAATCTTTTTTTATGAGTGTGGATCTTGTTGATTTTTGTTTGTTTGTTTGTTTTATTCCAGTTATTTTAAATGTGTAAGTATATATATATATATATATAAAGAGAAGCTACTTTTTCAGAGATTCTGATTATTTATGGCTTCCACAGAAATAATAATAACCTACCCATACCCATTCAAAGTATTGCTACAAAAGGTTGTATTCTGAATTAATCCATTAACAATTTTGTATTATTTGCATCTAATTACACATAACAATATATAGAAGTGGAAAATGGTCACTGTATTTCCTAAGTACTTTCATTCTACTGCAAATAAAGACTCAGCCTATCTCCCACTTTCTGGGAATGTGTCCAGTCCTATTCTGAAGCATTAATATTGAGACGGATCACAGAGGCTTCCCAGATTTTCTGACACATTTTGTAGTAAGAATGTGCAACTTACATTACTTTTAATTTTGTCTGTTTCAAATGAAAGGGCTGATTTTGGCCATTTTTGTCCAGGTACCTGCACTTAATTTAAAGCCATTCACCTATCTCTTTTCTTACCATAAAAGACACCTAACTTTTGTCTATAGTAGTGGATCATATTCAGTTTGATCACATTCACTTTGGCTTATTTGGATCACATTCATTAGTTTGGCTTATTGCACCATAAACCATTATATTTTGGTACAGTGCTTAATTTCGTATGTTTCCTGTGTGCTACAAGTCTGTTTTCTATTTCATTGTCTTTCACTATATGGAAGATTAGTTAAGCTATAACAGAAGTCTACCTATTACTTTACTACCGTGTTAAATGTCCTGCTAATTGCATCCTGATAACGCTGAACTTATATGGAGAATATTTCCTATGAACATTTTCCCACGTTGACCAGATTTGTCAAACTTTCGATGGTGGAAACATCATCACTAACACTGTCCATGGAAAGACTCCAGGTCATTATTTTTGACAGAGATGGATATTCTGACTTATATTTTGGAAATATCTTTTTAAAGCTAGCATATGTGTATACATGATCCTCACATAAATATAGATTAGAAGTCCATTTTTTTTATGTCAAGAGACAAAAAATTAACTTCCTATGACCTGTATTTCTGCAAACTTTTTAAAGCTTAGTAAGAACTTTTTTATATATATATTTATTTTAAACCATTTAGATGTACTTTTATTCTTCTGATTTAAGTCTGACAGACAGTAGTGACTGTACACTTGATATTTCATCATTTTTTATAGTTCCACTTTTCAGATAAACTGGGGAGAGAGATGGTTGAAATCTGTGGAGTGGCATTTTATAAATATTGTACAATTAATATGTACAATGAGACTGTGAAACAATTCACCTTTCTCTTTCAGCTGCTGCAATATCAAGATAAAAGATTTGTCTGTTTTTCAGATTTTGGGTGCAGGTAAAGACAAAACAGCATGTTAGTAGCATTCATGCACTTTCCGCTTCTTGCCCTTCCTTCATTTTAGTTAGTTGGCTAATACCATGTGTTTATGTTTTTAGTCTGTTTTATGTTAAAGAATAAAATGTGCCCAGTGGTTTTTTTTCACTCTTAAAAATGAATTCAATTTGGTCAGATATATGTTAGAAAAAGCAATGAATTCTGACTCTATAAAAATAAGTAAGTTCCTTCTTTAAAATATTAAATAGAGTAAAATTCTTTCTTAGTGCTATTTTAAACAGTAGTTTGTTCATTCTTTTCAGACTTTGAAGGACAAAAAGTACCCTAGGTTTTATGGTCTAGTATAGGTTGCAGTGCATTGCTATATGCATAATATATTGCAACTACACCATGATATCTTTTTTCTTCAAAAGAGCTTTCAAGTAAAATTTAAATGTAAATGGGCGCAAGACTTTTATATAATACAATAATAATCAATTATGACTCAATTTTCCCTTTCAATTTATTAAAAAAAGTCAATATAATCTACTTCCAAGCATGATTTTTGTGCAATGTACAGCTAAGCTTCTGAATATCTTATTACAGAATGTGGTGGATGGCAAAAACAGAAATGCATTTGAAAACTGATCAGCGTAATTTGTGAAGGAAAAGTCCATCAATTATTGCTGAAAGCCAAAATGCAGGTGTAATCTAAAGGTATGATTGAAAATGGAAGAATGTCCACTGGAGGAAATAACTCCTTGTTCAGGTCTGCCCAACAAGTATCCCCTGGACAGCACTAATGCATGATTGTATACATTATTATTCTTTTGGTCCTCATTTTCAATGTCTTTTTTTTTTTTTTTTTCCCAGTTCTGCTACATCTGTTGTCATATTTCGTATTTCTGATAAAATGTCCACATAATCTTGGCTTTATATGGTAATACTGATATGGTTACCCAGTTAGAGTTGGCCTTATAAGTCTCTGCTCCCTAAATGCTCCGCTCCAAATATCTCTGAATTTTGACTCTCTCTTGTGTAACACATTCTTTACCATCTATGGAACCCATCCAAATTCAGGACACACTATGTATAACCTCTGTCAATGTCATACTGTGTTGAGCAATTTCTCCTATAACACCCAGGATTCTCCATATCCTAGCCTCATTGCTGAGCTTCAGTCCAGGGTTGAGTTAGAAGCCAGTCATTTGCCTGCAATCCTTACAGAGTCCATTGCTATTTTTTCTGTAAATCAGTCTAACAAATTGTAGTATAAGGGATTTAGTAACTGATGACATTATTCTATCTATAATTGTTAATTTAATTGGTCCAACCACCTTTCAAATCCAATTATAATTATTAGAGTAATAAGACCAACATTTTAATCTGTGAATGGTGGCTTAGTGAAGGCCAGATTGCAAATTTCTCTTTCACACTGTAATGGCTATGTTTAATTCTATGTTAGTGGAATTATCTGCAAAAGCGCCTGATATCAAGCATCTATGCATATATGCTTTCTGCTTTAGTTCATTGATGTTCACTGATTAGATATCTGTGGTGAAAATTTAATGGAAAATGAGTGTGAAAATCACGGAAATTAATATTTCTTGTAAGATTTATTTTACATTTACATATGCAAATATTTTTTGGCCAATTTGTCTTACTATCCTTAAACTGAGCAAGAATTGATATATAATAATAGCTTGGGAACTAAATGATAAAAAATATTATTTCTACTCTACACTCTGTTCTCTGAAGTATTTGCCACAGGATGTTAAGGATGCTAAAAGAATGCACAGGTTCAAGTGGAAAAAATAAAAGAGGAAGATTATTACGTATTCGGGAAAAACTTCTAGCACAAGCACAACAAATACCTGGAGTCTGGAACAATAGTTATGGAGGCTTGTCCTGTACCTAAATATCTTTCCTAAGTATTTTTCCTAAGGATCTCCCACTATACACATGTACTAATTATACTCTTCTTGTAAATCTGAAATAGTTCTCTAAATAGCTTTTGTTGTTTTTACTTAAATAGTCAGTATTTTCTCTGAAATTTCCATTCTGGCTAGCCTTTATAAAAAAAAGGTTGTTCAACCAGATTTTCTTTTTTTCTCTCTCAAATTAATAAATGTAATCATTCAAATACAGGACAAGAAAAGCAGTATGCAACTTACCTGGACAATTACTAAAATATAAGAAAACTTATTTTCTGGAAAAGGTACATTTCATCAAAAAAAAAAAAAAAAAAAATCCTAATTGTTAATAATTTAATTTTAACAATAAATAAATAACCAGATCAGAAAACTAGCTTTTTCACAGAATCACAGAATGTTTAAGGTTGGAGGGGTTTTTTTTGTTGTTGTTATAGTTGGAAACAGCCACTTAGCTGAATTTGTTTACTGCCCTTTCTCAAGTATGAACTTCAAGATCTTTTCTCCCACTCTGTACTAATCACGGCTGCATAAACTCTATCATATCTCTTATTCACACTAAAGAGTCTTAGCCTAGTTAGTTTCTTTTTGAATGGAGACTCTCCAAGGAATTAATCTTACTAGGTCAGTGGAATGCTGATAGCTGTATGGTAGCTTCTTGAGCTGTAATTCCAAGCACTTCCTGTTCTTGTGAATCATGTTCTTATTTTCCTACTCCCTATGCAGTGACATTTCTCTGTTCTTGCTCTGGGCTACTGCCTCCCATCCAACCTCTCACATTCTGAATTTCTGACTTCTGAGGACCGCATTAGCTGGTTTATTTTGGCTAGAAGTCTATTCTAGGTAGTATTACGCAGTTTATGACTCTTGATGGCGATTTCAAGGCTAATAAAAATCTTTTATTTGTATGAGTGTCAACCAGAAGCTTTATGTCTCCTAAAATAGTTTCACCTTTTGTTTCTATTTAAAGAAAGCAGTCATTAGAAAAAGCAAGCCCAAAGAAACAAAGTTATATTCAGAGTATGCATTTCTGCATCATTTTAGCTGCTTTTTGGATATGCAGAAATGAAACAAATCTCTTCCTCTATATTCTTTTTGCTGCAGATCATTTCAGAACAAATCATATTGACTGATATGTTACAGATTGACTTATAAAGTTGCCTCTGTATCACCCTGCCTAGAAACTAGCTTCCTGTTTCATCCTGAAAAGATACTCACCTCTCACTGTCTCTGAATTCTTTTAAAATTGGGGCTGTCGAATATAAGGAAATAAGTAAGACCTGATTGGGAGTCCATCTGTCAGGTAGTGATGCTAAATTAACTTTCTATATAGAAGGAGATATTTTTGTCACCTGTAAAAGTAGCTGCTCTAAATTTTGAGGATTTTTGGTCCAAAATTTTTTTAAAAATTTCTTTCTATGCAATGTTAGGAATGGCAACTTTTTGTTGTTGTTATTTGGATTTTTGATAATTGTCTTATTATTTTTAAGATGCTTGTGTGGATTTCAAAACTTGTGGGAAGTAATCTATGGGGAAACATGTATCTCTATGATTCTTAAAAAGAGAGAAATGCAGTTCTAAGAGAGGAATTCACAATGATAGGTGTTAATGTTCTATATGCATCGTATGGAGGACAACAAGGTTCTCACATGCAACTCTGAATTAGCAAAGGCAGAGGAGATATTCCTCTAAGACTAAGATTCAGACTCACAGAGACTTAGCACCGCTTCCAGTCCTTAAGTGCCCAGTGCCCAGTTGTGGCATCCATTTGAGGATAGGATTCTGGCAGTTCTTACCCTGATCATTTCATCTTGAATTTAATGATATTTCTAATGAAAGTAGAAGAAAAAAATGGTACTATTCATCCAAGATTTTTGTGTCAGATGTAGAACTTTTCAAGAGCTGAAGAACCTGAGGCTTATATTTCTTGAATTGATGACTTTAACTTAGATTTCTGAATTCCATGTTCAGTGAATTGGTTGTCCAAAGATTTTGATGCATACCTGTTTTGTTGTTAGAAATGTAGGTGAGTAATAAGCAATTTTTACCTGTAACCTTAGACTTTCACAACTAAAAAATTCTGGCTTTTGTTCCTTCATCAAATGACTTGCAGTGTTTCACCTGAGTACAGTGCTAGGATATATTTCAAAGCATTTCCTTTCCCCAATTTTATGTGAGTCAGTCTTTTTATTATTCGAATTCTAATGCTATAGAGGTATTCATCTTTCTGCTACATCTGAAGAAAAACTGAAAAATTACATCTGGGTTGTATTTATTCCCATCAACATAGTTCCTTTCTTTTTCTAGAGGGAAAAATTGAACTTCCACAGATCTTGCTATCCATAAAACTGCTGAAGCAAGGTCAGGCATTCCAATATGGAGATAAAATGTTAATAAATAATGGTCATTGTCCCACACTTGAAAATTTATGCACTACATCAATATGAGATCATTCTCTCCTTGGTTAAATTCAGCTAGTAATTTTTGAATATATTCATTGCCCAGGGATATATTTCTTTACAGTTAAATATCACTAGCTGTGCATTTTGAAAGAAGAAACACAGACTACAATTTATAACCTACATGATAATAAGCAAATAGAAAGTTACCCCTTGGAGAAAATGCTGTGGAGTATATAAAAATATAATGTGCAATTTCAACTATTTATGTTGAAAAGTATTAGAAGAATCTTCCAACTGGAATTCTAATGACATTTCTGAGCTTCTTCGTTTTTGCTGCTGTAAGAGCATGAAAACAGTGATATATCAACAGTCAAGGCAATGTAGGATAAATAGAGTACTGTTGCAAAACCCTTGAGCTGATTTATGTAAATTCTGAGAATACTCATCTCTCTCTACTTTGTACATTTCTAGATTCACTGTTATAATAAATATTTTTCCCTGGGCAACAGTAGTGAAAGGATCAGGTCAGTAAAATGATCATTGTCCCAAGATTCTTACCAATTAAATAAAAGTCTCCAAGGCTATTGTTTTGGGGCTCCAGCAATACTTTCATTTCTTTTTCTGTGGTACAGAATTAAAATATTTTCCTTGAAAAAATATATAAAAATAAATATTATTTTAAAATGATATTTCATTAAAAAGTTCAAACATGAATATGACTTATATGGGTGTTCTGATTCATACAAATTTTAAAAACATTATCTCCCAACCAGTTCCAGCCCTATTTTAGGTCTGGAATATCTAAGAATAAAACATAGGAAATCCTACTTCAACAATAGATTATGGAGGGTTTTAAAGGACCAAAACATTACTAAAGAGCTTCCAAAAAGACACTCTTGACTCTGGAGGAAGAGCTAAAGTGAATTTTGTCTGCATGAAAAGGGAAGCAGTGAGTAAGAACTGACTTACCCTATAGTAACAGAAAGAGACACATAGGTGAGCACTACATAAATACTATATACAGTACTACAGCTCTAATACCATATTTTAAGAAGGAAAGAAATGTTAGCAAATTGTATGTCAGAAATTTTATGTTGCGTGCTAGAAACTCGTATGGGTAAAGATATAGGTTTAAAATAGATCAGACAAGATCATTTGCCCTACTTTTTTCTGCCCTTAAAAATAATACTCTCTCTACTCTCTCTCATTTGCAGTTCTGCCTCACCTCATATAATAATGGGTTTTTTTTATCTTTTAGTTTTGGAACAACATTATGATTAATAGTTTGGGCTTTTTGTGTGTGTGTGTGTGTGTTGTGTAAATGTTGACAACAATTAACAAAATCACTCCTACATGCCCAAAATCTCTTGATATGTAATTGACAAGAACAGCTGGCTTTTGGTGCCGCTTTTTCTCAGATGCTGTGACTGTTCCACCTAATCCTGAAGTAACGTTGCTCACCCATTGATCCCATTCCTCAGATAAAAACTTTTTTAGTGCATTTCTTACTTTCCTCATTTACCCAGGTATCAGTTGCTTGTTTTTAAATGTGAAATTTTCACTTCTCAGTATCATCATCTGGCAAGATTCTGGCTTTTGCAGGTGTGATCTTAGGTGCTGTCAGTTATAAGTATGGCTTCTGCATGAAGCTTCAAGGTGGAAGAGTTTTGCTGTCTGGTCATATTACATTTTCAGTCTTTCCTAGAGCTACTGCAGCCCCTCATGAGCTCTTTATAGTCTTTGGGTCGGAACACTAAGAAGACAAAAGAATTGTTGTCAACCTCCCATAAAACAATCTCTATACAGGACATTATTTTCTGCCAGTCATCTTGAGTTCTCAGCTTTAAAATTATTGCTCTCTGATGCAGTTATATTGCAAATTGTAGGTTGTACTATCTGAATAGTCTTTTAGTCATTCCATTTGACTGTGAGTATCTATGACTGTTTTTTCTCTTCTGAGATCATTCAAAGTCAAGCACTTATCTGCTTGCAGAATGGAATTATTCACTGCTTATTTTGGGATACCCTGAGCTCGAGATATAATATCAAATTTAGCAATGTGTTCCAATATTTCGGTGTTCCGAAATATCAAGGAGAGAGAAAACCCATAGAAACAGGAAAAAGGATTCCTAAATCCCTAAATATGTGCCAAAGTAAGTCATATAAATCTTCAATCCTTTTGTATAATTTTAAGTATAAGGACCTTATGAGATTATAAAAGTCTCATGCATAAATTGTTCTGTATGTCGAGTGACACCTGGCCGGGATATTATTTGCCTGTCTAAAGACATTTTTTTTATGATTGCTTTCATATAAATCTATAAAATGTATTTCTTGATAGAAATAAATCATCCATTATACAAATTTTATTATAAAGCTATAATTGTTTTCACAGCTGAATATGATTAAGGTCAGACATTCTCAACATCGTCTTACACTTTTTCTTGAGTGGTGGCTGACTCACTAGAACCATGAAATGTAAGTGCTGGGGCATATCGGAGTGCTCTCGTCATTGGCTGTAACACTTTACTGTAGTTTTCATGACTGTTGCCAAGCTGTGGTCTCAAAAAATAATTGTTTTAGTGGAGAAATTAAAGCTGTACCACCTTCGAGGGAATATATAGCAAGTTCTCAAGGGTCTTCTACATAATTCTGGGAGGGCTTTCATTTCAGCTGCAGGTTCAGTCTGCTGCTAACTGTCTTGATGAGTACATATGACACTTGTATTTGTCTGCTTTTGTCATGGATGAGATCTTTTGAGAATGAACTTGATACATTCTGCTTGTGCCCTTGTTAGTCCTTTCCTTGGGAAAGCATCTCTGGGACTAACACTGCCATTATCACTTACGTGAAACAAATATTTCTTATTTCTATAAATATTTCTTTGCTCTTTTGTTAAAACATACCCTATACCAATTTACTCCAAAAGGCAAATGGATAATCTTGTTGCTAATACAGGGTGTGTGAAATTGCTTAGCTCCACTAATTGCCAGGACTATCCTTGTTTTCAGCAAAAATGTTTTTACCAGCTTGTTAGCGCTGCTCACCAACTTGTATATAGATACAATGATGCTACCTCAGGATATTCTGATTTTCTCTTGTGAATGCTTATTAATATGGAGCTCCTTACTTGCCATTTCTCTCCTAATTATGATGAAACTGTTAACCCATGTGGTTTAATTCATGATTTTTTTTGTAAGAACTTTTTTGCAATTCCTATTCAGAGTCCTTTTATTGTTTTCTTAGTCTGTTTTCATCAGGAACACTGAACATGAGCACGCTCTTCTTTGTATTTCAATTCTCAATTCTTTAATTCTTTCTCCAGTTTAGTTGCACATTTTATCTGTTCTTTCTTTAGGTGTAGATGAGAAAAGATCTGATTTTGATTAAACACAGCAATTGGGGGGGATTATAGCAGTTCCTAAATATTATGATTTCATCGTGTGGAACATTTTCAGTTGATTTCTACTAGAGTTAATACTTCCAGGACTTCCTTGACTACTGCGTACAATAAAATAGATAGTTGTATATCCTCTTCTCTGTTATCTTCCCCCAAGGCATTCCTAGAGATCTGGAAACCTTATTTCTGTTATTTCCAGTTCTCAAAATGGGTGCTGAGATAAGAATAAGAATGTTTTCTAGATTCTCTTAATTTTTGTTTCCATTTTCATATACTGATACTACTTCAAATAAAACAGAAAATCCTTGCTTTCATTGGGCTATGGTCACTTCTGACAACGTGCTGTGCTTTTATGTGCCAAGAAACTAGATTGTGACCAAACTTAAAGCAGCACTCACTATTCAATAACAGATATATTAGCTTCAACAGATGCACCCAGTTTAAGAGCCCTCTAGTAAATATATATAATTAATTCTAAACAGGATTTAAAAGGATGAAATTTCCGTAAGTGTGAATTTCCCCTTAAATTCAAACCTGGGAGGCCTAAGCATGACATGGGCTTTGGAGAGTATGAAGTTTGCTGACCTTTCTTCTGAATAATTAAAGTACTCTTGTTTACTATCATAGTGGTTTTCTGAAGACTTCTGTGGATGTCTTTAGGGATAAACTCTGCAGTATGTGAAGATTTGTGACTTTGATAAGTCACAGCTTGTTGTTAAAGAACATATTTTGCCAGTGGGGAGCTATTCTGCAAAAATCAACCTACATACTAGATGGTTATTTTTACTCCTAGACTTAGTTAAGTAGATTTAAAAATCTTAAAAAAATAAAACAAAGCAAAACTTGAAAATCCAGAAAACCAAACATTCTGGGAGTCTGCATTTAAAGCTGGCACTTAGGTTATCATTATATTCTGTTTGTTTTTTTTTTCCTTTATGTTTCTTTCCACTAGTCACAAATGAGTGTGACCTGAAGAAAAAATACATTACAATTTAAGGCAGAATGCACCAAATTAGTTAATAAAATCACTGGGGTTTTTTTGATACAGATTTATAACTGCCTTTTCTGATATTTCTTTTGACATTAGCCTTTGGTCTGTGATGCAATTAACAGTGTAAAATGCTGACTATACATTTTGTAATACATATATTGAAGAAAAGTATTAGCTACTCTAGCATTTACTTAGCCTTCTGTGTAGCCTAAGGCTCTGAGGAGAGCCTTTGCTTATTCTAGTAAATCTTTGTCTTGTTGATGTGTCGTCATTTTTATTGGAAGCACCAATTTTCTTGGGATTTTTTAAAGACATTAATTCTTTACAGATGACCCATTACCTTCAAAACAAAGGATCATTAAGATTTTTCTAGCTTCCTGTGGTTCCTGCTGAACATACCATTATATCTTATTCAAGTCTTGAGTTTTGTGTATTTTTTTTCTAAAAGAAATAGTTTTTGTGAGGATAAGACCACTATCATTAAGACCCAATTTCAAACAAGCTGTCCTTCCCCAAAGTTCTCAGAAATGCTCTCTTCTTATCCCAAATTATTTTTTTTCAAGGAAATCCCAAATTATTATTTTACATGTAACCATCTAAAACAGAAACAAATCTTCTAAGAATAGGAAATCACTAGCAGAGAAAAATCATGAGGATTCCTTTCCTAAATGTGCTCTATAGATTATCGTGTGATTTTTATTTTATAGGGTTTCTTATGTTAGCTTATGAATATAAAAACAGTAGACTACTTCAGATCAAGAATGTATCTATATCTCTAGTGTAGTCAGATAAGTCTCTAGGAAGTGGACACCCGAGGAAGTATAAAAACAGGGCAAAAAAATAGGGTTATACTACCTAAAGTCCAAGTATTTTCACATAAGGATATTTCCTGAGAATTTTGCTGTCTCCTTCACAGAAACCCTTCACATCCACAAACAGTTGACTTTGACAAAGAGTTTGGTTAGATTTTGAGGAAAATCTCTTCACATATATCTGTGGGATTTATTTTCCCTAAAATATTTACACAGATAGCCAGTAATTTATACTTTCTTGTATTTTTTTATTAATTTTCTTTACATAGAAGTCTGCCTTTCAGATTTCTTTTTTATGTCAGTGGTTGCATGCTACACTTACCTATTAATCCACTTTATCATTGAACGGCATTTGAACTCTCAGGTGAACGCCACCTATTTATGGTGAGCTGTTTACATTCATTTTGCTTATTTGTCTATAATCACATTGATAATCTCAGATGCATCTTCTCCTAAATCCCTCCATCAGCTAATCCAAGAAGGGTTTCCAGATAGGAAACTGTTTTCTTAACAGTGAACATCACTTTGAAAGAACACATTTAGTTTCTGCACAATAATTTTGTTCTGAGTTCTCCTTTATATCCCAGTACAGCTTTATATCCCAGTACAGACTCCCTATTTTAACCTGTGATCCCAAGGGATTGCAGAGAGGGTTTGAGAGGAGTTTGATTCCTTTGTCTAGAATTATGTTTTTTTCTTGCCAAGATATTAAAATAATTTTAAATTATTTTAATAACTTATGTAAATGTTTACATTTACATAATGCTGCCTATGTAAATGTTCAGGGTCGACTGCGAATCACTGTTGAGAGCCCAAAGTTTTGAGAGAGTTCCTAATACAGTTTCTAGGCAGTATCACTTTCAGAACATGAAAGGAGGAGGTAGCCCTTGGCTAACTGACAGGACGGTTACATATTACTCTGATTTTGGCCATTTGTCCCTGGTTCACAGCTTCAAAGAAGCATACCATCAACGCATCTCAAATTCTCATTCCTTCCAAGCTGTCTCATTTATCATTTGCATTTCACTGATGGGTATCATTTTATTCCTCTTTGCCTTAAATATTTTTGTGATAGCTGAATTAGGCACTACTCTAATGTAAAGAAGAATCTCTCTTCATCAGTCATCCGGCAGTTTTCTGTTTTTTTTTTTTTTTTCTCTCGTGTTCCTTGTGTCCTCTCCACTGTATTACACTATTACAGAACACATGTCCATGTTTAATATTTTCTTTCTAACTAAATTCTGACTCTATTTCTGGCATTTGTGTTGTAGTAAAGGCTGATGAAGTGATGAGTGGGGTGTAAGCTAGTGAAAAACTTACTTGTATTTCAGTTTCAACTAACAATCCATGTTAGCCAGAATCCTCTCTTCCAAGTCATCAAAATAATTTTATCATGAAAGTGATTTCTAAATATCTAGGCAAATGCAAGTTCTTCGAAGGTGAACAGTGTTTTTTTCCAGAACATATCTGACAGTGTAACTCAAGTGTATATTACCCCTGCTTAGGTCCTGGCTGCTCTGTTTTACTTACCAAAACTTTCAGAGAACAATGGAGAAAAAATATAGTGCATTTTTTTTTACAGAACTTTTCTACCTAAAGCAGAAAAAGAACTCACTGTTTTCTTACAATTAGTATCATGTTGTGTCATATTACTATGACAGGATATGATACAGGTTTTATCCTATAGCGGGAGATACTCATCACATTTACACGAACAGAAGACTGTATATAATTCTAGGCAGTGTTTTATTTTAAATCATATATATTTATTTTGAGCATTTCTTTTGAATCTAGCCATGTTTCAGAAATAAAATCTCAGATCTAGCCAAGAAACTAGCTCTTAACATTTCTTCATGTTTACTTTAATGGATGCATGAATAAAAAGGCCATCTTTTGGAATGATTCTATGATTATCAGAGACCTTTGCCTTTTACCTGTTAGAGTATATGCAGAATTATCTTCAGACTGACAGCATTCTAGTTACTCAAATGCAATTTGTGCGTATGCATACATTAAAGAAAATTAAATACCATATGGTGCTGAGCCAGTCACAATTTGTACTGCTTGAAAATAGCACACTTTTGATGCCTGATGACAAATTTCATGGGTTTTCTCTCCTGCTAATTTATGGAAAAACAGCTCTTAACCGTTTATCCACAGAAGCACTGCCTAAACTGTGTCTGTAAAAATTCTCCATAAGAACTATTTCTAAGTAAATGGCTGTGTATAAAACACAAAAGATCTATGAAAAGAGTTTCTTCCTCTTCAAATACTTTCGAAATTTTTTTCCTTCTATGGCCTCTCTGGCCAATGTTGTGTTTTTGCTGCTTATGAAGATCCTGAAAAATGAGGTAAAAAGAACTGTCACCCTCACAGACACTTGTGTCATCCAGCTTTGGAGGCATTCCCTGTGAAAAGGATAACCTGCTTTCTGGAATACTTCAGGATAGTGTTTGTACCTTCTACTGGGCATCAAGTGCAAATGATTAGTGTTAGTTAAAGATTTTCTTTAAATTATGGTAAAATATAGGGCATTAATATAGCAGAGTTATTACTAACTCTGGATAAACATAAAGGCCTGTAGTCATCTTTAAGAACTTTTTGTGTAAACTTTAATGTTTAGCCTGAGCAATGACTTTTTGTTTGCTGCTCAGGAAAGTTGTAAATTACTGAAGCAGCAAATAGAGCATTTAATCTTTGTGTTTCTGTAGCACATCCTTGCCCCCATCTGAGACTGGAGGTGCCTCATAAGAGATGCTGGCATATGTGATAAGGAAACCTGGGGAGCTTATATTCTGTATCTCATTAGAAAGGAACAAAACTCATCCAGTTTAGTCGCATTTCTCCTGATCTGAGTCAGCTGTTCAGGTCCTTGTGCAGATAAGGAAGAAGTTGTTATTCCAGTACCCACTTAATACAGAGAAAGTGATGTACTGATTAATGCTTAACGTGTCTGTGAGCATACAGGATCCTCCCAAGGACAGTAACTAAACCTCAAGTGTCCCAATCAGCTTGTTAAAAACAAGACTGCATATTTCACAAGGTAAAAAGACAAAAAATTCACCAATTCATTTGAGAAGATGGAGGAAACTGATCTTGACATCTTTTTAAGTGTATTGCTCTCTATATTTACTAGAATATCTATCATTTTCACAGAATTTCATGCTGTTGCTTGCCAATGAATTATTGTTTGTACTCACTTGGTGTTACAATGTTGTTCATTGTTTCTGCCTCCTTTCTGTATAAGAATGTGAAGTATATTAGAAAGTCTGTTCTAAAAGTGAGTTGCTAATGCTTCATTATCTCTCAGCTGAAAAGTGAGTTGCTAAGGTTTCAATATCTCTCAGCTGTAATAGCATGTATATACATCTGTCTAAATAGAAACTTCTCTTTCCTTCTTTTATGAACTCTGTGAGATTTTACCTCATTTTACATGGAGAAAATACATCAGTATTGATTGAAGTACTGTAATTTGAAATCTTGAATTGGAAGCTCATGTTTCTTTTTTCTGACCAATAAAAACAAAAGCTCTTTCTGACAAATATAGGAACTTTTTCATTAAACAAAACATCCATTTATATTAGTGAATCTTTTTACTTGATTTTAAGAAAATTTTGTTAATCAATTGATGAAGAATTGAAGAGAACCTCAAAAAGGCTAAGTTAAATAAGATTCATGTGGGCTGAGTAAAGTATATATGTATAAAAAATGTAAAAGTATATTCCTTGAGATCACACGTTTATGCAGTTTTGTATCATTCCTCTCTTCCTGGAACTTGCTGGGCCTGGAAGATGCTCCCTTACTCTCTGTTTTAGGAGTCAGACTGAGGCTCTTATAAATATTGCCTTTAATTGAATGCTTCTAGTCCCTTTAAAGTACACAATGCCTTGGGGAGCTCGTGTGAATACCATGTTTTGTAAACATGCTTTGTAAATGAGTTTGTATGGGTGTCTCATCAGCGCTCTACCATAACTCTATTTAACAGAAACCCTTACCAGGGTACCAGGATACATAGATGTTGTGAAAAATAAAACTATTCCTTTATTTTGTGAAAATGGGATGGTCTATAGCTTAATAAGCATGTTCAGTTATATACTTAGCTTATGAGTGAGGTTTCCTAGCCATGGAACAAGACATTCTTAACTTGTAAGAGTAGTGTGATATAAAGCCTGGACTCTTTTATCCTTAAATGCAATAAAGCATAAATAAATATTGGAAAAGGAGGAGAGAATGAGTCTGCATGTTTATTATCTGTCTACTGATATAAACTACATTAAGACTAGGGGATCAAGTCTTCTCGATTCCCTTCTTGGTGAATTCCTCAATGAATTAGTCACCAAATCATTCTCATGTACTTTCTTTCTTATTATTGCAGTTCTTGAAGGAGAGACTGAGAAAAGTCCAGTTTAGAAAACTTTTCATTATTTTCCCTTTAGAGAAATTCAATTTGAGTAGTGTCCCAAAAGATAGGAAATAGAAAATGGCAAAAACAGAAACAAGCCCTACACTGCCTCGCGTTCGCTACTCTGTGAGCTAGTATATACATTAATTACATTCTTAGTATGGGACTGTTTTGGGTGTTTAAGTGCACAAAGTTAAATCTAAAAGAAGTTATATCTGGTGAGTCAGTCACAGTCGTGCTTCTGATTGCTAATTTTCCTCTTTGTTTAGCATGAATCTCTGCAAAATAATCCAGATAGTTCTCTCAAAAGTCTATTTAAATACACATTTTCCATATTTTTTCCTATCAAATATAATAAGGTTAACCACAAAAAAAAAATCTTACATAACATATAACCACAAAAAATAAATGAAATAATTTATCAGTTTTGGTAATTTGTGAGTCTCATATTGTCTTTCTGTCATCTACATGACATTTACAAATTCTTTGAATTTTGTTCCACTGCTCTTGTACTATGTGCGTGTGCCAGGATATCATGATCCATTACCACTGTTTCTCTTTCAGGTTTTTATTTAATCTGCCAGTCGTTCTTTTGATTGTCCTTTCTTTTTTTTATTTTTTTTTTATTTTTTTATTTTATTTTTTTTTTGGCAGTGGAAATCAGTGTTTAGTGATCACTATTACTGCTAACGAACTATAAAGAACTACAAAATGAAGGAATGAAACTTCATTTTCTGTTTGAAAGTAATTATATAGTAATGCTCATTTTTTGTTAGTACCTGTTAAACATAAACCACTCTTTTCCAATTTTGAACAGACTGTTGTTATAAGAGATATAGCACTTTTCAATTCTCTTGTGCTGTATACTATTTTTTCTCCTATAAAAATGTCATCTATGCATCATACTTAAAAATATTTGATATCAGTTGCCTTTCTCAGAATTTCTACCACTGTGGATAGTGAATACTTATGTATATTTTTCATTCTTTTGAAGCAATTTATAAGTGAAAATGTCCATATTTTTCCCTTACAGGGACCAATAAGTGTGCTCAATCTTAACTCTTTTATTTGCTCTATAATCTCTTTCATCTTAGAGCTAGGGGAACTAACTTATTAGTGGGCATAAATTGCAAGGCAATTGGTCTTGTTCATCTCTATTCTGTGTGTTTTTGTTACATCCCAAGTCCTCATATTTGATAAATAGAAATTCATCTTCTCTATCTATTGTTGGGTCAATTAATGTTTTAACAGTCTAATATTCCAAATTCTCCATCACAGGCCACCCAGGGTGGTGCTGGCAGAGCTGGAGCTCTCCTAAAGGAAAGAAAGATACCAGAAGGAGCCACCAACTTTGCCTATTTTCCTGTATTCCTTATATCTTCCTGAGGGCTACCAGAAATGATTTTAGATGTTCTGGCTGCATTCTTTTTGAAATTAGCTGTTCTCCTCTCCTCTCCTCTCCTCTCCTCTCCTCTCCTCTTTTTGTACAAATCATACATGAGCTTTTTAACTAAACATATTAACATATTTGCATCTCTGGATGTTTTATCACAAAGATTAGCTAAAATTACCACCATAAATTCTTCCTTTGCTTACATGTTTAGTTTCCAAGTGGTGTTTGGGAGGACATAAATGGTTTCTACCTTAGAGGTCCCTGTGTTTGGAAGAGCTGGTCAGGAGGAACTGAGAAAATACCCCCTGCGTGGTAGCATTGCTCCTAGGAGGGGAAGGCAGACATATGTTTTTTCCAATCTCAGTGGCTTTATACCAGTGTAACTGCATTTATCACAGGCAGCCACAGCAGTTGCAACCTGCAAAGAGTACAGAAGTGATGTACTGAAAGTACACTTTACAAAGACTGAGTACAGTGTACAGTGAGTACACTCATAGAAAGTGAGTACAGAAATGATGTACTGTCAGGAGGGGAGTGAAGGATGACAAGCAGACCAGAGAAAGAATTCACAAAGTGGAAGCATGTTAACCTTTTAGAGCATAAAGCAGTGCTTTAATTATCAAAAGGATTAGTGATCAAGCATATGTCTCAGTGACTGTGAACAGGGCAGCATGTATTGACAGAAGAAGTCAGAGTTTTCAGCTAGAAGGGAGGAGATGGAGAAAAAGTGGTTTCTAATTCCTATACAGCTTTTGTGATTTGAATGAACTTTTTTTCCCCCACCTCCACTAAGCTTTTCTTTCCTGAATCTGCAGGTATGGAGCCATGTTGACATATAGACATTTTTGAAGCAGGTTAAGCCACATAGATGTGAATTTCATGATCTCTGTCTCTCAGCTTCATCATTCTTCATTCAGAAACTGGTTGTAATGTTTCCCATGCATTCACTCTCAGCACTAAACACTGTCCCTTTGGTAGTCTGGATGGCACTTACATAAGGAATAGACTGAGTCATCAGCATAGTTTGCAGCTCCATTAAGAAATACTGTTTGTTATTGCTGCTCAATAGGTCATAGTCCTTCTAAAAGACTTTACAGAGGGAAAAAGTGTCATAAGATAGTGAATGTGAGGGTAAGTCATTTGCTAGAGTATGCATTTTTAGAACTTTGGATAGGGAAGTCTTAGCCTCATTCCATAAATTACAAGGCAGAATGTCCTCTGTGTATAAAAATTATACTTCCTATTTGAAGTCAATATTTCTATAGGGCCTTAGAGTAAAATTGATCTTTGATGCACAATGCTTTTTTTCCTATTTTCTATTTTAAAAGATAAAGATATTTAGCAGCTGGGCCAATATTGGTAAATACTCAAAGACTGCAGATAGGGGCAGCAGATCCTGTAGATAGCTGAAAATCATAGTACAGTAATAGTTTGTACTGCACTTAGAGCTATAATAATCACAAAGAGTAGCAATTATAATAATGCCTGTGGAAAGGCAATCTTTTCAGTCTTAGAAAAAAAAAGAATCACTTCACTGTCATTATGAAGCAATTCAGTAGAGTCATACAGACTGAGGTGTTATAAAAAGGAATTATAAAAACTGTGTTGCCAGTAGTCATAGTATAACTATGTCTAAAATCAGCTCTGAAAGAGAAAGTCAGAAAGTGATGAAAGAGTAGATTTATTTTAAAAGAAATAATTCTTTGAAGCTCCCACCTAGTGGGAAACAATATGTTTAGTTCTTATGAAAATGACAGTGTTAGGTATTGTTACAGGTAAAGAAAAGTTGAGAAAGAATAATTTTAGAGATCTGCCATTTTTGATCCGATTTTTGATGTGTTATCTTGTGAGTAGTGGTAAATGATTTTAAATAACTTGTGCAATTTTTAATGAGTTCCAATGAAAGCTTGATATGAGGATTAAGTTTTGATATGGACTAGCACCAGATTTTATAAAATGATGTTTAGTAAAATAAATTAGGGAAGGGTTCTTCCTCAAGACTTACTCAGAAAAAAAAAATCTTCCATCCAATTGTGACATTATTTTCAGTCTTTTCACAACAGCCAAAAGAAAGACTGAATTAATTTCTTTACACAGAACACTAACCCAGAACCATAAAGATTGGCTGCTGTAGGAGAGACTCTTAAAAATTAATCAAGTTCACTGATGAATTAGCAAAGGCATATCCCACCTAACCTGTAAGCACACAAAATGCAGGACAAACAGCTGTTTTGACATTTCTAGCTGGGAATCTTGCCCTCCACAAACATATTTGTTGCTCAGACATGGTCTCTTTTGGCTGCTTGTGCTCGTCCCCATCTGTCAGGATGGCACTGTGCCCACACCACACACAAGGTGGTATGTCAGCTTCGCTAGGGCATAGGTGCCAAGTAAATTCTGCTGTTTGCAGAGCTTTGCATGTGCTGTTGCTTCAGTAGGAAATCTCTTCTGTGTCACAGCAAGGCTGAATCTCGACATGACTCCCTACACTTGATTACACCTGTTGACAAGTAGGCACCTAAAGAAGAGTATTTAAATAGCACAAAATGATTTGAAAAGCAAGAAACATGATTTCTCAGGAGCAGTTTTAAGAATCTGTTTTGTATATGCAGTAAAAAAAGTCCTTAATGACCTTTTTTTCTGATATAAATGATCAGCCAATGCATAATCTGTATGTGGAGGGCTGGAGAGGAAAAGATGGTTGGAGAAAAAAAAAAGCCTTTGAAGCCATAACCATACATGAAGAATCTATCTTTCACTGTGCTGTTATAATAAACATGTTCATAGGAGACAGATCATTTCCCGATTTATCTCTCCGGTCTGGAAAGAAGTATCTTGGCATATATTATTTCATCACTGTTAATATTTTCCATTCCTTCTCCTTCTTCCTCCCCTTCCCCAATCCTCCAACAGGAAGAATGCTGCTCCTCAGTATGAATACAGTCAAAAGAGGAAATAGAACAAAATAGAATCTGGAAGCTGGGGCAAGGGATGAGATACCTGATGCTTCTGTCTCACTGATTTTTCAATAATGCAATTGTGTTTACCACAGGGAAATAATCCTTGCTTTATCCCATTGCACAAACTATCAGGTTAGAGAAAAGGCTAGTTATTTAAATTGTGTATTATGCTTGGGTAATTGTGTGAACAGTCAGTGTAAGCATAGGAATAGCTTTTCCAGCAGTAACAGACCTAAATTTCTCATCTTCAACAATGAGAAAAAACATGAGGCTGCAGAGATAAAGCCATATCTTCATCTTATAATGATCCACGTAGCTAATCTATAGGGACTATAGGGAATATATTTTTCAATTTCCCTATTGGCTATAGGGAAAGCAGGTCATACGACCCAGGGAGAACTGAGTTAGTCTGAGTTGTCTTTATTAGTAAATTTGTTTCCTTTGATGAAAATCTAAATAAACTAGATTCAAAGGACAATTACCTTTCAAAAACACTTCCTCTCATTTGCACATATCTAGTTATTCATAGCATACAGAAACAGAAGACTTCATAATTCCTTTTTTATCCTGTGGATTTCAGATTTCACAGGGATGTTTCCTGTAACAACGATGAGACTTTTAGCAACCTTACCAGCTGCTCCAAATTCCTGCTTGTCTTTTCTTTTCATCTTCTTTGAAATATAACTACACTGTTTTATGTGTGACTCATCATTCTGTATTTCGATCTTTTCAGTTTTTTCATTTCATTGAAAAACTCATAAACCCTACATTTTTAGCTATATTTGCCTTCTTTAATAAAAAATCTAATTTCCAAATACTTGCTATATTTTAAAATCCTTCAGTCTCCTGATTACTCATAAGGTCTGAGGGGGCCCTTTTAAAAGCTAAAAATAATTGCAAATTGTTCGAGATCTTCCAGAAGCATACCTTTCCTTCCTTGTCTATTTTTATTTCGTCTACCCACTGACTGTACTCAGACACATAAGTTCAGTAACTCAGAATGATTTAATCTAGCAGAATGTTACATAAAATCACTTCTTATTGGATTTATTTCTTCTCTTGCCATTAATATTATCCCTCATGCCGCTTTTCTCACCTTCATCTGTTTTAATTGATGTGTCTTGGTTTTTTTTTTCCCTCCATTTTCATGATAGCAGCAGAAGTATCCCAAACACTCCTAGCTTGCTATTTTTTTCATAGTCTTCTTGAGTGTGCCTATAACTTTCTTCTTTTGCTCTTTTTCTTTTTTCTTTTTTTTCTTTTCTTTTTGCTGTAGTTACTTACTCTCCATCCCTCTAGCACTATATCGTATAATTCTAGCTACATAGTGTATCATGATACTTCACCCACCCTACCACTCTATCTTTTAATACCTTTGACAAATTATCACCATTATTTCCCTTCTAACTGTTCTTGTGCCATTCATCACCCATGACATTAAATAACTGCTCTTCTATCAAAATAATATACCTACATTATCTAACCAAGTGCATATTCAACCATTTTCTATTAGAAATTGTCTGACACTGACACATCTGTCCCATATAGCTATTTACAGAAATCTGGATGAATTCAGGGTGGGATGGGGAAGGTAAAGTAGAGAGATGATGGGACATTCACAGGACTTCCTTATTCCAGATCAATAGTCCAAATGTTCAAGCATTAGTTTAAGCCTATAAATAGTTGGATTTCTGGTGCCTTAGGAGCAAAGATTCAATGGAAAGCTCTTTTGTTGAAACTAATATCGCATTGACAGGATTTAGACAATCTCAAGAATGCTCCTTTCAAGCTGAGGACAGAGCTAAGAGAACTTTCTCTACCTGTGTTAAATGGTAGATTAGTTTGGTCCTTTCATGAGAGAAAGCTGAAACAGCTACAGCTACCCGCAGAAAATAGTTTCATATACGGATCTCACGTTCATAGATAGTTTTCTGCAGCCCTGAATATGTGCTTGCCCCATGAACACACTGTATATTATCTGCCCAGCCTCATTTCAGTCAGACATTTGCTTACAGCCTATTTGCTTTACTTAGACTTCTGGTGCACAAAGTCTTAGAAACTGATTATTTTAGCACTGACTTCCAGGTGACTTAGTCTTTCACTGATTGTGAACATAACTTCTCACTTTTCTGCAAAATCAAGCTGTAGCTTGTGCCAACTCATAACAGCCGTTTCCAAGACTAACAGGAAATATGCTGCCTTTTTATGATGATGTAATTCAAATACAATCTTAAGCACTCCATTTGGGTATATGTCTTCTTGTAAAAAGTAATTCATTATTAATTACTTCATTCACCTGAATTAATACAAAACAAATCTCTTGCCTATTGACAATAGAAAAGGAAGACATCACATCTATTTGTTTGTTTGTTTGTTTGTGTATTTGTTTCTGTGGCTTTGTATTTGGCTATAAGAGAAAAGTCCTCTAAAGAAGACCATCTGAGCAACGGCTCTGCTAGCCATTGCTGTTGAAAGCAATCTTGATACCACACTGAGTTTTCATATTCCTCCAAACAATATTATTTGATGACATGGAGATAGGCTGCAATGATCAAAGCCTCTCTCTTTTCCTTGGCCACTGTTAATAGAGACATGTTGATCTCTGAAAGCTGTATGAATGATCCATGATTATAGTAATTTTCTCCAAACAGATGTAAATGGAATGGCATTACTTAAATATAAATAAATAAATAAATAGGAGCTGCATGATCCTTACTGTTTGTAACAATTTTTCTCTAGAGGCAAATAAGTTTTCTTTCTCAGCTTAAGTGTGAAATGGAATTCTTATTTGTGGTGCATCTCTGTGTGAGTAGACAGACCAGTTCATAGGTATACATATATTGTACATGTACACATGTATTCTGCATGCATGAGAAGGCAGAGAAAGGCATAGCATAAGACAATAAACAGACCTTCTCCAGATAATCCTCCATGCCACCTGGCAGAAGAAGCCTGCAGGACCACATTTTACTTACCAGCTAGTAAAATATGATTTTACTAGTAAGTAACTGGAAGGAGGAGTCCATCAACATAGATATTCACTCATACTAGTTGTCATTGCCTATATTACCAACTGCCACAATTAAGGGTTCTGCAAAGGAGCAGCATGTCCCCCCATTCTTCCCTGCAGTGTTTCACCCAACAGAACTTTTCTTCTCTCTTCTCACATTAATCAGAGCTATTCCTTTCACCAGAGCTATTTTCTTTCTTCTTTCTGCCCCAAAGATTTATTTTGCTTTTTATATAAAACCTGCTTGGCATAGTTCAGAATGTGTATATACTAAAAATCAATCTAAAGACTCAATTTCCTCTACTATTTAAACATTTCTGAAAGATGCCTTAAGTATTTGACATCTGGGGTTTACAATCACATATGCTATAGATCTGCTGTTTTTAAGGCAAGTATACCTTTTAACTAAATACTGTACCTCAAATAAGAAAAAAAAAATGAGGAAAAAAAAAAAAAAAAAAAAAAAAAAAAAAACCTATCCTTTCTAAAGCATCTGGCACATCAACATGGACAGATGCTGACAGACCCAGATTCATTCTGTCTATCCTACAAGCTGTCTGGCTTTTCTCCAGCTCCCATCCAAAAGCCATGTGGCTGTGATAGAGCGTCACTGAGCTTGGACTAATAAACCCTACCTCTCAGGAGCTAAATGCAACATCATACAGCTAATGCAGCTCTACAGCTTCTGGCCAAGACATGGTTGAGCTGTTGGATTGCTCAGAGCTTGAACAGAACAAATTCAGATCTGTCTGCACTTGTCTTCTGAACTTTATTTTGTGTTTCTGTCAGATTCCTTTTCACTAATATCCCATTCAAATAAATCTTTCTGTTTAAATCCTGCCACAAAGTCATTTATTGCATCTGATGAACCTTCATACCCCGGACACTGTTGTTTACACTCTTAGCATGACAGCTTTTGAAGTTGGTTCTTACTCCAATTGCATCTTCAAAGTCACTTTCATCGCAAAATAATATACATGAGCACAAATTTGTCTAACTGTAGAAATAAAAGAACACATCTTCTCCAAATTCTCTCATGTCTCTCATGTTACAGTTCCTTATCGTGGGGCTAGAGGAGTAACAGGATAGAGGAAGAGTCAAGGTTTTGGAGGAGATATTGATACCTGACAGATATTCTGTGTAGATATTAATTCCAAAAGCCTCAAATCAGGAAAAAGAATTCTTAGTATTCTTAGTATTTGAAAATTGTGTGTGCCCTCACAGCTGTTATCTGATGCCATTTTTGTTTTTCCTAAACAGTTATTTCTTATATGAATGGAGCTTCAAATACTATCTTAAGTCAGGATGGAAACTTAACCGATGTTTATTGCTTCAGGATTTATTATTTGTTTTAAGTTATCTGTCTTCTCGAATACTATTAAAAATGAAGTTAGATTTTGCTTGCTAATTTTCTTGCTTTCATTAATTTTTGAATAGCTAAGATAAAAGAGACTTGCTCTTAGAAAAGAAAAAGTATGAATGGAAGCAATATTCAGAGATAGGAATATGCATAACTAGCAAGTTACAAAGCGTGAAGTACTTCGCTGCTTTATGTAGTTTGTGATACTGTGGAGAGTAAGGCCAAATGTGTACAACTTTTCCCTAGTACTGAAGTCCTCCCCCAAAGCTCTTCAGAATGATATCTAGAAAAATCTTTCATATTTTGCTAAAAAGTCATAGAATTAGGACCAAATTTTTCTTTCTTCCCAGCATGTGATTGGCAAAGGTCAACAGACTTCCTGGGTATTGGGTCAGTGTTGGTATTCTTCAAACAGACTGAAAGCTGCTATAACTTGCTGCTGCCTGCTGGGTCACAGATGGACTGTGAAGACATGCTGGACATCCTGTCCTTTCACTGTGCAATTGTTTAAGAAAGGAAGATGCTTTTTTTGTTTTGCAGAAGTTCTGGTTTCTTAGCAGTCTTTTGTCTTTTGTCTCTTTAATACAAGATATATAACTAAGACAGAAAATTTAAGTTTGATACAAAGCTCCTTGTAAGCTCCTTTACAAGCTGTATAAGCTACTTTAGAAGCTTTAGCATGTAAAAATACAACTTAAGCTCTTACATTTTTCTAGCCAGTAATTTCTTAACATTGGATTTCACAGAAATCTCTTCACTTCCATTGAGTTCTTTGCTTTTGTTCACAACCCCATATCTGTAACCAGTTGTTACTTTTTTTCAAGACCTGAAGGGCACCTGTAGACAGTATTGTCATTCTGTATGACATTTATTGCAGAATAAAAGAAACAACAAAATAAGAAATAAATCAAGCAAAGATTCCCTGAAGGACAGAGTATATTTCTTCTCCCACATATCACAGTAGACCTGCAAATATAGCTGATTCATAGAAAAATAGTACATGGAAAACAAACACATTTATGTCTACCTAAAACTGATTTTTTTTTTCTTTTTCCATAAATATTTGAATTTTCTAGAAGGTGCATAAGACTTGCTTTACAAGAAATTAAATAAACATTTGCCTTAGATTATTACATACTATCATTTTCTCAGATCTGAATTTCTTAATGAATATTTAGAAACATAAACATAAAAATTAAGTGCTTCTGATACATAATCACTGCAACCCCCTGAAATATTTATGCAGATAGATAAGAAGAAACATATTCTAAATTTAGAAACTAATGGCCTTGTAGGTTTGTTGTGAGGGAAAAAAAAGGACATTTTTTCCAGTCTCTGCAAGTACATGCTATCTGCAAATTCACAATTCTTACATCTTCATTAAACTGATCCTTCATGAAATACATGCTTAAGTAACCAAATATTTTTTAAAATTTGTTCAGTGCAAAAAAGTTAAAAGATTTGTATTATAAGGGAGAAATTCACATATCAAATAGGAACTATCCAATAAACAGGGAAGTATGCTCACTTTTTAACATTGTACTTGATAGAGAAAGCCATTTGATATATAGGAGGAAAATTCAGTATTAAACTACACAACCAAACAAAATATTTAATATTTACCACAAATGAGAAAAAAATGCAGAAATAATAATCATACAAGCATTACCTGAGCAGACTAAGTGAGGAAATTCTAAAAACTCAGTGCTAACTTCAAAGCCTTTATAAACGAAACAAGAAAAACAAGGGAATAAATCAATAAGAATTTGGCTAGAAAACAGTTTTGATAAGTGTATTTCTATTTTGCCAGCAGAATATTACAGCACTGGTGATAAATATATATATATATAAAAGAAATGTTCACAGTACAAGAATAAAATAAATATCTCTGAAAATCAAAACCTGTTTATTTGGACAAAGAATATTTTCATAGAATCCTTAAGGTTGGAAGGGACATTTAGAGTTCACCTATTCCAACCCCGCTGCGCATGGAGAGTCACCTAGAGCATGGTACACAGGATTGAGTCCAAATGGGTTTGGAAGATCTCCAGAGAAGGAGATTCCACAACCTCTCTGGGCAGCCTGCTCCAGTGCTCTGTCAATTTCACTGTCAAGAACTTTTTCCTTAACTTCCTGCAGAATTTTTGGTGCTTCAGTTTTTGGCCCTTTCCTCTAGTTCTATCAGTGGCCACCACTGAAAAGAGGCCAGCCCCCTCCTCCTCACTGCCTCCCTTGAGGTATTTATAGACACTGATCAGGACCCCCCTCAGCCTCCTCTTCCTCAGGTTGAACAGGCCCAGCTCTCTCAGCCTTTGCTCATATGGCAGACGTTCCAGGCCCCTGATCATCCTTGTAGCCCTGCGCTGGACTCTCTCCAGCAGCTCCACATCCCTCTTGTACTGGGGAGCCCAGAACTGGACGCAGTACTCCAGATGTGGCCTTACCACCCCTGTGTGGAGGGGTACGATCACCTCCCTCGACCTTCTGGAGACGCACCCCAGGATCCCGTTGGCCTTCTTTGCCACCAGGGCGCACTGCTGCCTCATGGTCAACTTGTCGTCCACCATGAAGCCCAGGTCCCTCTCTGCGGAGCTGCTCTCCAGAAGGTCAGTCCCCAGTCTGTACTGATGCATGGGGTTATTCCTCCCTAAGTGCAGGACCCTGCACTTTCCCTTGTTGAACTTCACGAGATTTCTCACCGCCCAGTCGTCCAGTCTGTCCAGGTCCCTCCGGATGGCAGCACAGTTCTCTGGGCTTACTCCCCCCAGTTTGGTATCATCAGCAAACTTGCTGAGAGGTGGCACTCTGCCTCTTCCTCCAGGTCATTGATGAATAAATTGAACAGGACTGGATTGAGGACTGTCCCCTAGGGGACACTGCTAACTACAAGCCTCCAACTGGACTCAGCACCACTGATCACCATCCTCTGAGCTCTGCCATGCAGCCAGTTCTCAACCCACTTCACTATCCACTCATCTGTCCCACACTCCAGAGCTTGCCCAGGAGGATGCTGTGAGGGACTGTGTCAAAGACCTTGCTAAAATCCAGATAAATGACATCTACTGCTCTCCCCTCATCTATCCAGCTAGTCATTCCATCATAGAAGGCTATCAGATTAGTCAAGCATGATTTTCCATTGGTGAATCCATGCTGAATATTCCTGAGCACCTTCTTGTCCTCCATGTGCTTGGTGACAACAACCAGGATGAGCTGTTCCATCACTTTCTCAGGGATGGAGGTGAAAGTGACTGGTCTGTAGTTTCCTGGATCCTCCTTTCTCGCCTTTTTAAAGACTGGCATGACATTGGCTTTCTTCCAGGCCTCAGGCACCTCCCCCGTTCTCCAGGACCTTTCCAAGATGATGGAAAGCAGCTTAGCAATAATATCCACGAGCTCACACAGCACTCTTGGGTGCATCCTGTCAGGCCCCATGGATTTGTGGGTATCAAGTTTCCCTAAGTGCTCTGCGACCCAATCTTCCTCTACCCAGACAAGCCTTCCTCTCTACAGGCTTCTTCTCTTGTTCCTCAGGTCTGGGATTCCAGCAGACTGCCCTTGGTAAACACTGAAGAAAAGAAGGCATTCAGCAACTCTGCTTTTTCTGGGTTTTCTGTAACCGTGGCACTCATCTTTTTAGCAAGAAGACCAGTTCTCCCTAATCTTCCTTTTGTCATTGATGTATTTGAAGAAGCTCTTCTTATTATTTTTAACATCCTTCACCAGATTTTGTTCCAAGGATGCCTTGGCTTTCCTTGTCACATCTCTTCATTCCCTGATAGTGTTCCTGTATTTTTCCCAAAGTGCCTGTCCTTTCTTTCACATTCTGTATGCTGTTTTCTTCTTCTTGATTTTTTTTCCAGAAACTCCCTGTTCATCTATGCAGGCCTCCTGCTCCTACCGCCTGACTTCTTACACACAAGGATGCACCGCCGCTGCATGTGGCAAAAGTGTTTTTTGAAAACCATTCAGCTCTCTTGGGCCTCCCTTCTTTCTAGGGCCCTAGCCCATGGAATTCTTCCAAGGAGGTGTCTGAAGAGGCCAAAGTCAGCCATTCTGAGGTCTAAGGTTACAAGGCCACTTACAGCCCTGCTTCCTCCTCTTTGGATTCTGAACACCCACTCATGATCACTGCAGCCAAGGCTACACCCTACCTTCACATCTCCAACAAGTCCCTCTCTATTTGTCAATAAGAGGTCCTGTAGCCCACCTTTCCTCATTGGCTCTTCCACAACCTGTGCCAAAAAGTTATCAACACACTGCAGAAACTGTTTGCGCCTCACTGCACTGTCTTTCCAGCTGATAGCAGAGTAGTTGGTCTCCAATGTGAACCAGGGCCTGTGCTGCAAGGCAACTTCCAGCTGTCTGTAGAAGGCCTCATCGACCTCCGCACCTCACCTCCTCATCCTTCCATCCTTGGATTTTTTTTTTTTTTTTTTTTTTTTTTTTGTGGGAGGTGTGGTTGGAGGCAATTGTGGAGTTAATTGAATGATCAGTAGCAAGGACTCCCGAGGAAGAGAATGTACTGTTTCCATGTAGATATTTCATGACATTCCTCCATGTCCACCAACAAACCTAAACAGTATACTATTGAAATGAAGTAATTTGTAATTTTTTTTGGCCAGAATATTCCTTGTAGCATTTAGGATGGGGTGGGTTCAACAAAAAGAAAAAGGTGTAGTTAACTCCCAAAATGAGAACTAGGGGAAAAAAAAGAAAAAAGAAAGAGACAGAACCATCCAATGAGTGTGATCTGAGTGAAGATGTATGGACTTCTCAACTGCAGTCAAGAAGGAGGAAATAATACTGTGCTTGAGGAATCCTTCTAAGTGGCAACACTGAAGATTCACGAAGGAGAAACATCTAGAAGACAGACCAACTGTACTAGGTCAAAGAAGATGTGTGGACAGGTGTGAAGACATTTAGATTCCTATCTTTTGTGTTACCTGAACATCCCAGAGAACAGTAGATTTCATTTATTCTTTGAACTAAATAAAATATTTTGTCATATTCTGCAGTAAAATGAAGAGGTCTGAATAAATACTATTTTTTTTTAAGAAAATTATCAGTCTGTTCTGGAGTCAGGTTCAATATGAATTCAAACGGACACAGAAACATAGAAATCAGTCTCTATTTCTAATGACTTGCTTGCATTAATTATTTCTGCTTTATATATAGATTCTTTAGCCTCCTTATAATAATTAAAAGTGTACTAAATTTTACTGCATAGGTGAAGTCACATAACAGAAAATTCTCAACAAACAAGTGCCTTTTAAATGTTGCTATCTCTAAATGTAATTAAAGTGTGATTTCTTCCATTAGGACAGAGTAGCAGATTACCCTCAGCACTTGCAAATTGAACAGAAAGCCTTGCTTATTGACCACTTAAATTGTTTTATAGCAGAAAGATACATCTCATTTTATTTATGTAGATAAATATCAAGAGAATAAGCCTCTCATTTACAAGAACTCCCAAGGTGTAACTGCCTAGAACACAGAAAGCAATCAGAATATCACTTCACTACCTAACATCTCATAGATTAGATACAAGCATCTCTCTGGATAGCATTGCCAATAATATGTAGCTTGTAATGTGTGGGATAAAAATGATTTCTGAAGTTCAGGTCAGGCTCTTCCATAAGAAGTGGCTGAATATGAAAAATTATGAGCTACCTTTTTGTGAGGTTTGCTAGGTAATAGTACAAACCTATTTTTTAAGAACTAAGAAAGTACTTCAGGTCATAATTTTTTAGAGATACAGGAAAGGAGCAGCAAACTTGGTCTTATGCTTACCATATTTCTGACTAGGAAACTGGAAAACTAATCCTGCCTCCATCATGACATGATGCTAGACATTCATTGAACATAAGAAACCTCATTCTATCATCTGAACAAAGCTTATCAAGTTTAATGTGGTATTGTGTTACTAGCTATGTGTTATTCTATTAAAAAATTGCCATAGTCCAGCAAAGAGAAAATGATTATTTTTAAAGCTATATTTTGTAACTTAAATCAATGTAGTAGTTGGGTTTTGTCTGAAATTACAACTTCAATTATTCTTTTCCTAAATAAAAGAGTTGTACTAAATGCATGAAGAATGAGTATCTGGATCACATTATTTTCCGCAGGAAAAATATAAATTCTTAGGCTTCATCCATTGCAGGAATGGATGGATGGATGGATGGATGGATGGATGGATGGATGGATGGATGGATGGGTGGATGGGTGGATGGATGGATGGATGGATGGACGGATGGACAGAGTGAAATCTATACCATTGATCCTTGACTGCAAATCCCACCTGCCTCTAAATGACTGATTCCTGGAGCAATTGCAGAAAACAACTAATGGAAAAGATGGTTTGTAAGCAGTTCTTGGCAATCTGCAGTGCAAGGGGCACACTATGAATGGTCCAGCCACCTGGGACCAGACAGACATTTTGCTTGGTGAGAGAAGGTTGTATCTTAAAGCATCTTGATGAGGTCTGTATCTTAAAACTAGTGTTTTAAGGAAGCATAATATCCTGTGAAACAGTCCAGAGAGGTCTTCATAGCCTTTAAAGACCACCAGGATGTACTAAATTATACTGAAATCACCCTTCCCTTCCAAAGTTGTGTGAATTTGGAAAAACACCAAGATATGCTAAAGTTCTCAGATTGCTTAACTCAAATTGCTCTTAGGTTCTTAAGAAGCCTTAAAGAACCTCAGTCCTTCCTATAAAGACTTTAGGATAATACCTTCCTCTTCACGAGCTCTGTTTAGCACGATATTGATCCTAACATACTATTATATGTTATATAAATAATAATAATAAATGTAAATAATAATATAAAAATAATAACCTTAGTGTGTACTGAAATGTCTAGTGCATTTCTAATACTAAGATATCTAGTGTACATTTTGTTAGATATTATCAGAAAAATAGTGGCTCAGTAAGCATGGACAGGGTCTTTTCTTAAGAACTGAGTAATTCTAAGAGTCTATCTATTTAAACTTTAAACTATTTATTTATTTATTTGTTTTTGCTGAACCTGAGGAATGCGTTCTAGATACAAATTATGATAGGAATGAATTCTTGTGAAATAGGCATTTCAAGTGCACAACAATACCTAAAGGCACAAACATTCTTTAGATAGAATTGGCCTTTGGTTTTAGCATCAAAATAATTGATTCCACTAAATCCTCAGAGGTATAAGAGAAAAAAGTTTATAATAACTTTTTAGAACAAGTTCACTTAAAAATGTTTGCTATTTTATCTTTGCCACAAAAATAAACTTTTGTCACATTCCTCCCTGGCATTCCTGGGATGTGAATAATCATTTTGACAGAAGGTGATCAAGGATGGGATTCCTCTTACATAACTTCAGGCATCCAAAAGTAGGGCAGCTAATCTAACCTAGCTGTCTAGCTCCCTTAGACAGGAATAGAGGGGATGAGGGGTGCAGTACACACAGTGCTATTTGTCCCAACTATTGCTCAGGTACGCAGTTTTGGAATGAGGTAAACTACCCATTGGCAGGACACAATTTCTTTGGATGCCCAACTGAGGTAGCAGATTATGAGTTTAGACAGCTGAAGCTACCTGGGATCAGTCTCACTCCAAATGTATGAAATGTCAGAGAACAGACAGCACTCCTAATGCATGTTTCATAGTTCTCACAAAAAAAAAAAAAAAAAAAAAAAAAAAAAAAAACCCTTAGCTGTTTAGTGAAATGGTTCAGGAACTCTGTAGTTTTCAATGACTGTGGTGTATATTTGGTGCACTGACTACAGGAATTAAAAATTTGCTGTCTTCTTTTTTCTGCCTGTTCCCAAATTTCTTTTAGAAAACTGAAGTACATTCCATGGGAAAAAAGAAAAAAAAAAAAAAAAGTGGCCTGAAGAACAATCGTATTTTATCACAAACCATACATGTCGCAGATTGCAATAAGAGATAAAATTAAATAAAGGAATAGAAGTTAGAAACCCTCTTATTTACTTTTACCTCCCTAATTCCAACCCTGACTTTAGCTTTTATGCATTGATTTATACAGGAGCATATAGATATGGTTTATTAAAAGAAGTAATGTATCAGATGTCAAATGAAGGGATAGGGTCACTTCCGTAATTTGTGTTGTACTTGCAACAAGGCTTATTCAGAAGAGTACAGGAGAAATGACCATCTCTAAAACTGAATGTCAACAGTGTAGATGAAAGCAACTGTCTCATCATATAATACTGTCTCAAACTGTCCTTGACATTTCTGCTTTGCCTTTTTGAGCAAGTAAGATGCACGTTAATTCCTATGCTTGCCAACACTTTTATGGGTTTAGTGTATCACAGGCTGCCTTTGAGATGCTTTGGGAAACTGAGCATGTAATAATTATACCTGCTGATGATAACACTGTCTTGTTCCCTGCAGGGTGGTGAAACTGTGGAAAGGTGAAAGAAGACATCTGCTCTAGCCTTTTCATGCTTTTACATAATAGCAGTTGTGATAGACAAGGCTAGGGCCAGCCCAGTGCAGACACTAAAAGCTCTAGACTCTCTTTTAGGGTTTGCTATACCTTTGACATATGCTCCAACAAAAACAACAGTCACAAATCTGTACCCTTCTGCTCAACCTGCAGAAGTAAGTTTCTTTTAATTATCTGTACCCATGTTATGAGAAAATTATATTTTAGTTTTGAAAACAGTATTTCTTGCTGGTACCTTAGTGATTGACATCAAGATTTTGCGTATATTAGCATTGATATTGGAACCACTTTAAATTTAGGAGTTGAAGAATGGTTCTACTGAATTCAGTAGCTGCTGGATATTACTGGTAATTGAAATAGTATTTCATTCTTCAAATGATTTCATCTCAATTATTAAAATAATTGTTTCAAATAAATTATTAAAATAATCAAGTTTAAGAACAAAAAGGCACATTTATTGCTTCAGAATTATTTTGCAGTATTTATTTTGAACAAATAATTTCATAGAATCATAGAATCATAGAATCATAGAATGCCCAAGGTTGGAAGGGACCTCATCGAGTCCAACCCCCGTGCACACGCAGGGTCAGCTAGGGCACGTGGCACAGGGCTACATCCAAGCGGGTTTTAAAGATCTCCAAAGAAGGAGACTCTACAACCTCTCTGGGCAGCCTATTCCAGTGCTCTGTCACCCTCACAGTGAAGAAATGCTTCCTTAAGTTCCTGTGGAACTTACAATGCTTCAGTTTGAAGCCATTTCCTCTAGTCCTATCACTGTCCACCACTGAAAAGAGGCCGCCCCCCACCTCCTCACTGCCTCCCTTGAGGTATTTATAGACACTGATCAGGTTCCCCCCTCACCCTTCTCTTCTCCAGGCTGAACAGACCCAGCTCTCTCAGCCTTTGCTCATATGGCAGATGTTCCAGGCCCCTGATCATCCTGGTAGCCCTATGCTGGACTCTCTAACAATCTTAGTAAATAATTTTACTTCAAATATATATTATTTAGCAGTTCTACATATATCGATGCAGTCATTTTAAATCTTAGTTAAAATTACTAAAAATTACTACAAAACATAAATGCCTTCTGAATTAAAATGACTAAATTTTCCTGAAACAAAAGTAGGGCTTTAAGTTGAAATATTTTGATGAAATTAATAAATTATTTTTGTAAGGCATTCTTATTCAATTCTGAATGTGGAAGGACTAATATACAGCTTATCTTGCAGAGCAACATTCTACACTTCTTAATTTTGTAATTTTGGATAATGACTTCATGACTTAGCTGGCTTTCTGACTTGGAACCTGTATGTATTTTCGTGTTCTGTTACTTAAAAACATTACTTTGAAAAAATATTATTATTTTCAGGAACAAGCCCCCAATTAATAGAGTATATTCAGAACACATTCAGTAGAAACATATTATTCAGCTCTAGAGTGCTGTTGCTCTTGTTACTCTTGCCAGAAATCTGTCTTACAATGCTTAAGTGAAATTTTTAACAGATATTAAGTCATCTCAGCAGAGTTCTCTGTGTTAAAATATTGCAAGTTGACCTTTTATATTTAGGTTTCAAAACATATTTTGGTCTTGTCTAGCACATAGCAGTTGTATCTCAAAATTGTTATCTAAAAAGTGCAAATATACGTACTTTGTTGAAATGATAATAGATCAAAGTTCGTATTTATTCCCTTTCCTTAGGTTTTCAGCTGTAGCAATGTTATATCTTGTAATTTTTTTCTGTCCCTCATTGCTAGTACCTAATCAGCCTGGTAATAATTTATACAGTCATATTGAGGTGAACACACCTTATCCAATACATCATTGCTGCAGACTTGTCATATATTTCATCATTTGTTGAAGGTTTAGATTCCTTTTCTTACAGAATCTTTAAGATTCTTTTTTTTTTCTCACTTTTGTCCTCTGGAATCCTACAGTAGGGTTAGGGCATGACATCTTTCTTTAGACTACTGTATAACAGCTCAAGTATGACCTATTGAAAACAAAAGTGAGTGAAATAAAAGTAGTCTTTTGTTAGCGTAAAGCAAAAGAAATTATCCCTGATTTCTGCATAATAAATACTTTACTACTTTTAGTATTATTAGACCTAAATTTTGCTTCTTCCTACATAGAAATGAGGACTCCTTTCTAGATGAAATATCTGGATTCTATAGTGTAGAAATAAAAATACATTTAGAGAGCTCTGTTCTGTGCAGACAAACCTTGCTGCACTGTGATAAAAGGCAGATATTGGGGTAAAATGACTATAGGGTGTGAATTGATTTACAAGGTAAAAAATTCTATAACAGAAGTGGTGCAAAATTTGCAGTATATTTCCTGCATATCTGTTTAGAGATCTACAAGTTCTTAAGATATCAAATTGCCAAATAAAAGACAGTATGAAAATTAGATTGTTACACTATTATGAAAACATTTCAATATCTGCTTGTTTTGTAGCATCTCCAACATTGTCTGAATATTCCACAAAAGTTGAAAAAGATGTTTATAAACCAAACAAATATACTAAAACTGCTCTTTTGGTAAACATGGCACCTATGTCCTTAGTTAAAATTTGCGATGACTTTGACAGGGTATCAGGGAGAATGAATAACAGCTTGCTGGCAGCTACTATCATTATCCTCAGTAACAATTTTAGCTATTGCCTCCAGTTTCAAAGATCCAATTCTAAGCCATGTTTGTGCACCTTTGAACATGAATATATCTCTTAACCATTAGAGCTAGCTAAGTTAATCTTGTCTCACAAATCTTAGCCTTTTTGTATTATGTAATTTGATAAGGATAGAACTTCCATTTTACTATATATTTATGCCTGCATAAATATGACTTCAGAAAGTAATTTTATATTTTTATAGAGACACACCTGCACTTTTTTTTTTTTTTTTTTAACCTCAAACTTCACTTACTATAGAACTCCCCATAACAATTCCCAAGTCTCTCGGGGAAGAGAGTTTTCCAAGGCTTTGGTTTTATGTCAGTAGCAACATCATGGCCCCATTAACTTATAAATGAGAACATAGTAACATTATTTCCCAGAGGTTAGATAGGTATTTTTTTCTTTCTTTTTTAAATAGATTTGTGTTGAGTAGCTGAAGAATGTGAACTTCCCGTCAGTATAAATGTAATGAGAAGCTTAGAGCAGCAGCTGCTTTAATCATGTTACAGGCAAATAACAAATTTTGGAAGAAATGATAATTACACTGATCAAATAAATGAAACAGATCCAACAGCTTCACAATTTTAATCTATCAAAATTAGAATATTAAAATGGGCCAGAAAACCAATTCTTCTGCAGTAAGTGAAGTCAGATGAACCAAGAAACATAGTTCTTAATATAGAGAAGGTATTCTTGTCCTCTCCTACATCTTTTTCTTAGAGTATATTTTAGATTTTTATTAGCTTGAACTTTTCAATCAAATATGTATCTTTCACATAGTAGTCTTTACTTTGCCATATTCCTTTTTTTTCGGATATGTTCGAGTCTATTATTTTTATTTAGTATTTATTTAGTATTTAGTATTTAGTATTTAGTATTAGTATTTTTTTTTTTTTAAGCTTGCCCTGTGAATCTCTTTTTCTCATTGGGATCAACATCTAAATAGACTAGATTTACTCTCCACATGGAATGTGGTGTCATTCTAAACTTTTGAATCTGAACAACTGATTTTGAGCAGTTACTAACTGGGAAGAGGCTGTCACAAAGCCTCAATACCTTTGAAATAGTTCTATGTTCTTGAAGGATTATATAATTTGAGAATTTTTAAGTTGCTGTATCTTGTCTTCTCTAAGTCTTCAGAAGTCAGAGAACCACAATGTATTTGTGATTCTCCATCCAGGCATCTTATTTTGATAGAGAATATGAAAAATGCAACTTAGTACTGCTTTTTCTGATGCAGGTTATTGACCTCAGTTCTCAGCAGTTATATTTTTTCAATACAATTAAACCAATTCATGAATATAATTCAGAGCACATTGTTTTGCTACTTAATTGTAAAACAGGCACTTTTATGTCAAATGCAAACACACCAATGCGAAAACACACCAGCTGGAAAGGCAGCTGGAATTCTGGTGATATGCATTTCCTAAACCAATATAATTGTATTGTGAAAAATTATTTTCTTAGAAACAGGAAGTATGCTACATCTAAGTGAGACTTTCCACTCACTATATATAAAAATATATGCTCACTATTATAAAAATGTCATGATTATAAAATACAAATACCTGATATCCTATTTGGAAAACAATGCTATTTAAATAAACTGCAGAGTTAATTGGAGGACAGTCTAATTTGGAGGATAGAATAATAATTGCACTGTGTTTTAAGCTGGCAAAAGCATGATTATTCATTCTATATCAGTCTTAGCTTATCACGTATGCTGTCAATAAGAAGAGATATTTTAAGAATTTTTTTTTCATTAAACCTTTCTCCAAAATGAAGGGCATAAAAATTCAATAGCCTTTCAAATAATTCAGTAGCCATTAGGAAATTTATCTTTTCTGGGTGTATAGCAGTTCTTAGTTCCTTAACTTGTTCTATTTTAGAAGAAGAATGAAAAAGAAATCTCTGTTGAAGAGTTTCTATTGATCTAATTTTAATGAAGTATTCCACAGCTTGAAATATAGGCATATATTCTTTAGTGTCTTGGGAAAAGGAAGGATGAATAAAAATTCTTTATATCCCTATCAGTGTAGTTGATCTAAAGCATTATTTCCATCCCACAGGATATTCTGACATTTTAAAATTTATTTTTATTATTTGAACTGAAAACTCAAAGTGTTAATGTTTCTTACTGGACAGAAATTTGGAAAAAAAAATGGTCACTTAAACCTCACTGTGGTTCATTTTGATAAATATGCTTTCCTATAAGATAAAAATAGTATAACACAAAATAACTATTTCTAATATCAAAATGAAATTCAATAATAAAGTCCAAGTGAAATATCTCTATCTTTCTGAAGAGAATGTGCTTTGTTAAGCTAATACTAGAAAGTAATACTGATTTATTTCTCGCTTTTCCATGAAAAATGTTACTGATATATTGGAACTTCTCTATATTCTGATGAAAAATGTTTCTTCCAGATTTACTGATAATAAACTTCATATAATAATACCCCGTTCCATAGGTGAAAATGCAGATGTGCACATTTTTATGTAGTTCAATGAGATTTTTTCCTCCCACTTTGAAATAGTATTTCATGGAGATGATACTGATCACTCATATAGGATACAATCTTTTCTGAAGATCTTTTCATGCCTTTTTTTTTTCCTTTAACTCTCTGCTAATCAGACACTGTATCTCACAAAATCAGTGTTAATCTTACTTTTGGTAATTATAATTATAATTAATTATAATTAATTTTTAGATTTTCTGGAAATTCTGAAAAATAAAACGGTTTTGAGTAATCCTGATCTTTTTCTTTTTTTCTTTTTTCTTTTTTCCTTTTTTCCTTTTTTTCTTTTTTCTTTTTTCTTTTTTCTTTTTTCTTTTTTCTTTTTTTCTTTTTTCTTTTTTTCTTTTTTCTATTTTCTTTTTTCCTTTTTCTTTTTTCTTTTTTCTTTTTTCTTTTTTCTTTTTTCTTTTTTCTTTTTTCTTTTTCTTACAAAACTTTTACTTGTTTGGAAAATCATTTGAACAAAAGTGCATCTTAAGAAAAATAATGGCTTTTAAGTATAGAATTTCATTTTTTTTTCCATGAAAAGGCAAGACATATTTCAACTAACTAGTAAAATTTAAATAATCTTGGAAAAATGCTCATCATTGCCTAGCCTGCATTTTCAGCTACGTGAACCTTTTAGCTGAAAATATTTGTCCTGTTTTACTTTTAGCTCATCTCAAAATACATTTAAGAAAAAAAAAAGGGGGGGGCAGAAAAAAAAGCTTATCTTGCTACCTCTTCCTCTTAGATCACACCCTCCTGTTCAAATTTTTGATCAAGCAGTTTGTCTAACCTTCTGCACAAAAACTGTGTCTCCAAGGGTCTGTAGCCACAGATGCAAATTCAGGCTGAAGAACTGGTGCCTCCATTGATACTTTCCCCATGAACATAGCTGATAAGAACGGCTTATTTAGGAGGGAATAGATTGTCAGTCCTCTGAGGTGAGTTCTTTTAGTTCTTTAGTCCATGTGATTATCATTCTAGCAAAGTAATTGGAGGCTACTGAAGTGTAAAATGAAACTGATTCACCCCACAATCCTATTGCAGAGTCTGCTTGTTTTTCCTGTCTGTTAAGTTGTGGGGAAGAAATAATTTCTCCACAAGAATAAAGATATTCTTCATGGTTACCAGAGGAGTGTTAACTTTGGAGTCAGCTTTAGGTGCTACAGATAACTTGTTTGCTACAGATAACTGCCCCCTTTTAGGGGCAGGTGATATTTGGTACATGGCTTGTGAAGAACCTTTGCACTTAGAAAACTTTTAGTTTCATGGTTGTACTGGGCATTTAATGGGTATATTATGTCTGTTTTTACACTTTCTAGTAAGTTACCCTTTGTAGTGTTATTCTGAGGGTTTGATGTGGACTCAAATTCAGTATGGGCTCTTTTGGATTTCACTGTTTTTCAACACTGTAAGAGGTCTAGTAGGAGTGTTTTCTACTTTAAAAGGGAAAAAACAGAGAGAATGGTTTCAGTGACCTAGACATTGTATTATTTAAAGGGAAAGGGAAAGGGAAAGGGAAAGGGAAAG
>NW_020455534.1:515343-530338 GCF_003342845.1 Nothoprocta perdicaria
GAAAGGAAAGGAAAGGAAAGGAAAGGAAAGGAAAGGAAAGGAAAGGAAAGGAAAGGAAAGGAAAGGAAAGGAAAGGAAAGGAAAGGAAAGGAAAGATTGCTAGGAAAGAACCCGAAGGCAGAAAAAGAAGACATACTGGTAGCCACTGGACATATATGAGAGTCCTATCAACAAGATATATAAAGACTGAAAACAAACAAACAAAAAAAAAAGATTCTTTTTTAGGTTTTGTTTTTTTTGCTAAAATCATCCTATGTTATCCAGGTGAAAGGTTGACAGTACTCAAGACCAGCTTAGTGAAATGCAGGAAATTACATATTTGGTTTCATTTCTTTCAAACACTACTGAGAAATTTCCCTGAGAAACAGTGGCAGACTGAAGGAGTTCTGACTTGCTATCTGCACTTGTTTCTTTCTCTTCTTTGAGGATCCATCATGTCTGTCCTAAATGTTTCTCTGCCTACTTAGCAGAGTATCAATGAAGATCATTAGAAAGGACATGCGTTAAAGTTTTCTTAAGGAAAAGCTGCTGATGAGATCTTTGAAGGACATGAAGAATCATTGCAGTCTGCACCAGTAATCCACTAGTTGCTCCTTGAGCCAACTTCTGCCTGAATCATATGTAAACCCTTTGGAAAAATTTGGAAAGATAATTGCCATCCTCATGTTGTGCTATTCTTTTATAACTTTTACATAATGGTCTAGTGCTTAAAAAAATTGTGTGTGTTCATTATAAGATCTGCTTAAACTTGAAGTTGACTGAGCCTTTTCTTCCTGGACTTCGAAACTGTTTCTGTAGTCAAACCCCTAATATATGCTAATTAAGACATTTTCATCTCTCCAAAGAATCTGAGTCAGTTTTAAGCCAAAGATAAAGAGCTATGACTTGAGAAGGTGTCGGCAAGCCTCGTCCACTAGCTGGACTGACCTGGGGTTGTCCTCACCCCAGGGCCCTAGAGCACAGATACCAATATGGGGGATGAGGCAAAACTGCGCAGTTCAGTCTGCCTATATACTCCAGTAGAATGCGGAGACTCACCTACTGCCCAACTGGGAGACTAATTTCTGCTTTTCGCCTTGTATGGTATGGGGTTATCAGTAAACTGCATAAATTAATTATGCTCCTAACTCCCGTGACATCGCGAGATCTTCTGAGCACCATGCCCTATGCTCTATGCCCTATGCTATACCACATCATCTACTTTTGCTAAGCTCTCTACCTTATTAAGCCCTAAAAGCACAAAAAACTCCTACAAGAAGGAAGGAAAAAAAAAAAAAAAAAAAAAAAAGGAAAACTAGCTCTATTTGACTTTTCATGTCACTTATAAGAGAAAAAGATTATGTCCTTTGCTGCAATCAGTATTTTAGTCTCATATAAAATGTATACTTCAAATTCCTGGGTTTCAAAACCTTTTGCATCTTTCCTGAGTGCTTTAGTCCATGTTAGATTAGAAGAATTTCAGTGGCTTCAACGGGAGCAGTAATGAATACTGCATTTGAAGATGCTCTCTAACCTGGTAATTTTGGATATAGGTTCTATTCCTTTTGGGATGAATAGAGTCTGGAATGCATTTTTGCCCTTATCAGATACACATTTTTTCTTTAGACTGAGAAGATGATTCTGGTGGGTTCAGCTTTTACCTGTGTCTGAATGTTCTCATATCTATAGAAGAGCAAAGAATATAAGCTTCAATAAGCCTAATGGGATCTTCAATAGCCAGCATTCCTCAGAGTAATTGGTCTCAGAAACTACTATTCCTCAGGAATTGCTCTATGTTGGCTATACTGACTGGATTATCTATGCTTGTACTGGGAGCACAGACACCTGGCTCATTTGCAGAAAAGTACCACTGTGGTTGTCTAAAAGTAGGTGTTTGAATCCTGCCCCATGCTTCTCTTTCTCATCTTCATTAAAATCTTTAAAGATCCCAAGAACATCTTTGTTGGTTCATTATTACCTATATATCAAACTGAACAAACTGAAAAACCTATTTCAACTTTTGTAGATATGGAATCGGGGTACGTATATCTTTCTATTTGTTGGACTCTAACTTAATCAATTGTGTTTCTTCCTGAAACCTAGATTGTTGTAAGGCATTGCACAAAAAGGGCAGACTGAATTCTACTGTAATTGCATAATATTCAGATTTCAGCTATAGAGTGTCTTTATCTCTTTATCATTTTGTGGATCTTTAGCTATGTTAGAATAGCTCCAAAGTTATTCCAGTAATTTTAAAGCTGATTTTGCTGATGCCTTTTTTTTTTTTTTTTTTTTTTTTTTTTCTGATTACATTGTTCTTTCTTCTTCAGGAATATATATTTAAATTTCCCTGCTGCTTCACCGTTCCCATACAATGTTTGCGTGATTGCATATTCTTTGTGCTTTCATTTGGTCTGTCTCTCTCTAGTGTGAGGTCTTGCAAGCAATGTTAATAGAACATCCTCCCAAGAGGAATATATGAGTAATTTTCTTTGGTACCTGAAAGACTTATGATCAAAATATTAAACATGAATATGAAACTGAACTAAAAAACACATAGCACAATTCCACAGGTGCATACCGATTTATTCATATGTGGGTTCGACACTCAGAGGCCCCAGTTTTTCTCCAAGTTTCTGACAACATATGCACAGGCAGGCAGTAATTTGAACTCAAGGCTAGATGCAAGGGAGTCCTGCATCCAAGTCAGTATCAGCATCAAGTTCTTCTGTAGTTTTTGATGAGGCATTTGGGGTCAGATCCAGAAAAGTTTGTGAGCTGATGCAGTATTCCGACTACATTAGGTACTTTGTTTCACCAAAGCAACACTTAAAGTATAGTCAGTGGGCCTCAGCAGGATAATCCAAACCACCTAAATCAGCAGTCTAGACTCCCTAAGTAGACAATGGGGAGAGGTAAGCCCCTCTGAGTGCCTATGAGTACTTTGGTTAGCAACCTATTTCTCTCCCTTGGCTCCTTGGAGCATGCACGCTTAACGGCAATGTTACTGCGTACTGAGCAAGTGGCAATTTAAAGCCAAGCAATAACAAATATCAGGCCGAGTCTCAGAACAGCTGATCATCGGGTAGCTTATTTTTTGCATAAAGAATTGCAGTAGAATTTAAGAAAGCTACTTATTTTTTGACCACACAAATGGTAAAAACTGTCTGTCAGTACACAAAAATGCTGAATAAGTGAGGACTTATTCCTTAGCAATGAATTTTAAATTTTATTTTTATTTTTAACCATAGGAACAACAGCAAGTACCACTCATTCCTGGAGCTTATCTCCTTATTCCTGCCATCTTTATATACATACAAATATATATCAAGAATTCTCTGGTACCTGTCAGTCCTCTCTGCTAGCAATGGGGCTTTCTCTTGCTGTGTATGCTTTGCTGTGTTGTTATCTAGGCTACTTTCCAATTTCATTCAGCACTTGACAGTCCTCTTGTACTGCTTGCATTTCACTTGTACAGCATACAATGATCCTGACAAACTATTAACAGAGATTTGAATGTTGCTAACCTTGCTTGCTCTTGTTTCTTATACGGCTCCACTGTTTTAGTTGACTCTTTTCCTGGTGTGTATAAACTATACTTCAAACTCTATGTCACAGTTAGTCTTAGTAGGGATCTTGGTATAGAAATTTTGACTAGAGTATGTTACTTACCCGGCATGCTCCTGTAAACGATAGCAAACTAACATCATGTTCTCAAAGGATCACTGCTTGTCAAGTTATTCTTAAACACATCTTCTAGATGTACTCTGAAAATAATTTTAACTCTTTGCAGACTTTCAAATAAAGCTGGCAATCATTATCATGCTTTTTAAAAAATAATTTTGACCCTGTTTTCTAAACTTACAGAGTAATTTAAGTCAACATTATATTGACATAGGAATTTCTTCCGAAAAGGAAAGTATGGTTGTGTATAGCTCATGATGTTTAGGAAAAATATTATGCCTTTAAGATTGTGAAGCCATCAAACTTCTGATGATAATTATTCTAATCTCTTACTAGCAATATTATATCTAAAGCAGAATTCAAGGTTCTGCTTTGTCTGCTATAGGTACATTCCACGGTGAATGGGACCTGCACAAGCTCTAATCCTCTGATCTTGGGTATTTTTCATCTTCAGATGATGATCATGAATCTCAGTGGTGTTTGAGGGCTTGCAAAGGTGATTAACAAAGGCCTATTTCTATTCTGAAGTGCACTGAAGTGTGTAATTAAACATTTTTTTTCCTCTAGATTGGATCTGAATTTTGAAATAAGAGTAATTTGACTGAAAACTCAGTTTTGTTAAGTAGCTGGGTTTTCCCCAAAACAAAGCAAAGTTCAAGATTCTCATGGCACAGCTAAAATAGCTTGAGCTTAAGCTGTTACTATGAAGATCTCAGTGCTGAGATTGCCTTTAAATTAATCTAAACTCCTATAAATTGTGGTGGCTGCACATTTACGTACATTTGACATAAGATTATAAAACTGTCTGGCCTATATTTATTCCCTCCTGGATATACTGAAAAGGTGGAGGATTTCCAGATCTTGCCTAAAACAGATATAAAATAGAGGATTTGGCACTTAGCTGCACATGCCTGAATCCACTGATTTCACAGTATTCCAAAGAAGATCCAGTACTGATAGAAGTGGCCTTTTTCTGCAACTCCGATATACCAAAATATAGAATCATACATATACACAATTTCCACAGCATAGGATAAATAATCAGTAACATGGACTTAGTATGTGCTGGTTCCTTCCAAACAGAGATTTATTAGAGACAACTTCAGCCTCCACCTACATCATTTTCTGGTTCTCTTGCCAGATTACTGAGTATGCCCATATCCCTCATTATAAATCTCATCTGTAACCACAGAAATGCCTTTTCTGAATGATGGAAAAGGAGAGGTACTTAGTCATCATCCTAGTGATTTTGTCAAATTTGTCATCCTCAGTGCAGGGGTCATGGACCTGTAACATGAACAAAGGATGGAGGTAGGAGGATGGTGACATGTTAAGTATCATGACTCCATCCTCTGAAGTTGATGGTATTATTAAATTTTGTCAGCTCAATGTTAGTAACATTAAGAAAAAAATCTTAATATTGCTTAAATTTGGAAATGCTCAGAATACTTGGACAGGTGACTACATCCTTTGAAGAATATTGTTATATGTTCTTATCTTTCAAAAATTTTTATTTGCTTAGTACACCCTTAATTATCTGGGAAAAAAGTATTCTGGAAATTTAAATTGCTGCATTTCCTGAAGCTTTAAGAAATGGACTTCATTCTGGACAGTTGATCAAGATAATATTTAGTTATTTATAAGCTATGATTGCCAGTGAATCACAAACAAATAACTCTTAAAAGAAAAACATCAAATTGTTTGTGTGACATTGACATTTCCACTACTAACACTACTCTGAATCTTTTTAGCTGAAGATTACAGATTGCTTAATGTCCCCTTTTTTCCCAGTTCCCTTCCTTCATCCCTCTTCATCAGTGGTTTGCATAGTGTTGTTACATCCTGTTTTAAGGAAAGGAAAAATAATAAAAAAGCTCCTACACAATTTTTGTCATAATTTGTACAGTAAGTCAAATTTTTTAATCTATTACTGTTGCTAAGAACTAGATCTAGAAATGAAAGCTCCCTATTTCATTAATGGGAAAACAGAATTAGAGACGGTTTATTGCACAAGGAATAGAAAAAGACTTGGAACAAATTCAGTGTCATGCATCCAAAAGAACACTGCTTGGTTATTTGCAGAAATGATGCAGGCAATGAGTGCAAATTGATATACAGGATATTCTATTTAAATATAAGTAAAAAGTTTTCCTTGCTTTGAGAATGATTGAAAATTGGAATAGGTCTCTGGGAGGATGGGGGTGTTGTGGAGTTTCCACCTTTGGACATGGGAAAAAAAATGACTGGACAAGGTCAAAGCAACTTGTTCTAGTTGACCCCACTCTGAGCAGTACAGGTTGGACTACACAGTAGCCAGAGCTCCATTCCAATTTCATTCAAGTTATTCTTCTTATCATTACTTTTCCTTATCGTGGGAATCTCTTTTCATAGAAGATTGTGTTGGAAAAATCTATTATTTATCCTTAAGACAGAAAAAAAGGCAAATTAAGGTATCTTTCCCTACCCTAAAAATATCTTTGTAAAGGTAATATTTCCTAAACAAAATTATATACACTGTAATGAGGCACTGATAAAAGAACAATAGATTGTACACTCCATGGTTTTTTTCATGGTATAAAATTCTTTGTTAGATTTTATACACTCTTTGGGTCAAGTTACTAACATACGTATATGTTAAAATATTCGTATGAGAACCACAGTAGGCCAACAAACAGATTTACACAGATTTTTCAGAGAGAAAAAAATTGCAAAACACTTAAATGCTGCAGTATTAACTCTGTAAACAGTAAAGACACAATAACAGGAGAAAGATAGAAACAATGATCAAATATTTTTTGTCAGTTGTGTGTATTCTCATGTTGGAGAGATCATGTCGCATCTCAGTGGCAAAATAATCTTTAAGTTACAGAATATTCACAAGTGCTAAATGAAATCACATTTAATCAGCTCACATTCTTGTTAGTGTGCGCTGACTTTTTCTTCCATCTTCTATTTACATAAAAATCATGATAACATAAAAAAATAAAAAAATACATTAAAAATCAATAACATTCCTTAAACGTACCTATCTGTTCATTTTATGCCTTGTTCCTCCTGTTCAGGACTAGTGTTTCAATAAGTATTTTGTCTGATACAGCCAATCTCCTGAGCTTTTATTTCCAATAGCTTCTAATAATTGTTACTTCCAAAACATATGAATTCCATTGAAATTTACTAGTAAAAACAAAATGAATATCAACAGTGATAGGCATTCATTCCTGAGTACTCAAAAAATAAAGGATGAAATGTACGGAAGCACACCCATTAACCATGCCATTATATGAATTATGGGTTACACTATGGTAAACAATGTTACTGGTTGCAATGAAAGTAAAGGAGCTGTAACTCTGAGCTGTGCTATAGTTTTCCTGAAAAGTTATGAAGAAATATTAATGAATGGAGTAGGCAATATTACACAAGTAATAATTATTTCGATAATGTACATTCTGTGATTCTACAGTGATAGATTTTGAATAAAAACTGATAAGAATCTGAGTCCAAAAGATCATCTTTCATTTTTAATAAGTGATATCTGGCTCTTATATTTTCAAGGCAACTCTCAATAATACAAATGAGGTATAACCTGATGCTATTTTAGTAATTCCTTGCAACAATGTCAAATAAGATAGCTTGCTAAGCAGCAAATCCAATTTTATTTGAACATAATGTCTGTAAGATTTCAGCCTTTCCAGTCAGTTATAATATTTTTCTTATTTACATTTTTTTCTCTGATTGCTAGTTTTGAAGAACTTGAAGGTTCTGAAGAACCTATTGTTGCATAGATATTTATGACTTCATTTCCATCCTGTTTTCCTTTGTACCTTAAAGTACAAGGTTCTATAAATGGCTTTGCCCAACAAAAAAAAGTTACCAGAAAATTCAATCGTATATACTACCAACAACCAATTACTTCTCCCATTGGCTAACAGAAAAACAAATAATTTCTGTAAATCTCTTTACAGTGCTAGAAAAATTTCCCAGAATGGCTTTTCAAGATTCCAACATGGTGAAGATTCCCTTTTCTTATCAACCAACATAGCTTGCCAGGAAACCTGTTACTGTCGAGGGGACACAAGGAGGAAAGATGAAGGGCTGATGGCTATGCTTACCCTGACAGCCCCAATGGCCTCTGTACTGCCAACTGCTTTGAGGAGTCTCCCTTGACAAGGCAAGCTCAATCCAGAAAAACACCAGAGGCATCAGCCCTGCTATGTGCAATATGACAAAACAGAGACCAGGACTGAAACAAGGAGAAATGCTAGGTGACATTACAAGGCCTCTGATCTGAACCTTTTTTAGGTAGGAACCCTCTCTGCATCACTGATGACAAAGAGATTTCAGAAAAAGGAGGCAAGCCCAGTATCTAAATATACGTGACATGGTCCTATCAGAGATATTATGTCAATTCCACTCCCAGTCACTTTTGTGAACCATAGTGTTCCTGTTATAACAAGTCTAAGAGAAAGGAAAACCAAGAAAAGTCATTATACAATTTCAAGTCATGTGAAAATTTTCCCTTTGTAAACAGAGTGAACGGATAATCTGTCATCAAAGCTTTTTTTTTCCAACCCTAGACACAAATTCTAGGACGTTTTAATCCAAATATTGTATAACTGAATAATAGAAAGAAGCATCTGTCCTGCATGCTGTTTATTAGGCAAAAGTAAAGCAATTTTTATCCTACAAAGCATGAATGACTGAATATACCAACCAGGTTCAGTTCTACCAGGGATAGCTTAATCTAATTTTGGTTACCTAGTTTGTATCTGTCAGGATTCTGTTAAATGCATTTTACTTTAGGTTTAAGGTCTGTTTATTTAAAGTTATATATATATAAATATAATCTCTCTCTCTCTCTCTCTCTCTCTCACTCTAATCTTTCTATATTACTTGCATTACCAATGTCAGACTTACAGTCAGTTTTATTGAACATCATTCCACGGACCCAGTTTGTGTGTTGGCCCCCTTTGATCAGGGCATACCACTTGTCTATGTTCAGAGTCTTAGAGAAAACTCAGAGCAACAGATCCTGGGCTCCCTGTTCTTATGTCCACAGGTCTTTAATACCGAAGAAATGGTGAATGGGATAGGTAAAAGAATATATAGGCCAGAATAAATATATAGGTCTGTACTAAAGAACCAGTGGTCTCACTGATGACTTGCCTAGTCATGCCTTACTATGGCTGTATAAATTTCATAAACAGACTCATGATAGTCTGGCCCCATATGTTGCATCTGTCTTTGAGAGGGACTTCCTTCAGGAAAAGCGCAGATTGCACCTCTGTGTGCATGTATAAAATTACATTATTTAAGCCAGTATGCCTATTGTCAGAACATTAAGCCCACATGTTTAAAAACACATCAAGCCCAGAGAAAAACAAACATAACAATCAGTATCTACCCCCTACGGCATATATTTATGCACCAGAGGGAGAAATATTAATGGACAATCAGAGAATCCTCTAAGGCAGAGTAAGTTCACAGAATGATCTCTCTTCTTAGAAGCAATGTTGTGACAGTGTTTTTGAAAACCAGAATCAGAGAGAAAAAGAGGAAAGGCACACTTTGCTTCAGTCCTTGCAGAAGTTCCAGAAATTCTTCCCTTTCTGATTCTTGGTGACTTAAAGCCGTGTTTCAAGGACCCAGTGAACTTTCCTGTGTGCTTTCTGTCTACAAAGGTAATTCTCACTGAATTGCCAAAGCAATAGAAAAAGGGTTGTGTCTGTTAGCTCCGAACAAAGATTGTGAAATCCAGCGCTACTGTAAAAGACCTGGGTCATCTACTCATGAAAACCTTGTGGTAGCTGAAGAGCAGATCAGAACCTTTTCACATCCGCACTACTGGGCAGAAGGACCAGCATGCTCTGACCTTTGCTCTCCCGGACACAAGGAGAAGAAAGCAAGGTTTGTCTCAGCTTTCATCTAGAAGCATCACAGTGTTAATGGGAACAGCTGTTGATAGTAATAAATATCTAGTCACATTCTAATTTTAACAGAAGTTTGTAGTAGCTTTTGTTTATTTGTTTTGTAATATTACCATATTATTTGGCTGTTGGTAAGAATACCACAGTTTAACTCTTCCAGAAGGCTGTTAGAATGTTTTAATTTCAATTATCAGCACTTCTCCTGCCCCCTTTACAATTCTTCATAATGCTAACATTAATATAACACTAGCTACGCACTCACTTCTTCCTCTTCCTCCTCTCTGCTCTTAGAAGTTTTGATTTCTGTCCTTGACTTTGCATTTTCCCACCTGCAGCCAGCCTCATGTTCTTAGAATTCCCTCAGCTATTCCTAAGAGTCAGCCTTCTTTTTCCTCCTTCCCAGGCTAGCCTCAATAAGCTCAATTTTCAGAAAAGGCAAAATATAGAGAAGATAGAATCTCTGACATTGAGATACATCTTTTACACTGAGAGATCACAGAATGACAGAATGGTTGAGGTTGGAAGGGACTTCTAGAGATCATTTCCCCTGCTCAAGCACATGGCACAGGGTTGCATCCAAGCGGGTTTTGAAGATCCCACTGACTTTTATTTCACTTTTTCTGTTAAACTGAATGTTTAATAAACTAGACAAATGACTGTTTCATTTTTATTTATTCTTAAATAAATAGCAATCCTTTAAGAATAAGCAGATGAATGTGATTGAGAAAATATGTCTTTCAGATACATCGAAGTGTTTACTACTTACTCTGATTTTATGCCAATAGCACTGCATAAAACTGCACTGCTGTGAAACTGGAGATGCTCAGCAATAAAGAGGTACCTCATAAAGAACAGTGTTATAGCTTTTTATTTCTACCTGGCACAAGTTCATTCTCTGGACAGGCAATAGCCTGCTGTGCTTGCATCCAACTGCTCACTTCCATACGCTTCTGAAGCCTCGTGTGGTGAGTGGTGCCTGTTACTGCTTGGAGCACTGTGACTTTCAGGAACACACCTCCAGGACCATCATCACAGTTCTTCCAAGATCTGGTGTTCATGCACGTTCTTGTCTACAGGAACTTTGCTTTTCTACTCAATGCTAACAGAAAAATCTTGAAGGAATGCATAAAGCAAAAAAATACCTTATGTAGGCATAGACTTCAAAAAAAAAAAGAAGTCTTAGAAATCTGCAAAAAACAAAACTTAAAACTGAATATAATCCTGTTTGTCTCATGTCACTCATTTTTATAAATCAACAACACATAGAACCATCTTTTATTTTCAATCTTGTCTTTTTATTTGTGGCAGTGAAATCACTTCTGGTCAGAAAAACAATCTTTTACACGTCTGACAAATTCCTACAAGGTTTGGTTAGAGACTTGGACCCATTAATATCTCCCACCTAACCTGTTACCTTCTTAAAACTATCTTTGAAAAACAGTGCCTTAGCAGATAGGGTACTTAGAGTACTAGTGTTTTGTTTGTTTGTTTGTTCTCTGCATGTCAGTTTTCAGCACTAAGAATCATTAAAGGCTCTGATACTCGGAATCATAACCCACTGTCTAGAAAATGATGTACACCAAAACAAACTCTGCCAAGATTTGCTGAGAAATTGGGCGGCTTTGTCTTGAACTTGTGTCCTGGTCAAGACAACTGAAAGGAAGATAAAAAAGTAGGAGCAGTAAACAGCCAAGAAAAGGAAAAGATGACTACTGCTGAAGCTGTGAAGAAAAATGTCTGTGAAAATGTGACCTTAAATGTTTTAATCATGATGGTGCATTTAGTGAAAGTGAACATTGTAACAAAAATGGTCTTTGTCAAATAAAGTGAAATTCAAAATTTAATACAATACTTAAATCCTTAATACGTCATGTGTTTTTTTTCTTTATAGTGAAACAGTATCCAGAAGGTCCTTTTAAGGCATGTAAAATATATATCCCCTCAGCTCCAAGGGTTAGCATGTCATAGAAAGCAATAGACAAATGCCTGCTTGGGACAATAAATTAGGTAAGACCAATAAGAAAGGCAGCTGTCAAACGACAAAATTTGTAAACATTTTCAAGAATCTGATAATCATGAGTCAACAGCTGAGTTCTGCTATGTTTTGGTCAGATAACAATTATTACACACTCACTTTTTATTCATTCATCAGTAGCAGACCAGTTCAAAAATCTATTTTTAACTACAGTACAAGGGATGAAGCTAGTAACCACACAATAATGAAAAAAATGTGTAAATTATTTCTTACTATAGTGAAAAACTGTCTTTGATTTTGAAAATAGCATACTGAATTTTAAGATCTTAAAAATATAAATCAGTATATTTTCATGGTGAGAAAACCATTTTATTTTGAAAATGGTAAATCATATCATCATAATAACACTTTAATAGTAGTTTTCATCTAATGACATCAAATAACTTGATGTGTTTTAATTAAGTAGGAGTCCTTTGTAAAATCTATAAAGCATTGTCCCCATTTTGCATATGTGTAAGCAAAATTTACAGAATAGAATATTCACAGAATATTTAAGTTTGGAAGATCATCTTCTACAGATCATCTAGTCCAACCTTCCTGCTCAAGCAGGCACACCTACAGCATGTGGCACAGGGTGGCATCCAGGCGGGTTTTGAAGACCTCCAGAGTAGGAGACTCCACAACCTCCCTGGGCAGCCTGTTCCACTGCTCTGTCACCCTCACAGTAAAGAAGTTGCTCCTCACCTGGAGACGGAACTTCTTATGCTTCAGCTTGTGGCCATTACCCCTCGTCCTATTGCTGGCCACCAGTGAAAACAGCTTGTCCCCTTCCTCCCTGCATTCTCCCTTCCTGAACTTATACATATTAATCATATCCCCTCTGAGCCGTCTCTTCTCCAGAGAAAACAGGCCCAGCTCACTCAGCCTCTCTTCATACAAGAGATGTTCCATTCCCTTAATCATTCTGGTTGACCTTCTCTGGACCCTCTCCAGAAGCTTCACGTCCCTCCTATACTGGGGTGCCCAGAACTGAACACAGTACTCCAGGTGCGGCCTCACCAGAGCTGAGGAGAGGGGCAGAATCACCTCCCTTGACCTGCTGGCAACACTCCTCCTACAGCAGGCCAGGATCCCATTGGCCTTCTTGGCCACGAGGGCATACTGCTCACTCATGGTTAACTTAGTGTCAACCAGGACTCCCAGGTCCCTCTCCGTGGAGGTGCTTTCCAGCAGGTCGACCCCTAATCTGCCTGGGGTTATTCCTCCCCAGGGGCAGGACCCTGCACTTGTCCTTATTGAACCTCATGAGGTTCCTCTCTGCCCAACTCTCCAGCCTGTCCAGGTCCCTCTGGATGGCAGCACAGCCCTCCGGAGTGTCGGCCACTCCACCCAGCTTGSTGTCATCTGCAAACTTGCTMAGGGTGCATTCCGTGCCCTCGTCCAGGTCATTGATAAACAAGTTGAACAGCACTGAGCCCAGCACTGACCCCTGGGGGACACCACTGGCCACAGGCCTCCAACTGGACTCTGCATACATTACATACATTTCAACTGGACTCGGCATACGTTACATACATTTCAAATGCTACCAGGCTTTTATTTTGCAAAGCAAAATTATATTTGCTGTTCATGTAATCCTGAGAGCTCAGAGTATTTTTTATTATGATGAAATTTTACCATTCCATTCAGGTGATATTCTTCATCTCTGGAGTATGATTGTATATTTGCACTCTAGAAGTTTGGTTATTAAGTAAATAGCTTTAAAAAAAAAAAAATAGTCTTGGGGATTTGAATTCTTTTTGTTGCTTCCACAGCTCAAAGTTAGGAAGCTTGCAAACAAGAAATAAAAAAAAAAAAAAAAAAAAAAAAAAAAAAAAAAAAAAAAAAAAAAAAAAAAAGCACAATTCTCTGGCATGAAAGAGAAAAATGAAGACACATACTAGAAAACAGATGGCTATATGAACAACTAAATGAATTCAATGTATGAAAAACAAATGAAATTGGGGGAATTGGAAGGAAGGTCCAAGAAATGCATGATGCAGATAATGAAATTATATTTTAAAAAAGTTTTGGAAATGATAAATTTAGGGTTTTAACTGTTGCCATCCTATCCCTACTTTTTCTTCCTAATATTTCCTTAAATGATTCAAGTAAATACATGTCACAGAAGCATTATGATTCACTGCTAAATCGGTAGCCAATATCTTATACAGAAACCTGGTGATAAATTTTTGGTGATGGTCATGACATTACAAATACTCATGACACTTGCCCACACATATGATTTCATGGTACAAAATGTGATGCCTATGGAATGATTATGAGTGTTCCAAATTTCATTATAAAACATCTATGAATTAACTTGGGTACAATAAAGAGTAAAAAAAAGTACTTTTTTACATAAAGTATAATTTAATTGTGCAAGCTTGGTCTCAAACTTTGTGGAGATAAAATATAAATACATTCAAAAGGAACCAAAAAATCATGACATTTTGTTCTCTTGTTATTATAAAGAATAGCTGTATAGATGTGACTTCTGGCTCCATAAATCACTTTCTAAACTGACAGCAGCAGGAGGTTCAAATTCTTCTTTTATTTTCCTTAAAGCTTGTAAAGCATGTAAAATATTTTCTTATGTTATATTTTCCAGACAAGGTACATCAGGAGGATTAGGCACCTTACAGAGATGTTCACAAAATCACCATACGGCCAGCACTGAAACTGCCTAATATTTAAATTCCATAGTAAAGGCATCTGTTTCACTTAAGCTTTCTCTATATGTTTACCCTAGTCCACTCAATTTTTGGCCGTGGGTCTTGCCTTCCTTGTCTGTCCACTTTGCCTGGTGGTCCTGATCCAAAAGAGAATACTCGATCTCCTGTGGAGAGCTTGTGGAGAGCTTGTGGGTAAGGGTTAAAGGGCAGGCCAACGTGGGAGACACTGTGGTGGGTGTCTGCTACAGGCCACCTGCCCAGGAGGAGGCGGCTGATGAGGCCTTCTACAGGCAGCTGGAGGTTGCCTCACGGTCACAGGCCCTGGTTCTCATGGGGGACTTTAACTTCCCTGACATCAGCTGGAGAGACGGCACAGCGAGGCACAAACGCTCCTGGAGGTTTCTGCAGTGCGTCGATGACAACTTTTTGATGCAGGTTGTGGAGGAGCCGACGAGGAGGGGTGGGCTGCTGGACCTCGTACTAACAAACAGGGAGGGCCTGGTTGGAGATGTGAAGGTGGGGGGTAACCTTGGCTGCAGTGACCACGAGCTGGTGGAGTTCAGGATCCAACGAGGAGGAGGCAGGGCAGTAAGTAGCCTTGCTGCGCTGGATTTCAGGAGGGCCAACTTTAGCCTCTTCAGAGACCTGCTGGGAAAGATCCCATGGGCTAGGGCTCTAGAAGGAAGAGGGGCCCAGGAGAGCTGGTTAGTTTTCAAGCG
>NW_020455534.1:532178-564063 GCF_003342845.1 Nothoprocta perdicaria
TGACAAAGCACTGGAACAGGCTGCCCAGAGAGGTTGTGGAGTCTCCTTCTTTGGAGATCTTTAAAACCCGCTTGGATGCAGCCCTGTGCCACGTGCTCTAGGTGACCCTGCGTGAGCAGGGGGTTGGACTCGATGACCTCTGAGGTCCCTTCCAACCTTCGGCATTCTATGATTCTATGATCCTGTTGCTTAGAACAAGGGTCTTGAGAGTTTAATTTAAACTAAACATGATTGTTGGGGCCCGCTCCAAGGACGGCTGTACAGTGCCTATTAGCAGGTAGGATGCCTTGTTAGTAGATAACCAACTTCAAGGCCGACAGTGTACTTGTTCCATCAGTGGATCAAAAACAAAGGCAGCTGTCCGGCTGCTGCGTGACCATGAAGCTAATTGGACAGTAGCTGTGGCGCACTTGTTCTTAGGCATAAAAGGTATTGTATCTGGAACCTTATAGATAAACTTATAAGGGATTGGATGCCAGCCCTGAAGACAGTGGCGAGACAGAGGTGAGAGGAGAGTGTGTAAAATCATGATTGGTCAGGGGTGCGGCTTACGTTTTACTGTATAAAAGTGTGGTGGAATCTGCAATAAACGGAGCATTGACTTAATCTCTGTGAGACTGCGTCTTTGACTCCGGACGCTCCCTCGCATCACATGATAAGGAAGAGAAAGAAGTTAGACTCTTATTTCAGTGGTAAGATATCCACACAATAAACTATTATACAAAAGACTGTCATTAATTCTCATTACAGTCAGCACCATCTGAAGGGCTTGACTTGTTTTTTACGTAAATCAGAACCTCAATGAACATCATGAAGGATATATGTCAGTGGCTGTTTTCCCATAACGAGCCTTTCCAAGCACATACTTAATAAGTTTAGTTGGCCCACAGAGCATCAGGGACAAACAGGCAGGTGTCTCAGTTATGGTGTCTGCAGAACTATTCATTGATAAAACATAGATGGATTTAATTGCTCTTTGAGGCTTCATTGTAATTTAAAAATTAAGGGACTGGAACATCTCTTGTACGAGGAGAGACTGAGTGAGTTGGGCCTGTTTTCTCTGGAGAAGAGAAGGCTGAGACGGAATCTAATTAACATGTATAAGTTCATGAAGGGGGAATGTAGGGAGGAAGGGGCCAAGCTCTTCTCAATGGTGGCCAGTGACAGGACAAGGGGCAGTGGGTATAAGTTGAAACCTAAGCAGTTCCATCTCCATGTGAGGAGCAACTTCTTTCCTGTGAGGGTGACCGAGCCCCGGAACAGGCTCGGGAGGCTGCCCAGGGAGGCTGTGAAGTCTCCTTCTCTGGAGATCTTCCAAAGCCGCCTGGATGCCACCCTGTGTCCCGTGCTCTAGGTGTCCCTGCTGGAGCAGGAAGGTTGGACTAAGTGATCTCTAGAGATCCCTTCCAACCTTAAACATTCTGTGATTCTGTGAAAAATTCCTAAGAACCAATTCAGATATGAGGATAGGAACAATTCTGTCCTGAATATGCCTGCATGCATAGTATAATCTAGATTTATAAATCTAGTTTGTCTCTTTCTAACATTGCTTTGCATCATCTCTAGGTGGAAAAAAAAATAAAAAATTAAGAAAGCTGTACATTAGAGACTGATGCTGAAAGAACTTTCTTTCAATATGACCAGAATATATTTCAATATGAACAGAATACAGTGGAGTCCTTTCTGGGAAGTTAACAGCTTATCCAAGACAATACAATGAAAACTACCATAATTTGGGGCTTCATAATGCTTCATTGTATATGTGTATGTCTCAAATCTCAAGAAATTTCTGGAGTTTTTTTTGTTGGTTTTTTTTTATGTTTTTTTCTAAGACTTAACAGTGTAAGACTGTTGCAGTGGACTGACTTACTGCAAAGGAACTTTTTTTCTTAGGATGCATGTCTGCTTCACAGACACCAGAAATAGCCAAATGATTATTTGTTCATTCACACAGAAATCCTCTTACAATACTGAAGCAGTGGCCTCAGGTAAGATTGCTTTTAGTGAGACTCAGATTGGTGAAACTAGTATGTGATTTTTGTCAGTGGAAAATTTGCAGAAGACAATAACCTTGTAAATCTCACTTAACTTTCAAATAGAACATATATGTCTGTATATATACATACATATATATATATATATAAAGATCCCATACCACTCCTGCTAATGAAAGCATGTTTCAATCCTGCTATTTAAAAATCTATAATTTTTCATATATGTAAATAGATATAGCTGCTTCTAGATGCAACCTATAATACAGTCAGAAGTGAGCAGGGCTGGAAACAGTTCTACAGCTCTACTCCAATGAAATCCACCTGTAATTATATAGCTGAGTCTTATTCTGCAGTGCTCCATATCCAAATGTCTCTGTGAGTAATATGCAAAATTTTTCTGTCTCTCTGCACCTTTGAAGGCAACTAGAAAACAGACAAAAACAGCTGTACTATTATCATTTTGTTCCTTTTTCTTTTAATTGTTGATTGATGGGCTAAAAACAAAATCAATTTCCTTTCTCTGCTAGTCGTAACTATTACATAATTTATTTTACTACCAATATTGTATTTTGATGAGAAATATTTTACATACTTCTTTTTTAATGTCCAGCATTAAAGATAAGTTTTAGAAGTATAGTGTCCCTAAAGCACTCTGAATAGTACGTTTGAAATATACTTGGCTGAAGTTCTTCACGTGGCTTTGTCAAATAGATCTGGAACACTAATATTCTTAACAGTTTAAGAATTTCTTTGAGGACCATTAGTTATAGTTTTTATGTATTATAAAAGAACCGTCTAGATTTCTTGGACAAGAAGTCAGATAAGGTCTTGGTAACTGATTCTATTAGAGCAGAAAAGCTAGTCAGGTCTTCTCAGTAATCAAATTACCAGCTAATATTGGTATCATAATCTTACTTTTTCTTCTGAAATGGCCATTAGGGAGGTATTATTGAAACTATATTTTTCTTTTTGTTTGAGGAAAGCAAATGAACCACGGTCTTTTGACTTTCCATAATCTTAGAAGGGCAGTACTTATTTTTTAATGATGGAGGCATTCAACTCACCCAAGTAATTGCAGTAACTGTGCTGTCACTTCATAATTGTCTCTCACCCTCATACAAATAAATGGAATATAAAAATTAAAGCAGAGTTTGCAGGCTAGCAAGAGTATGATTGTGATCAATCTGTTCCTACATGCTGCAGAATCTGACTGCAAGTTTTGAAGTATGGGATTAGCTGATAAATGACAAAAAAAAAAAAAAATTAGTCTGAAATATTTACTATCTGTGAGGCTAACAGTCATTCCATCTATATTAATTGGCACAACCCCTTCTGTGCCAGATGGTCTATTGCAGGGATTGAACATTACCCTGGTGGATTTATCCAAATTATGCATTTGGGGTTTGGATGGAAGCATTTTACTACTTTTACTAGTTGATCACTGAGAATAATATTTGTCCTCTTACTGCTCTTATTGAATACAGGTAATGATGTGTCATCAATAAATATAGATATAAAGGACTGGCTGGATTATAAACAAGACAGATGATTAAATTTTTGAAAATGGCTGTCAAAATCAGGGTCATATTAATGTCAATATTTACCTCAGGTTTCAAAAATTAATTCTGCTGGCCTGTTTGTTACTAGGACAGTAAACCAATTAGTAGAGATGAAAGTCACTTGTATGTGTAATATTTTACCAGGTCTAGGAGTATGGGGAAAACTCTGACTAAAGCATTTCATGTACCATTATGGATTAATGCCAGTTAATAGCTGTTATAATTTCCCCTCACTTTCCTGCCTGAAGTTATGCTGCTCCAGGGTTAGCTAGTTAACACATATAGGAGGAAGGTGGATAGGAAATAAAACAGAGAGTAGGAAACTTCCTGCCAAAGGAACTGCAGTGAACACAAAGAAGAACATAAATGTAATATAAATACGAAATAAATGCTGTCTTTACAAGCAAACTGAAAGGAAACAACAGAAAAAGGGGGAAAGTGGAGCAGTAATACAGGCATATGGGCATAGAAAAGAGATGGAAGCTTTAAAACTGAAGGGGAAATAAAGGAATGACAAATATTTGTAGTTTATAATCCTTTTTGATGATTATTATTTTGCTCTTACATCAATCTTTTTTTTTTGACTTAAATAAGTCACTTATATTTTAGAGGCACTGACATCTTACAGGAAAATAATTTCAGTGGTCTTCAAACAAACAGCTTTGCAATTACAATTTTAGGTATTTCTAAGCTCATTGAGAATATTTAAGTAAAAGAAACAGTGAATAGTCACAATTTGCTGCTTTCTACTTGGGCTTATGCTTACCTCAGAACATTTATCCCTTGGAATAAGTGACTTAGGCTGAAAAGAGGTCAGTAAAGGCTAGAAATGTGAATGAACATTAACTGCCTGCTAAACAAAGTGATGATTCATGAATAAAAAACAGACGCTATTTTAAAGGCCACCAGACCCAGTTAAACTGCATGTGTAACTCCTATGTAGCTGGCACACACAATATGCAGAACTGCCATAGGGCAATTACTTGGGTATTCATCAGCATGAATAATTCTGGTCTCATTCTGCACATAGCCATACTAAATTACATAAAGAAAATGAAGTATAGACCCAGATACATTCTCAGTGGTTTTATTATACAACTTCCAACTATTACAGAGATTCTGGCAATCCTTATACCTTTTAACCCTCTTAGGAGGTATAAAATATTTCTAGAACCAAACTCCAAAAAACCTCACCTTTGCAGGCTGAGGCTTAAGGAAGGCTCTCTTTTCTGGCAAAGGTATAGTTGTGTCATTTTTCAGTATGCACTCATGGGTCACTTTTGGATGGCATTCAGCCTGGTGCATTAAGATGGTTTTAACATTTTATTCAGTGATGCTTTGTTATTTTAATTGAGATACTCTCTTCTCTTCTCTTCTCTTCTCTTCTCTTCTCTTCTCTTCTCTTCTCTTCTCTTCTCTTCTCTTCTCTTCTCTTCTCTTCTCTTCTCTTCTCTNCTTCTCTTCTCTTCTCTTCTCTTCTCTTCTCTTCTCTTCTCTTCTCTTCTCTTCTCTTCTCTTCTCTTCTCTTCTCTTCTCTTCTCTTCTCTTCTTTTTTTCTTTTTTTTTTTTACTTAATGCAGCATTTATGTGTGGCACTCAATGCCAAGACAGATTGTTTCAAGAAAAAATAAAAAGCATTACTATATTCTGTCTCCAACATTTGTGCTTTCAACACTTAATAAATATTCAGATGTGTTTGCTGTCATTAGCAAGGATGGGAAGACTGTCACTGAGAAGGGGAAGACCTACTTAACAACAGCAAGGCCAAGCTTCCTTTAAGGTTATAGAGCTAAACAATTTGAGGCTTTCATCCTCCCATCCTGTTAAAGGCACATTCCAGCTCTTTAACAAATAGCCAGTCTATGCCTCAGGGAAATAAGCCTTTGCTTTTGAACATTTCAAATGGACAGCAGCTACTCAGGCCATGACCAAGGTGGGATGGTTCTTTGCTCTGCTTTCTACTTTCTGTTCGATGTTCGGATCACAATTGCACTCCATCTTTAAATAAAGGAGAAAAACATCCACAGTGGGATCAGAAAAAGTACTGAAGGGTTTTTAAACAATAAAGGACTGCTTTTATTTGATTTAATTTTGTTCCTTTGGGTGGGGAAGCAATGATGGCCACATGTACAACATATATCATTAACTTGCACTGAATGACTCATTTCCTCTTTCACATTCCCCCTGAAAAAAGTCAGATTTTAATATAAATAACTGGTCTTTGGAAACCTGCTTTAAAATTATTCACAAAGAAAACTTCATGTCAATGTATGTTATCTATGTAGATAGTAAATACAGATAACAGATGATACATACATGTTACATGACCAGTATTCTCTCTTATCTTCTTCATTAAGAAAATATGTTCATCTTATTCTCTTGTCTTCTGACTTCCACTATTAGATTGGGAGAGAAAAGAAGTTAAATTAATGTACATAGTTTAACTGTATGCGGAACTTAATTCATTATCAAGTTCATACTAAAAAGCAAATATGTAAATTGAATTAACAATGTCAAAATGTAAGTCTTACTTTTGTCCATGACTTTATTGATATAAATATGAATTAATTTGTTTATTTATAGAAACAAATTAAAATAAAAACTTATTTTCCTCTGGTTCCTGTCTTCCCTGCCTTAGCCAGCAAAATTCCTTTAGGGAACAAGATACTCTGCTGCATACATTTATCTCCCTGGAGAGAGACTGAATAAAAAACATGTGACAGATGTTAGTCACATTGCTTAATGTACTACTGGAACACATTCAGAGACTATGGTGATGAGCATGATATAAATAATCTATTTAGAACAGAATCTTGAAACCTTTCCTCTGAGAAAATGTCCATTAATTTCAATTAGACTTTTGCCTGGAATGATTAATATGGGCTGATTCCCAGATTATAAATATTTTAGTCTATTTTTAAATAAGCATTTACCTGCATTAGTCTGCATTATATTATTCCTAAGCTTTGTTCCACAAATTTTTCCCCTTTTTTAAAAATAAATCATTTTATTAAAACAAGATATATGTGATAATCAGCAGCATTAGAGGTAAAAATCACCTGATGGAAAAAAAAATGGAAATGATAATAACCAAGTTCTAAGGTAATAAGTCTGTGGTTGTTATCTGTTGGTCAGACTGTTGTCAATAAGTCTGTGTTTCTAGGTTAGTCCACCTTACTATCCTGTCTCTACTTTAGAGAGTATGGTGAACAAAAGAACTCTGTTCACCATCTTCATTTCATTCATGAGTCTATGGATGTTTCGTATTCTCCGTTTGTCTCCTTTCTAGATGGTATAGTCCTAGCTCACACTATATGTCTCAGTTATTCTCCATATGGAAAAAAATCTACAGCTGTAAACATTTTTGTTCTGACCATTTTGTTAATTGTTTCCAGTTCTACTAAGTCCATTTGGAGATGGGAGGATGCTGGGAAAAGGACCAGAACTGCACAACCTATTCAAAGTGCAAGTAAACCATGTATTTCTATAACAGCAGCATTGTTGCATTCTCTGCTTGGTTATATTCTTTCCTTAACAGACACTAACATTTGATTTGCATTCTTTCACCAGTACTGAGCACAGGACTGACATTTTCATGGAACTGACTCTCATTACCACAAGATCTTTCTTCTGAGTGATAATGCTTTCGCACAGAGCTCAGAGCTCATCATTTTATATGTGATTTTTTACCCCCTTGTGCATTACTTTACATTTTTCTCCATTGAATTTCATCTGTCACTTTATTGCTCAATCAGCTTCATAAGTTTCTGTGGCAATTCTTCACAGCCACTCCTTGTCTTTCCTATTCTAAATAATTTAGTGCCATCAGTAAACTTTTCCTAATTCACTGCATTTATCCTTTTCCAGGTCACTCACAAGATGTTGAATAGCACAAATCCAAGCGTAGATCTCTGCACAATGTCATGAGGGCCTCTCTCCACAACAAAAATGAGCATTTTACTCCTATACTCTCTTTTATATCCCTTAACTAACTACACATATCCATACAAGGACTACCCATTACAGTCAGTGAAACTATATAGTCTATACTAGAAAATCTACTTCATCTATAGATTGACTATATTAACTCAATCATTTCTGTTTCCATGTTTTATCACTTTACCAAAAATGCAAAAAGCTTTGTGGGTCAGAACTTTACCAAGTTCATGATAGTGTTTCCAAGTAGTTTTTATTTATGCAGGTATCTATTGATTTTGTCACAGAAAAAAATGCATATTGGTTATCTACTAATTTGTCTCATATGGAAATTAGACTTGAAAGTATTTATTCCCCATATCTATCCAGAAAGTTTTGCTATAATATCCCATGCATATACAGTGCTATGCTAAATCATTTAAAGCATGGGAAGGAAACTCCTGATAATGGAAGACTAGAGGCATTTTCCAGCCCAGGGCTGAGCCTCTATAGATAAATATACAATAATTGTCGTAATTTATGGGATATTTTGATCCATATGTAGATTGCAAAAGACATGACATCTTCATTCAGAGTTGGTTTTGAAAGAAAGAGTCCATATATTCTATGCTATACTCACATCACATATGCTCACCAGCTCACCACATCGGGTAACTAATGCACAAATGGAGCACAGCACACCTATAGGTTTTTAAAGGTTTACAGATAATTTGATTATGAATCCTATAAAACAAGTATCTAGAAACCTTACAAACACAAAAGCATTGATGGAGTGATACTGTGGCAGAATTTCAAGTGGATGACTATCTGCAATTTTACACAAGCAACTGGGCAGAGATTTTGTTCCATAATTGAAAAGTGGGTTAGGTGTTTCCTTCCCCCACATTTACTGGTTTCAGAGCAGGAAGCTAAAATTATGTCCTCCATTCTGGCTCAACATCTTACTCTTGTTAAGATACTGTGATTACACTGTCATAAGCTGCCTATTTTCACTTGGAAGGCACAGTCTGAGTGCAGAATTTCCTGAGAATACTATCAAAATATACATTGCTCAGAAATATCTAGTCTTCTACTACTAGTAGGGAAAAGAGATATGGCACAGAGATTCCATTCACACAGATCGTCTTTTTTTAAGAATTCCTGTTGATTGTACTGACATCTTGTGGCTGGATATTTGAAATGTGCTATGGGTGCATTGAGGGGAGGTAATGGCTGCGCACTATCCTGGGATCTTAGGCTCTTGTTGAAGACCTCTATTTAAGGTCAGTGAAGAACATCTTGAATCTGATTACACAGTGTTGACTCTTCTTCTTGGATTGAATTTCTTTGTTAACCTCAAACCTTATCTCTTCACAAGACAAAGCAAACATTCTCACATATTATTTTTTCGCTTCAAGTCACCCAGTCCTTAGCACTCTCTGTGTCTGAGATACAGGCCAGAGGTGTGAGTATGATATGAATTACAGGAATACATTAGGCTGAATGAGCTACTCCTCATTGATCAGGTCTTATCTTTCTTTTGTGGTCAGATATTAGTAGGAAGAGAGGATGTTAATATACTTTGTTCATAGTAAACAGTATGGAGGGTTGAGCTCCAGTTCTTTGGGGTTTTATTTGTTTGTTCTTTCTAAATATATATATATATCACCTGCAAGCCCTTCTTGTCACATCTTTTTACAGTCTATAGATGCCTTCTGTCACTGATGCATTCTGGTTCTTTTCACATTTCTCATTTTTAGGTCTCTAGTATTATTTCCTCCATCTCTTTTGAAATCTGTTTTCCTTCTTGCATTATTTTTCTAATTACTTATTTTCCACCCTCATTTAAGCATCTTCAGCAGAAAACCTGTTGGACCCATCTCCAGCACAACAGCAGATTTTGCAGTTTACAATCACTCATACCTTCATTCTGCTGTGAGTCAACAGGACCAAAGAGGTTCTCAGCTCAGGGGAACTTAATAAAGACGTTCAGGGCTACCATGAAGATCATTACTGTGCTGTAAGCCCAGCAGGAGCCTATGCCAGTGTCCCTAGGAAGAAGACGTTTAAAGGAGGTAATGCAGAACCATCAGGTTAATGCAGGGCGTTAATGAGATGCCTGTGAGGATGAAGGTTCTGAGGTTTCTTCCTGCCTCCAGAAGAAGGACTGGCATCCACCACTCTCAATATGAGAGTCAGACACAGTCAGAGAAGCTCTACGTATACAATCTCTCTCCCTCTGTTGATGTTCATGATTCATCTGTGCCTACACACTCTTATGATCAGTATGCTGTACTATGTTATTAAACATAAAACTGTGTACGTATCTTCTGGGATTTGTATATATGTCACATAAAAAGAAGAGAATTTTCAGTTAAATCCTGCCCATGTGGCAGGTCAGTATGCATTAGTCTCCGTTCTTCTGATGTGCCTGTTCCAAAGAACCATCCAGAGAATTTATTTAGCTAGAACTATGGGAAATTTCCAAGATGGGAAGTAAATATATATATATATATACACACACACACATACATACACACACATATATAATACTATATTTATAGGTTGTATGCATATATGTATGTACATACAGCTTATGAATTTCGATCTTCTTTCCCAAAAGATTCTATATCAGAAAGTGATAGAGAAATAGATAGGAAATAGATAATGCAAAGGAAATAGATAGTACAAAGTATGTTGTGGGTTAAGCATATGCTAAGTGCTAGTGAAAATTTTACAGATATTATTTTGTATGCAGTATTTACTATGGATCATTAGAATGGAAGAAAATTTAGTCGCCTCATCATGTCTAGAAAATAATCTATATTATTGTTACTAAAAAGAGCAAACAATCAATTCTTTCATGAGATTTTCTAGTGCAAATCTAGTTATTACAAACAGAAGTTTTTGGAGAAAATTAAGAAATCAAGTTGTTTGTGAGATGAACTCATGAATGAAAAAAAGGCCCTTGGAGTGAAGGTCTCGGGGAAAAGGCTCTTGCCTTCTGGGGAAATTGTTGTGGTTCTAGAGCCACTAAACTTTAATGCTGTATTTGCTGATTGATTGTATGATTAAGAATGAACCTGACTAAATAGGAAAATACAGTCATCATCAATCCTCTCAAATTACTCTCTATAATAAGGGTCATTATGGTAATTAAAAAAAATCTTGAAAATAAAATATTTGTTTCTTTTTATCTATATGTATCTCAGCAACTTTAATCTACTTCCCTGACTACTGAGTTTGCTCAGAGAATACATGTTATTCTTATTTCAAGAACTTTGCCAGAAGTCTTAAATAACCTAAATTCCTTTTGAAGCCTTTGAACAAAGTTCATGTGGAACTGAAGTTTTGCTTTGACTGTACAGAAGTCCTCGCATTGGGAAAATGAACTCTATGAACCGAGAAACCATAGTTCTGGATGTTCTTCTGTAGGTTCATCTGCCTAACTGCTGTAGTAAAGTTGCTATATTAAACCCTTTATCAGCTCTTTATGTGCTTTATTATCAAATAAAAGTATCTTCTTCCTTTATAACTCACAAATTATAAGAAAAGAAGAAATATCATCTTTTACTTTCCTTGCCAATACTTCATCCAGTACTTTTTCCTAAATTATTTAAAAGTTGTGCACTTGATTTAAAATATATTTTATGTTCTATTAATATTCACTTCAAGGACCTTAAACATATTTTTGGAAGTCATCTATGTAAAAAGAATATTGGTTGAAAATTTCAGGAAAACCTGAAGAAATTCATATTTCTATTGAATGGTTAGCCTGAGGCCATGCATGCTGGAGTGAAATCAATCGCAACAGTCTGACTTATGTCACATTGGGAAACTTTTCCTTACCGTGGCCCTGTATTGCTGAAGAAAAATAGATTTACAGATGTTTTTCTGCAGTTTTATAACCAGTCCTACTAAAGGAGTTGTCAGTTCTTCCTACACATTGTGATCTGCTGTCACTAAAGAGAGAGCTTTGAAGTTGATGAGCGTATAACTGACTTTTGGTGAGTCCCTGAGAATAAACAAAGATTTAAATGCCCCTCTAATTGATTGTACACATGTTGTCTGACTAAAAGCGTATTTTGGTAGATACTCCTTGTTCACTGTCTTTGCTTTTTCTAATTTGCGACTCTCACACCTTTTTAAGCCCTAGCAATGGTCTTTCCAGATCTTCATTAGTCTTTTTGCTATCTGCTCCTCATATAGTTTTATAGTATCTTTATATGACCTTCAAATTTTTACTATAACCAATCTCAGCCATAACTCCAGCCTACTGGATACAAGATACTCTGCCTTGAGTATGCTCGCTAAGTCCATCAGAGGTGAAACTGTCTGCCTTCTCCTTCCAGGAGACTCTTTGAGCCCAGATGGGAACACAAACATAACTCTAAATGCACAGCAAAGCAGATGTCTCAGGGCACTCTCAGAAGAAATAAAAGATACTGTCTCTTTTCTGGTTAGCAGTCACAAAACTAATAAACTAACAGTTATTATCTGGGTTGTCTTTGGATAGGTGGTGTTTAAGGCTCTCAGCACACGCCAAAACCAACTGAATAAATCAGGTTCCTGTGAATCATCTTTTCTTTCAGAACTACCATGAACTGTCCTTGCACTCTGGGCACTTCTCCTGGATGTCAGCATGATCTGACTTGTGTCAGAAAAGAAGTGAAACATGCTGAAAGCAAGCAGTTTCCAAGTACAAGCCAATTTGGAGAGGTATTATTTTCAAACCCTCACAGCTCAGCCAAATCAACCTCATTTTTCCTTGGAACATGTGAATACACTACTTCTCAATAAGGAGTAAGTATCTGCCAATTTTTAATTTTCTGTGTTCAGCTGATTCATCAGTACTGTTCTTCAGCAAGCAGTCATCAGGCAGTTTACAAGAAGAGAAAAGTCGATTTCAGTCTCTCCTTGTATTCCAGAGGACTCAACAGTATTAATCCAAATATTGAAGAAAAATAAATAAATTGTGGGTTTAGATTAGGTTTGGAAACTTTTACTCTCCAAGGCAAACATTTCAGAAGATTGTGAATGGATTAAAAAGAGGATTATAGAAGGCAATGTTTAGGAATCTGTTGTTAGAATATCATCTGTAACAAACATTCATTAGTTTGATCTGTATGAAAACCACTAACTTCAGAAAATAAAGTCTTTTCTCCACACTCTAAAATGTATTGACATAGTCATAATTACAAGAATTGGAATGGTTTTCTTACAAGAGAATTTACAAAGGATTGTAGCAATTCTATAAAGACCAGAATTGTGCATATTCTCCCATTTTAAATGATCAAATGTAAACATTATTCCTCATTGGCAAAGACAATGAGACATTTGTCTGCCTAGCAGTACATTTGATAATTCAGACTGAAAAAGTGAAATGGGTTTGTGCTTATTAATTAAAATTCCTAAATAGAATATTACTGTGTGTGAAAATGGGGCTCACACACAAGGTAAAGACCAGGTTAGGTACAATGTATGTCCTCTACCCTCCTAGTACATAAATTTTCCAATTACAGTATAGAATAATTGCTCAAAGCTATCAGGACCAGTTCTTGAAGGTGCTCAAATAAATTCATCATTAGTTAAGTCAACAGTAAGGATTTTAGATTAAAACAAACAAATAAGCAAACAAACAAAAACTTTTCTTGTAATTGTGGAGCTATTATTTTTGGGCTGTCCTGGAAAGATCAAATAGTTTGTATGGTGTACCTCTTGGTCAGGTAGAACAGATTTGTACTCTAAATGTTTATGACCCTCTTTTATGTTAAATACCTCAAAAATAAAATTGAAATGTACAAACAAATTACTTTGTGTCAAGCATAGAGTCTTCATGTGCACTAAAAGTTTCTTTGAGAAATATCATTCTTCCATTCAATTTACTTCATAAAAATTATCTAGAAACAAGCCCTCATCTTAAAGAAGCAGAGACAGAACGGCTGACTTGGAAAAAAAACAGAAAGGAAATGAATGATACACCCTAAGTAAAAGAAAATTCTTAATCTGTTGTATAAGTCAAGTGTTCTCCTTCAATTCCTTCCAGATTTTGCAGTATTTCTACTGTTTGATACAACATTAAGGTACTGTGTTTAACTCAAATCTCTTTAAGGGCATGCTGTGGTTGAAAATACACTTGGGGAAAAGGTACTGAGAAGGTAATGAACTTAATGGGAGATGAAAACAGTGATCAGAACTTTTCTTCTCTATTGTATTGTGCTCTATTGTATAGTATTATATTTTTAGTATTTTTTTATAGTGGGAAGAAGGGAAAGCTATCTTCTGACAAGTCCTACAGAATTAGATTCTATTTGTACATCAGACTGACACCATTAATTAGAGATCTGATAACATCAGTTAACTCCCAGTGTGAGAATTGTCTTTTTGGTTTTAGAGTTTGATCAAGATTCTTCCTTCATAGAATTTTAGCAACTTTTTTTAGGAGCCATCTTTGAATAAAGTCAATCATCAGTCCCCATGCCAAGCTTCAGATACACTAGGTAAGGTGGCTCCCATTACACGAGTGGTTTTATCAGCACAATTGCAAGCAGTTTCTGGATATGCATTAAACTATCTTAGTGAAAGCAAGTGTCATCTGATAATTTCCTCTGGGACAATGAGGAGAGGAATCATGTCTATGTCCATATACAGCATATGCAAAACACTTATTCAGTGCGAGTCTGGGATGAAAGAAAAATGACATCCTAGAATGAAAAATGAATTACATTCATTGGGTTTAAATAACTTACTTTTATCAGAAAGAATCAGGAAGATTTCCTAGATACAAAGGCATTGCATGTAAACACCCTACAAGATGGGCTCTTCCTTTGTCATTCATGCAATCATTACCTTACATATGTTCTGCTCAGGAACAGAAATTTCTTCATTCTAGTTGCTATAAGAATAATATTGGAACCTTACTTTCTCCTGAGATTCAATAAATTATATTGAACCTTTTCTACTTGCTCTGAGAGACTCGTATGTGGAATGAGAGATAAGAGTGCTTTGAAAACTGTCCCCTACACGACACTATTGATTTCTGGCCTGATACCAATCAAAGCAGTCTTTCAGTGACTGGATCAACTATCTTGGCGTGGATTTTTGCCTTTGTGCCAGCTGGGAGCCACATTTCACTGTGCCTTGCACTTCATCTACACACTGGCAGAAGCCAGATTTCCCTGCAGGTTGCTTAACCATCTTGGCATGGCTCTTGCCCAAATGCTGGCTGGGAACTGGTTTTTCTGTGGCCTTCTCAATTCTCTTGGCACGAGCATTGCTCAGACCCCAACTGGGAGCTAAGTTCCTGAAGCCTGCTGTTTCCATCTGCTGATTCTGAGTGGCAACAAAAAGAGAGGGACTATCCTTCAAACCACCTCAGAAACTCTCAAGTTCTGTTTTTGGAATTTATATTTTTCCTAAGTTTGGAAGCTTATAAGGAGAAAAAAATAATCCTGTGGAAGTTCTGTTCCAAAAAGAAATTAGAAATCTACCTTCTGTCTTGGTCAGCTGCACCTGGGTAATTGAGATACAGCTGGCTGTAATTAATCTCCAAAGAGGAAAATTGAGGTTGTAGAATTCTTCCATCTGATATAGAAGAGCTACAGTGAGTTCTAGCTGTTTGATATGCTTCTTATTCACAATCTGTGAATAAGTTTGTGAATTAAGAAAATTCTGTACTAGGTTCAGGCTCTTAAATCCTAATTCCTGCGTGCCTTTTTTCCCCTGCTCCTCTTCTAATTGCTTTTCAGTTTACTTGACTTTATAATTGCCTACTTTTTCTCTCACTTCCAAGTTTCTTAAATATCATTCATGGATTTTTGTATATAGTCCTGCTTTATTTTTTCCAGGTAATACGCTGTTCTCTTTACTGGTTCACTGTAAATAGGTATGTCTGGCTTCTATTTAGCCTTAGCTGCTGGGCCTAAATATCTCCATCTCACATTGGCATGAAGAGATACTGTTTTTCTGCAAAAAAATGTGGACAGTGTTTTCTGACAAATAACCTCAAGTTTTAGATTTAGCATAATGTTCTGTCTCTATAGGAAGATATAGAATGCTTATCTTCTACAAACTGAGATAAGGCTGAGACTATCATACCCTTCTGCAGATGAATGCACCAGTGTATATCTAGCTCTGCTAATGCCAAATGTTGAAAAATCCTGAGTCAGGCATAAGAAATTGTGATGCTTGTTCTAAAAATCCATTATTATTGTGCATATATAAGAGCTGAAATTCTCAAATGTCCTTGGCATTTGGCAGGGAAAGGAATGGGGGATGGCAGGGAATAAGAAAAGTAAAGAGAATGCTTATTACTGGTGATTATTTAGAAAATAGACTTACATCTTTACCAGAAATGGAGCAGGCAGATTTAAACATTAGTACTCTTCCCTTGATAAAGGTGTTCATATTTTTCTTAATTTCTACATACTACATCTATGTTTATGTTGACTTTGAATGACTACCTTGAAAATAGCTGAAGAAACAAAGACAGACACTGGAGAGCTTTACCTTATCCTCCCTCCCCCTACTCAAAAAAAATGACTCATTTTACAGTTTTTTAATTTGCTAAAAACCTTAGATGATCACATGAAAATTTATGCTAATAGAAGTCTGAAGAGAATATATGAATAGAAGTCATCTGCAGGAAGATGGTCCAACACTGTAAAATATACTTACAGTCTCTGGGCCAAAAGGTGAGTTCTTGACTTGGTTTGTGGTCTTGGTTTAAGTGCTGTCACTTTAAAGTGCTGTATACAATCTGGGGAATAAATAGCAGTAAAAAACCATGCTGTGTGAATCCATAAATATTTAATGTTTTAACGTTAACTTTAAAAATGAACTCTAATACTTAATTTCAGGATCTATATTTCAGGAAATATATTTCTAAATGTTTTAATATTATTAATGATTTTTAAATGAATACAGCTCTTGCTAAAAGCTTTTCAACCACAACTTTGTATAAAAAATAGTTTTAAAAAAATAATCCCTATCCTCAATTCATTTGATTTCCAGACATATAATTTCAATCTGTTTTTAAAATTTTAATGAAATTAAAATGCAATAATTCTGTAATGTAATTATAGAATGACTTGAGGCATTTTAAGAAATTTGATTATTTGAATTCAATTTTTAGGCTACTTGTTTAATATGCATGTAATAAGAAAGCTTGAGTTGCTTCAGATGCTCTGAATAACACCTGTGTAATTATACACCTTCTTATGCCATAGCTTTATTCTTTATATGCACTTAGAGTATATTTTCTGAAGCTATCTCTTCTATTTACTGGCTGTAGAACTAAAGCAAGTATGACGATAATGACTTAACTCCCCTTCTAGGTTTTCACATAGTTTACAGTAGAGTTAATATTCTTCTTTCATGAGATCTAATTATTGTTGATGTGCATTGGCATGAGCCCACAGGAAGGTCAGAGCAGGGCCATAGTTTAACTAAAAGTGTATTTTGAAGACTATGGCTTGCATGAACTTTTTTTTTACTGGTAACAGTGCACAGCTGAGAAAGAATGAAGCTCTACTTTCAGAATCCATGTTGGTTCTATAGGGTTTGAATAAGGAATAAAAGATACTTTTACTCTTATTGTGATCTAATTCTCTGTTCTGAGAAGTATTGCACGAAAAGTCATTCTCTGTATTCACAATACAGTTCTTTTTTAAAACAAAAAAACAAACAAAGAAAATAAATCCACCAACCAAAAAAAAACAGTATTACTCTCCATGGATGTCTGTGGAGGAATCGCAGAAAACAAACAAAAAACATTTCTAAAGCTGTATTACTTTTACTGAACATTCCTTGCAAAAGAGGATCTAGACAAAATACATAATTTTGTTTCTGCTCCCACACTGCTGCTTTGATGCTTTTCACCTTGTCTTGCAGCTCCCTGTGTGTCAGCCTCTACAGAACATAGGTTTACTAACATGACTCCAGAGGCAAGTCAAACCTGCTCCTTCCTTTTAATGGATTCCTTCCAGACTTATTTTCACCTTTCCCCCCCTCCATTCCCCCAAAATATTAAACTGTACCATAATTCCAGCAAATTCTGATATCATAATAGTCTCACAGTGCGAAGACTTTTATTTTTTTTTTTCGAAATTCATGTGTAACAAAATTTGAAACTAGAATTCCTGGTAGAGATACAGAAGCTTCATCTGTGTGCTTTGAGAGGGGGGGCAGGAAACAGCTTTTGAATTTCTATGAATATGTGGCTGCAGGATAGCAGGAGACTGTCCCATGTTTCCTACTGTCCGTGACGCAGTAGAGGTGACAGAGGCACAGGTGGGCAAGATGTTAAGAGCACTCCAAAGACAAGAAAGGTGCAATCAGTAGTTTTTAAGTGCAAATTACATGCCTGCTTGGAGAACTTGCATCTTTCTGGATGTTGTCAAAGGCAAATAGAAGGATCTTCCTACATGGGAGAGTGCTGGAGCCAGTTTGGTCAGAAAAGCTGCGGAAGTGTTTGCTAAAGCACCTGTGGCCTGTGCCACCCTCCTGCCCAGGACCTCTCCCTGTGCCCCAGTTTGGCAGAAGGGGCTCTCATTCACCTCCCACCTGGAATTAGGGACTGATCACAGGGGCTCCCAGGAGATACAGAATGAAGAGTATGTTGTGGTGTTCGGATGAGAAAACACAGGCTGCTTCAAAGCAAATATTTTCTCAGTCGTATTTTTTGAGGTGCTTTTGAAGCAAAAATGCACTATCTGCAACTAAAAATCCTTGTTTTATATATGCCATTGGAGATTACTCTGAGATGGATTGTTTTTGATTAATAAGGCGTTTTGGGTAAAAAACTTAATATGTTGGCCCACATTTGAGAATGCACATTTTTAAGCTTTCATCTTTCCTGGAGATAATTGCATTGATGTTAGTCACTCAATGTTTTGACTAGATAGCATTCATTTCTTTTACTCTCTTTTGTTTTATGAAAATATGAACTTCTGGGGATTTAGGGAGCATCTCACAGATTATTTCCCTAACATCTAGTATTGGGCTGGCCCATTCTAAAATTGATTTCTCTTTATGCTACTATAAATCAAATAACAAATGCAACTTAATGTTATTTTTTCAAATCTTTTAAAGCACTAGTGAGCCAGTCTTTTAGCACTAGTTGGCAATCTCTAAGCAGTCAGTTGTTCTTCTTTCCTTTACTCAGTATTCCAGTGCAGCAATACCTGAAGGAAAAGGAAACAGTATATTTATAAACTTAAAAAGGAATAGATACTAGGAAGCACTGACTGTTTAGATAGAATCTCTGTTTCCTTCATTATTGTTTTTATTGGATTTTTTTTTCCTTTGTAAATAAATTCTGAAACTACAGGAATCAAAAAAAGAGTAGGCTGTTTCTATGATTCCTTAGACATTAGTCCTCAGTTATTAGGGGTTTTTTAAATTGTTATTATTATTTAATCTACATACAAAGCTAGATGAGCTGCATATAAGCATATAGTTGGAAAAAAAATACATCATAGTTCTCAAGTAGGTAGGTGTCCACATTAATATTTCTGATAGAAAATTATTATGATTTTATGAAATTATTTTTCTCTTCTCTCTAGAACCTATATAACCTTTAAATAGACAGACTTTACTCTTCTAATTGGCTGAGATTGGAAATAAAGTCTCTATGAATATACTCATGTATATATGACATAAAGTATACATAAAAAAAAGAGAATAGTAGCGCTTTAGTGCAGAGGCCCTGCATTTTAATAATCTAGTCCTACGCACAGAGATTTGAATGACTAAAGTCTATTTAGATATTTTAGTATTATTTACTTGTTAATGTTTTTTAAAGTATTCACTACTTTTCTGAGTGAGAATAAAATTTCCATGAAAATTCATTTGCATTATAATCTCTATTTTATTTTGGAGCAGAGGAAGAAAGAGTTCATTTGAACTATTAAAGAAAACTTGTCTGAGTGTGAATAGAAAAGGCTCCCTGCAGAATGCCTCTGCCAGTAAAATGTTTTTATGCCAGTAAAATGTTTAAAATCCCATTAGACATTGAGCTCTTAAATGAGATTTTAGTTTTGCAAGGGCCTTTCCAAGTTCTCAGGAGGAGGTGAATTTCAAGTATATGTAGCTACTATACTGTCCGTTTAAGTTCTTAAGGACTGAGTTTTCAGGCAGTCTGATGCTAGGAATGTCTTTAATGACACCCAGGATATTCTTATTAAGTAGATCCTTCAGATCTAAATCTATCCATAAACATCTTCTATATGGCCCTCTGTGCCCAATGTGAGGTGGGAGTCTTAACCTAAGTTACTTGAATTCTGTTAAATTATATACAATAGATAGTAACTTGAAAGTTTTGACTGTTTAAATGAGTGCTGCCAATTTTTATCAGAAATAATGACTTGAGTTTGATGTTCACAGTTATTTTGCAACTCGTACTGTGAAACTGTGAACTGTTCTCCACTATGTCACATTTCATTCTAATATGAGGTTCCTACTGTGTGCAGAATTGTTTGTTCACACTCTATTTAGTTCCATAGTAATTGTAACAAATGAATTTCACTGTCAGAACAGTTCAAGATATCTGAACTACTGGATATCTTTGACCCATGGAATAAAAATTTAAAATCAAAGGGGCAAGAGCAGGTTAAATAAATATTCTAATTAAATTTAGAGCAAACACTCTCTCAAGTCAGTATAGCATTTTTCTACTTAAATTAAAAGAATTAAAAAAAAAAACTTCATATCCTGTAATATTTCTTTTATGTTTGCACATGTATTGTTTGCACTGAAAAGTGCAGACTACAGTATATTTCACTGAGGAAACTAGTTAGCTAAAGAGGATACTAGAGTGGTGTATAGAGTTTACATTTGTGAAGTCTATCTTTTTTTGTTGTTGTTTACTTTCTTTGAAACAAACAATCAAACAAACAAAAAAGACCATGGTACACTGAATTAGTATGTATAATAATGTGAACTGCAGTGTGGACTGCACTGAAGATTAAATGAAGTAACCTTCATAGAGGCTGTGACCAATAGATGGGCACAGAGATGTACTGACAAGGCTGGAGGATGATATTTGTAAAAACTTTAAGGTAAAGGGCAATGGAGGAAGGAAAACATTTGTTTTTTGTGTGATGTGGCTCAGTGCCCTATGATATGAGTAAATTAGAAGTACTGATGAGGAAATCTAATATGTAATCATTTTGATTACTTTATGAATGAACTGCCAGAAACATTTTCAGCTTTGCATTGGTATAAAGGAGCCTATTGTGCTAATAACTTGCTACAGATATAAATGTTACAATATTTTGTTAGATCATGAACTTGTGAGGACCATGTTATTTAACCAATAAACCTGATCCACTATTTGCCCTTGAGTCAAGTGTGTTTGTGTTTTTTTTGTTTTTTTTTTTTTTTGGTCTATTTTGTTAATGAGATTAATTTTAGAGTACCTAGTCAACGGACATACTGGTCCCAAGACATGTGAAATTAGAATATGTAAGCAAGAAAGTCACAAGGAAAAATATAATGCCATATTCAGCATTTTCATTAGTGACACGTGATGTTAGTGACAATAAAATAATGACTGTGGAGAAAATTATTATAATTCCAACTAATTGGGAAGACTAGAAAAGTAGAGTAAAATTAACAATAACAACAAAAAAAAAGACAAGCAGGGGAATAGAAAGCATGCAAAAAAATTTAAAGAAAAAAAGATTTATCTTGTTTTGTTTTCAGGGCTACTATTTACAAAAAAAAAAAAAAAAAAAAAAAGACATGCTTAGGTAAGCTTTACTTGTCTCTAATGCCTTTTGAATGTAATTTAAAATTTAATGCACTTATATAAAAAAGGAGAGATATACTGTAGTGAGTATAAATTATTTATTTTGAGAAAAAAGACAGCTGTGGTCAGATTTAGGGTTGGAGCTGTACTGTGTGCAAGACGAAATGAATACTGTAACGGTGTTAGGCAGCTTCAGGTCAGAGCCTGATATGTTCTCAAGACTTGGTTTACAAATCCATATTGCCCTTGCAGTCAGACAGAGCTCTTAAGTTTAGTAATCTCAGCTGCACTTATGAGCAATATTCAGACATTTCTAGGAAATGACTTTGGGCTGTTTTATCTGTCTTTATGATATGTGAAGCGAGACAGCTGAGCACAGTTCATAAATATATGCTTCCTGAATCCAAAGCATGCAGCATTCTTGAGGTTATTATCCCTTTTTGGAGTAGGGGCAAGTTTCACCACATCAGAGGTGTGCCAAGGGTTGAATGGCATGGTAGTTGGCAAAGCTGATCTTAAGGGTCTTTCCTCAAGTTTGTGCAGTTGAATATACAATCACATTTCCTTCCAGGCAGTTATCCTGTCTTTGACTGTCAATGGCAGATGTTTGGTGATGAATGGAAGACACAATGAAATTACTGATATCCTGCTTAGAGACTGTCATAATTTCTCTAAATTTTGTAATTTTCTTCCAAGCCTGCTTCAACTTTTTGCACTTATACATTCTATCACAATGATTTCTACAAGTTAATGATGTCCTGCAAAATGAAAATTGTATTTTTCTTTCAAAACTTATTATTTGCTTATCCTGATAACACACAATTGTTATGGTCACACAAACATAATTGCTGTTTGTTTAAAAAGAATGGTAACAATTTCGTATTGTTTTTTCCTTACCATTCAAGATTTTATAGATCTCCCTCAGATATTTTCTACCAATCCTCTTCCAAGATCAGAATATATGCAAATGATCCTTATTCTCATTATTCTTTCTACTTTTCTCTAGACCTACTATAACCTGCTTGAGATAGGACTGGGAAAAATGCTAAAGATTGTGTGTAACATAGTTATCTGGTGGAATAGCAATGTTTTCTCTTTTGTTTCTTCCTACTTGCCTGATCACTTTACTTTCAAGTTAACAAGTATTTTCAAGGAACAATTTATATCTCCAAGCCATCTTCTGGAGTAATAGCAAATTCAGATGCATCCATTGTTTACTTTCAAATACAGATTTTTTTTCCAGTGTCAGTATAACAATAAGTATTGGGCTTAGGGATAAATAGATGCTGCAAAAAGTATGTAAGCATATTTTTTCCTGCTGATTTTGTTTTAAAGATGTTAGAAAGTAATTCTATGGAAATATCCATAGGGTTCAGAAAGGAATCCTAAGGATATAACTACAGAAATATTTTAGAAAGAGAACTGTAAGCAGAGATCCCAAAATTTTTGTATCAGTATATATATATATATTTATATAAAATGTCTTTGTAGGAACAATATTTGAGGAATTAACAGATTTTCCTTATATGTTTGCTATAATGTACGGAATTAACTTAACTCTGCATTTGCCTAGGTTTTATGGACAAAGTAATTGCCTAACGTACTGCATTTTCACACAAAATAAGAACAAGTAAGAACAGGAAGCATTCAGAAGAACTCACATGCATCAATAATATCATATAAAATTTTCTCAAAATGTCCATGTTGAAGTTTCAGTGGTCCCTCCTCCTGCTCCTAACTCAAGATGGCAGGGAAAGGGACAGAGAAATAACTGATTGCAGAAATAAGGATTCACTCTGGCTCTGGAAGCTGCCAACATTTATAGTAGTTAATTTTCCCTGGCTCTTTAAATGTCATTTTTCATGAGTCTATCACCGCTTTGTGGGCTCTGAACAGCTTGATATTAGAATCAGTGTGGGTGAATGGATGATACTAAAAAACAGGTGTAATTTCAAAATTGTGGGGCTTAATTGTGATTTTTTTTTAGTCTTCGTTTTAACTGAGTTGCTTACAGAATAACATGAAAGAATATGTATATATAATTTTTAGTTATTCTACAGCTCACTTTTATACTTCTCTAACACCCACACTAGTCTTAATATTCTAATAAGAAGGAAAAAATAAAATTATTTAATGTATATTGTATACACAAAATGAAGCTCACAATAATAATAAAAAACCCCATGCAACACTGTTAAGAACAAATCATGAGACTCCTTTCCATTATCAATTTCATTTCCTGGTCTTAAGTCTGTGAAGAATTAGTCCCATATCTTGATAAATCCTTTCTGTAGGTATTTATTTATGTATGGCCAGTTTTTTTGATAGCATTCTGGAGTTTAGCTGTGAAATTGTTCTTCTGTTGTGATTAGAATTTGTGCTTTTTTTTTTTTTTTATGAGTGTACACAGCTCATTCCAAGCAGAGAATCTATTCTGAACCTGGAGACATCTCTTTCCTTTCTTTTGTGCATGGAGGCTAATAGAAGCTCTTGTCCACTGTGTAGAGGACTTTTTTTTATTTTTTCCTTTAGACTTTCCTGTTGAAAACACTATTGTGCACAAGGTTAAACATAAAACCAAAATAACACAATATTTCTTCTATCAAATTTTATTAAAAAAATTAAAGTATTGCTGAATCTATTCATCAAAAAGAGAGCCATTCCAGATAATACGGTAAGAAGTTATCCAATTCTTATAATGATGTGTCTGCAATAACCTTTAAACCTGAATCCACGGAATATGTTTTGAGCTCTGATATCTACTTTTCCCCTAATTCTATCTTCTGAACACCTCTCAGGAAAAGGAACAAAAGATATATCATGGCATAGAGACCTTGGATTTCAACAAAAGTAAAGCACACTTTTAACATAGTTGATGCTGATATCTATGAGCTGAAAAGGGAGTTACGTAACTGACAGCAAATGAAGGGAGCAAGAACAAGGAAAAGACTGTGAGAAGTGTCTAGGAATGTGAAACTGAAGTGTCATATCCTTTCATTTAGAAAAGACTCCTTCTAAACATAATTATTTTCCCTGTAACTTTTATGAAGATCAGGTTGCTAGGAAACTCATCCTGTTTACAGTTGTGCCTGTGTAAATATGATGTAACCAATTTACCCTGATGAAAGCTCCTATATTGATATAACAACTGCTACAAAGTAGTTTTGATGTTTGTTCTTGACTAATGTAAGGAAAAGCATTATTAGAAGAGGGACAAAAGCTCAGTGATCCCTTAGTGAATATATGTTCTTTATCTGGGTAGCATCTGGTACAAAATGCGAAGAATTAACTTCAAGCTACCTTTTTAATCCCTGACTCCTTACCAGTCGGTAAGGAGTATCTTTACAGGTTCTAAAGGAAACACAGCCTCTGACAGCAGTGCCTAAGTACATGTCTAAATTTATGGATCAATGGACATACACAGCTTGTGTAAATGTTACTGAGACTGTAATTCACTGCACATATCCATTCAGTATTTTAGCTGGAACACCATGGATCATGATAGATACCACTCTTTCCTTGTGTCTTAGCCCCATTCACCATATATGTTATGTATTGCCTCCAACACAGATTCTTCACACACACATATGGACCTATCCCAACTTATTTAAAATATGAAAAAGTCTCTTAATTATGTACTTAAATTCCTATATTTTTATGCCGCCAATTATTACAACAAAGGTGTCAAATCTAGCATATGAGTAGGTTTCGTATGTCCAGACCTGTTAGGAGTGATGAGTTAGAAGAGAAAAGGACCAAGCAACGTACTGATTCATATTACATTGTTGGTGGAACACAGACAATCCTGACAGTGAAGCTGTCTCCCTCTTCTCAGGGGATGGTAAGATCACAGTTTGGGAATACATCAATCTCCTCTTAGTTGACCAGGGAAGATCAACACTGACTGATGACACTACACTTTCTTCCACACATGACATGAAAGACTGAACATATGAGGAGATTCACCTTCAACAGGTGACTTTCTTCAGAGCCTTCAGGCTTTACAGGGTTGCTTTTGTTTGGTTATTTTTTAAACATGAGCAAGGATATTCTGCAAGCAGAATGTAAATAATTTGTTTCTTTTTTTTTCCAGCTTACTGACTGATACAGCAATATGCATTGCATTATGATTAGATAGTAGATTATAAAAAAAAGCAATGTAATATGAGGTATGGAGCTTAAATTCTAAGAAAAATTTATATGAAAATCATATTGGTTAGTTATAGTAATGTGTGACAGCCATGGTGACCAAGATTGTATGCACTCTCAGAGCACTTAAGGCATGAAATCCCTGGCTGGTCCAAAAACTTTTCAGAGAGTCATCTACATAAATGAGACAAGGGACCTGACATGAAATTGGATGACTGACTCATATTCTAGCCACCTTTCCAATGAAGTAGTTGACTGATTGTTACAAGAACTCTTCATGTGGGAATTTCACACAGTGCTAGTGATTCCCTCAGACAGTGCCCATGTGCTATGTCTTCTTTATGTGTTGATTAACATCCTGGGTGGAATGTCCTATACATTCCTATGCAATTGCTGTTGCAGAATTGATCAAGTTGCACATAAATAAGACATTTTAAAATAATAGAAATAGAAACTGTTCCTGCAGATAAAGACAGGTGGAGCAATGATCAGGTAGTTTTTCTGCTGGCCGGGCAATCATCTTTCAGATGGCAAACGGTCAGCTTTCATTTCTTTTTAGCATAGGCTGACCATTGATATTTCTGACTTGCTGACCTCTGATTCACTATTTATTTGTTTGATTTTTTTTTCTTTTTTTTCATTTTCTGTAACTCTTTCATGTCATCTTTTGATTCCTTCAATTGCTAATTATTCCCATCTCAACATCATAGTTCTGCCTGTTTACTTTTTTCTTATCTTGCATGGCTTTAACTTATGTACTTTCTTACGGCTTAACATTTACCTGAACTCTCCTGGACTGAAGATTATATTATGCCCAAGATTATGACAACTAGCTCTTTTTGGTTTTTGTCACCCTGAATCTTACTGAACTGATAAGAAACTAGTTCAAGATGGAGAAATTCATCAGATGGTACCAGACTTGCACAAGGCTATTTCTATAATAAGGTATCTAAGATAAGTCATCACCTGTGATTTGTATCATTAGAGCCTCAGAGGACATTGGTGTTTCTTTTTAAGAATGCTTCCTCAAATAGTGAGGAAATACAAATCTCTATCCGATATCTATGCAAGTGACCTATACACTCAAAATCATGGAAAGGAATTCTTGATTCTTTATAGCCTCATGTCTCATGAATGCAGTGATCACCTACCCTATGTGTAGAGCATATGTTCTCTATAGATTACAAACATCCACAGACTGATTGAAGACAGGCTGGCTCTTTCATCCATGAATAAACAGTAATATGAATTAAATCAGGATGCACACCTTATCATAGATAATAGTCCTCAGCCCTTGCTACTTTTAGGTATAAAAGTTTTTACACAGGTAATCAGATGACACAGGGAATTTAATCAAAAATTATTACCATATATATATGAGAAGCACTGAAATGAATTAAGGTTGAGGGACTTTTTCTTTTTTTTTTTTTTTTTGGAAGAGAAATGAAATTGAAGCTGGGTAGCAGAGAACTGTACTTTATACAGCTTACTGTGATAGACTATATCCTCAGGTACTACCTTAATGATAGGATCCCAAATGCCTTCTGAATCATCATGTCATGCTGTATCCTACAGCAAGATCTTGTAAAAGGTTACCAAGAAGCCATAGTAAGTGCGTATGCCTTTCACTTAATCTAACACAACCACAATCTGTCTTCTCTGGTGGAATGATTAAATACTAGCTGATTCTGCAAAATGCCTTGTTAATCATGTTTCTGATCATATGTAGAAAAACAGTTGCCTTCCTCTTTTCCTTTTACTGTTTCCATCTCATAACCAAGGGTGAAGGCTCCACAATAAGACCTTATGTCTCCCACAGTTCCATGCAGCCTTAGTAGGAGGTTTTTGTGGGAGAAATCTCACATTTAACAAGATTTTAGTGTGCATTTATGACAGAATCGCTAGAATCCACCTTTCACAAGGCCTACTTTTACTGGAGATACTGCTTTTGCCACCAGTACTATAATTTTACTGTGCCCCCTGGACAAAATGTACAGGAAGTTGTCATGATGTGTCAGGGAGCCTAGAAATCTGCAGAGAGACAAAAGCATTATGTTGCTTCAACATTTCAAATGTGCTTATCCAACACATTTGACGTAAAAGATAAAGAGAATTAAGAGGACGCCGGTCTCACAACATCACACTCAAACTTTTAACTTCATTTGGATTGAAGATCACATAGCAGGCAGAATTTTTTGCTTGAGTATATACAAAGTTACCATATAGTAAACTCAGGTTTATCAGGAAGCTTCAAACTAATGAAGAAATAAACCATATCTACATGATATACCACTGGTTATTCTACTTTTAGAATTTATAGTCTGAGAAGTTTTTTCACAGTAGGCTTGCCAGAGGGTGGTTTCTCCCTAACAGAAATATTTGGAGAGCTGAAGAAAGCAGCTACCACTATTGCTTGAATCTGGTGTAAGAGAAGAAAAAAAAATGGCAAAACAACAGAGGTTAGATTCAGTAGGGCAATGAAAAGGGCATGGTAGTATTGTAGTGAGGGAGTCATAGAGGAAATGGAGAGAAGGAGAAAACATTGCAAAGAGGAGGAACTGTTGGAAGAACAGTGCCTGAAAAAAATCATCCTACAAAGTTCAAGGACTTTTTTAAAAAAGTTAAAAATGAGTGGGTCATACAAGCATAGTATCATTGCTAGGAAGCCTCATGACAAGATTTTGTAATACAGCTTGTCTTCTGTTAAAATATGATTTAAAAGACAATTAGATTAATATAAGAACAAATATAAACAAATGATATAAGAATAAACATAAGAAATAAAATTATACTTAATAAAATAAAATATTTAAAAATAATTAAAAATAACATAAATATAATAAAATAAAATAACATCTCACAACAACTTCCCCTACTTCCTTCCTCTGCAGATCTACAATCCCTTAATAGAGACAATACTTGCCTAAAAAATATCACTTATTCTGGAAGAAATAGACAGAACTACATTCAGATTATTTGGAATTTTGGAATTATCATCTACTACATTTCTCAGGAACATTATAGAAGTAAATATTATATAATTGAAATCTAAGCATTGTATCTGCACAAAGCTTGTCACTCTTCTGATGGAAGTAGCTTCTCATTTGAGGGTCTTTATTCTATTGATAAAAAAATGTGGCAGCACTTATTTGCATTCACACCTAATTCATGGGTAATGTTAATCAAGAATTTGGTTTGGGTTGGCTGCTCTTTTTGGAGTAATTATTGCCTAACTAAAATGAACTGGTGCCATCTAACTTATATAATATCTAAATTATATAGTGTGTATTTAACCTATTTTTCATTTGCTAGTTCCCAGTTCTTGGTCTGTCAATGCTGATGGCAGTTTTGTTGTTGACGATCACAGCTGAATTTCCAAGTGAAAATGAAGTGACCATCTATAGTTAACCTTCATACTTGATAGTATCAGACCACTCCTAGCTTTTCCTATCACTCTTAACTCACACATGCAAATCTTTTTATAAGCATTTGTGCCCTTTACTAGGTGTAATTTGTTTGATCCTACTCCTATTACCACACTTTGATTTCTTGCTCTTCAACATGATTTATGGAAAGCTGTGGGAAAATTACTTGAGAAAGGGGAAATAAGAGAAAAATTAGGACCTAACAGAAGTTATGGCCTTACAGAGGCTTACTTATCTCAATGAAAGATAACTTCCACCTCCTGGATGGTTGGTATGTACGGAGTCTACTCCTTCATTATTCCTTCAGTAACACAATCTGCCCTCCTAGCACACACTAGTAAGAGTAAATGAAGAGTGCAATGGAATGGAGACACCACGGCAAACTCTGTTGTACTCTCTGCGGAAGTGGTAACTTGATGGTGCTGTGCAGCTGTTGAGTAAATGCAGGGTGGTGTAGAACAAAAACACTGTGGCCAGACTGCTGTATTCTCTGAGAGACATCAAACAATCTTGTTGAGTGAGTGATGATAGCATATTTGTATGTTAGAGCTAGCTAAGAACCCCATTCTGTAGTAGCGAATTTTCTGTACTGACATTTAAAATCTGCTTTGTAAAAGTTGTGTTTGAATAAATCATATTATTTGTGAGTTTAACTTATTGTTTTGAAGGCAGTTGGATCTGTAGTTGACAAACTATTTGTGAATTCAGTGCTACCAGAGTCTGTCCTATAGTTACCACAGTATTTGGTATCCGTAATAGATGAGTCCAGCTGCTCTCAGTCCCTCTAACCTCTAAGGATCAGCTGGAAAGCAAGGGGATTAATCTCTTACTAAATTTACCCCCCACCCCACCCTTCAAATCACACCAAAAATAGATCCTATATTTATTTGTTCTGTTAAAATTATTTTGATAGCACTTTTGATTCCTGGTATTGCAGTATACTTGAGTTCTATGATGCAATTTATGTGGTAAAACATTACAAAGTTGATTAAGAAAATGAAGTGCTAATTATGATACATGTTACATAGATTCAAATAATTATTTTAAGCAGGTACTCAACATTGATTGTGCTTTTACTGGGGTCCAACAGGATTGTGTTTTCATTAGCCATACATTATTTAACATCATCTTAAAACCTGGAATAAAATAAAATAAAATACAAATAAAGCTACAGATGAACAAAGAATGTTAAATAGCGAAGTAGACAGGATACAGAATAATTTACCTTACTTTGTAAGCATGGCAATTTCAAACAGTACATATTTCAATAAAGAAAAATAAAAAGATGTACGTACTGGAACAAAGTATGCTGGGATGTAGAAATGAAGGGTGTCCCTGGTATACACCGTCTCTGAGAAGAACAAAGAATTCAAACTGGATAACCAGGTAAATATGAGCAGAGAATACTGACACTGCTGCCAAAATCGGACAATTTATAAATTGGAATATTGATAAAAATACATAACTTTGCTCTTGTATTTGGCACTACTTCATCTTCTATTATTATGCTAGTATATCTTCTATTAATAGTCTGGAATTTGTAACTCAAGAGGTAGGCTGATGAACTGGAGAATGTTCAAAGGAAAGCCTCAAGACTAATCAGGATATTGGCAAAAAATACAGTGGGAGTATTCATAAAGCTAATCACTTTAGAATCAGTTAGTCATAAACAGAAAAATAATATTAGACTAATGCCTTAATTCTGTTCTGAGTCTACCTACAAGAAAAGCTCTGCTGAAAACAGATGAAATCTGGGGAAGATTTCCCTCCATTGGCTAGGCTAGCTTCTGGGGATTTTTATCTTGGTATAGCCATAGGAAGCAGGTATGAGGTAAGAAAAATCTTTTCAATATAGTAAAGAAAATTATAATGAAATTCACTGTCTGAAAACTGAAAACAGAAAATTATCTCTAGAAGAAAGATGAATATTTTAAGGTTGGGGAAATAACTATTGAAAAAGTTTACAAAAGATTGCTTGTCTAGTTCATTATTAAAAATGTGAAAATCAAGACTATTATTTTTTTATCCCTGCAAGCTATATTCTCATTGAAAGTGTAATTTGTGCAATAAAATTATGTAAGAAATATGTGATCACTTTTATTTTTCTGGTTTTATAGACTGGTGATGTTCAGAAATTAAAAACATTATTTCATTTTAGTCTAGTAAAGAGACAGACAGCTCACATCCTGAGATGGAAAAAAAAAAAAAAAAAAGTGGGGGAGTATAGATCCTCTCTTTTTTTTTTTTTTAATAACTAATCTTCAGATTTTATTAAACTCAAAATTTGATAAACACTGTTCAAAAGGAGACTTTGTTCCAAACTAATACTTCAAGGTCTAATAATCCATAATATAGAGATGTACTAATGGTATTTAAATCCATAAATAAAAGAATCAAGAGATAAATTTCTAGAATCAGCAGGAGAAGAATATTTTCAGACATTTTCATAACTATTGAATGATATTTAAATATTGAGAATGTTAGGCCCAGATGGGCATGCTGTGAACAATTCATAATGTTAAATGCTAATATTATATAAAACTACAGCTTTCACCCTTTATTGATTGAAATTCATAGACTGTTGCTAGTCTATTACTGTTGTTTTTATTTGTGGGCCTTGAATAGTTTTTTATGTTTGCAGTTAAATTCATATCAGTGTAGAATTTATGTACTTTTCCAAGTTCCAGCTTGCAATAAAGTTATAAAAGCCCAAATGTTACAATTAATGATTATCAAATATTTTTCTCACCCTGTCTCTTTAACAAAGAAATTTTTGTTACCCCACATAAAAAATTATGAAAATTAATCAGGAAAATGTAAAAACTACAATTCTCTTGAACAGGGAAATGGATAAACCAAGATTGTTGTCACCTGTGATTTCCTCAAAGTGATAGACCTACAGTCTGCACAAATGCTAGCAGAAAAGGAGACTATTTGAAAAAATAAGGGGGAAGGTAGTGAACTTAAGGTTGTAGAAGATGTCTTCATCTCCCCCCACTTCACCACAGCTCAGATAAGTATTAGAGCAAATAAAGGAATCAACACTTTCTGTGGGGTAGATTTGGTTGCTTTTTTTTTTTTTTTTTTTTTAAA
>NW_020455534.1:564122-688670 GCF_003342845.1 Nothoprocta perdicaria
CTAAAACGCTGTGTGAGTGCTAGCGTGTAGCTGGGCATAAAAGCTTTTTTCTTTTCATTTCCTACTTTCTCACATAGATGAAAACAAAAAGTTTTTTTTTTTTTTTTTATTTCAATGAAGGACAGAAATATCTCCACACTTAATTGAAAAATTTTCTACAACCACTGAAGAGATTTATGGAAGTCATATCTGAATTGCTTTGTATCTCTATTTTCCCCTGTGGTATCTGTTCCCCCTACAGGCTACATTTTCTGTGTGTCACAGGGACCATGCAAAAAAGTCATCTGATCAGAAAATTTAATGCAACTGATTACGAAGATAGGATACAAAAAATTCCCTCTCAATCTTTTGTAACTTTTCTCTCCAACCAAAATTCAACTTTTCACATGTTTCCAGTCATAACTTGGCAATAATAGGAAAAGTGAAAATAATGGCTATTCTGACAAGTACAAATAGATGCTCTTTGCAGCACACTGCATGTTTCTGGACTATATATGGATAACGTATTATCTGAAATATTTCATATTACATAATATAATTGCAAATTTTAATGAATATGTTCTTGCCTATGAACTTGAATTCCTTTCCCAAGAAAAATAAAAGTGTTTTCAGAAACATGTGTAAATGTTTCATTCAAGTCTGTTTACACACATTTCTGGAATTTAGTATGATTGGTGCAATGAAATATTTGTCCCCTTATGCTGACAGAGTATCTACAGCATTTACATCATCTAATGCAGGCTTCCAGCTCAGATGCAATTCAGAAGACTGGTGTTACGAACAGAAATTCCCTAATGACTAAGTGGGTGGATATAATTCACTGCAGAGGCAAGTCAGAGGATGGAAATTACGTATCTAAAACAGAGAACATGAAAACTCTGTCCCTGCCCCGTGTGCCATGGCATGTAGGTAAAAACAGTAAGACCCTAAGTGTTTACAGATATTTTCACCTAATATGTGATGCCATAGGACATGGAATTTAAGAGTTTCTTTTATGGCCATTTTGACATTTCCACAGATAATTCAAAGAAAAGCATGTGCTACATATTTCTTTGATTCAATATTGTGCAACATATTTCTTTGATTCTGCATTTTGACATCTGGGTAGTTACTTTACAGACTTTGTTATTCTTCAGGGCTGTTTTTACTCTCCATGCACTCCTGTCAAGTACATAATGGGCTGTCAATAACTCAGCCACCATAGATAGCTGCTCCATCAACTTGAACTAAATGGATATAAATATAGTCATATAAAATGTGGATAATTACCAGCACTGCATATCATACAATTGTTCCAGGTGGTGGTTATAACATATACACTTGCCAGGGGTGAAGTGTACAGATGTTGTATTTAATTTTGTAGGCTCATAATTCTGGGCCCAATTTTTTCTTAGTCCTCCATGCAAATTGGCCTAGTACCTCATGATTTAATTCACCTACAATATATACTTCACAGAGACTCCTGTTTCGATTATTTCTAACGTTTAGGTGATGAATCTGTATATACACCTAATCTGGTCACCTAGGCAACCACATAAGATTAAGAAATTCAAACCCCATGTACCTCACTAGGAAGTGCTATTAGTCTGATTTTTAGGTTTCCTAGTTTCCTGTAAATCTTCTATAAATCCATGATCCTAGCAATAGTGTCTAATCAAGTGAATATGAATATCTTTGCACTAGTCAAGTAAATTTTTTTTTTTTTTTTTGCACAGTACTGATGTGCATTGTCTGAATGATTAGGGGAAGGAATTGCTCATAGAATTCTGGGCTTCCCAGTATAAGAGGTACATGGAGCTTCTAGAGACGGTCCAGTGGAGGGAAAACAAAGATGATTAAGGGAATGGAGCCTCTCTTGTACGAGGAGAGACAGAGTGAGCTGAGCCTGTTTAGCTTGGAGAAGAGAAGGCTGAGAGGGGATAAGATTAACATGTATAAGTTCATGAAGGGGGAATGTAGGGAGGAAGGTGCCAAGCTCTTCTCTTTGGTGGCCAGTGACAGGACAAGGGGCAATGGGTAAAAGCTGAAACCTAAGCAGTTCCATCTTCATGTGAGGAGCAACTTCTTTGCTATGAGGGTGACAGAGCCCTGGAACAGGCTGCCCAGGGAGGCTGTGGATTCTCCTTCTCTGGAGGTCTTCAAAACCCGCCTGGATGCCATCCTGTGCCCCATGCTCTAGGTGTCCCTGCTCGAGAAGGAAGGTTGGACTAGAGGATGTCTAGAGGTCCCTTCCAACCTTAAACTTTCTTTGATTCTGTGATTCTGTGATTGAACTCCACTCCCCTGATAACACTCACGATGTTACTGATATCATCTCTCTACCCATATCTCATCATATCTCTCTACCCAAAAGGAACTGCCCCCCTTTTTCTAATTGGTTTTTACATTTTGTATTAACTGCTGCATAATTAAGGTCTCTGAGGAGCCAGTAGTGAAAAAGATTTTACAACAAAAAATAATGTGGCTTCTTCTCTATATAGAGAATTGTATTTGATGCTTCTCTTGTTTTAGATGGAAACATATATAGTTCGTATTCTGCACCTCTAATGCTAAATTTTTCCATCTCTTTTTCTTACGTATGCTGTTTTTAAATCATGATACCTGTATGCAGAAATGGAATAGAAGGTTTGCTAATATGGAACTCTCTACTCAATCAAGGAGCGCCTAATCAGAACTAATCCACTTTATCATGAAAACTTCAAAGGAGTTGGTATGCATGATGATAATGTAAATAAGTACAGAATAAGCCATGGAATTCCATATTCTGGTGGAATTTTGTTATATTTGGAGAAAGTACTATTTTGATATTTCAAATATTCTTTGTATCTTTATGGACTTCATATTGATGGCAGCCTTTACTAAGAACTGCATAAACTGCATCTCTGGGAAGAACTAAAGAAACTGGAATAATAATTAATTCCTAAGGCCAAAGCAATGTTTCTTTCTTGGACTTTAAAAGATCAAGGAGGACAAAGAAATTTATATGAAGTGAAAGACTGCTATATGAATGAAATCTATATAGGTATATACAGATCTAAATCTATATAGATATGGATTTCATATAAATCTGTATTTCTATATTTATAGATATATAGATAGATTTCATATAGAAATCTATATGAAAAGAAAGGGAAGACAGAAGAGGAATTTAATTCAACAAAATAGGACAGAAAGACATTAGAATGGACAAACAGCATACAGGAAATTCAAATCCACTAAGGCCTTTAGTGACTTAGAGACTGACCACAAAGGAGTCTAGGGCATACCTAGCCATATAAGAAAATTGCTGTCTTTGGATCAGGGGATCATAGTATAGGATGTTAGGCTAATCCAGGGTGGAAGGAGTCCAGTGACCCATGCAGACTGTAACATCTTAATTTTGATTCAATAATAAAGTGAAAGACATTATCAAAAACTTTGCTAAAATTGAGGTAAATGTCATTTACTGTTCTCCTCTCATCCACAGATCTAGTCATCCAATTATAGAGGCAAATAGGCTGGTCAGGCATGATTTGCTTTTGGTTAACAATTACCAACCATCTTATTCTCCTTCCTGTGCCCAAAAACATTCATGAAGCAATTTGAAGACTGGGAAAAGGTAACACTGAGTACGTTATTACTATGAGTGTCCACTGGGTCATCTGCCTCAGTCAGCAATGTTGCCATTCAGACCACATTTTCTTTGCATGGCCTTCTACTATTGATGTCAGGGAAGAATCTTTTCTTGTTATGATGCTCCCAAAAGAACCAACTCTTAGTGAATGTTAGCTTTCTTAAAATGAACCCTATATGTCTGGAGGATCTCCTTCCTCACTCCCCTCATGAACTTCAACTCCATTATATCAAGGTCACTAAAGCCAAGATTTCCATTGATTGCCATCTCCCCAATCTTTTCTTCCTTGTCTGTGAACAAAAGATTCAGATGTGTGTCACACTTGCTTGGTCCATCATGTACCTGTATCACAAAGTTAACCCTGACACCTTTCTCCATCTTTTCCACTTCTTGCATATCACCTCTTTATCATTTTAGCAGCAATTAGAGAGGTTAACGTCCCCTGGAAAGCATCAGGACCTATAACACAGGCCATGAGATTTGATCTGTTTTTCTTTTATGCATTTTCTGATTTTTTTTTTTATTTTAATAAATTGAATGAGAGGACAATGGCCACCAAATAATCTTGTCATCACTCCTAAGAGGACGCAATTATAGTTGCAAATGCTCAGTGAACATTCTGGGGTGAACAAAGCAAATTCTTAATGGGGAGTCCAAGAATTTCAATAAGAACAAGTACAGGTTTAAAAGCCGAATATATCTTCAGGTCCCTCACACACCTTTCAGAAGATATATCTGAAGATATAGTAAATCTAACGTGGATAGATATAGCCTAATTCTGAACGCAAGCATCATAATAGTTCACAGAAACAGAGCATAAGATCAAAGACATTGCATAGTTGAATCTGGTGGCTTATATTCACCTTGAAAAGTCATAGCAGTGAGTAATGTTTAATTTACAGAGCATCTACTACATCAGACATCTACTTAACATATTCAAGATTCATGGTTTAAATTGCAAGGACCTTGCTCAGGTAGCATAAACCAGTCGTAAAGCCAACTGATCTTACCCTTCAAGTATTGCACTCACAGTGAAGAATCTTTGGACAGCAGTAAGATGTCATTCAACACCAAATTTGCAAGTCTCAGTTATGAGTTTCATTCAGTCATAATGCCTGGTCATTTTAATAACAAAACAAACAAGCAAAAAGTACAGAGAAAGCACAGCAAGTAACTTTTCTAAGCATTAGCTATTATTTGCCCTCCAGCATTTAATTTGAAGTGTTTCAAACTGTTTATTTTTAAATAACCTACACACTTAGGGTCTAATTACAGTTCCTATGACAGGAGCAACTGCCAGTTTAGGACTGAAAAAGATGTGTCGTAAACAAGGGGGTGTTTAAGGAGGCCAGTGAAGAAAAACACTGGCATTTTAAAGATGAATAAATAATCTGTTCTGTACCTCATTCAAATACTTTCTCTCCGGATCCTTAAAACTGCTGACAACACCTAACGGGTATGCACTTTTACAGACTGCAGACAATCAATTTATGACTGCATTAGCATGGAATAAACTTATTATGACTTTCCAGTGCCATTATGCTTGCGCACCCATGATTAAATTCCTAATCCTTAACTTTCTCAAGTCAGGCTAGCCTTTTAGATACTGCAGATATACTTTAATGAGCTCTGAATCAGCTAGATGTGTATCTAGAAGCAATATACTTACATGAGCACTGTGCAAAATCTGGATTCGTTGCTCTCGTTTCTGAAACCCAGGCTTTATACCTCATGATGGCACTCCACTATACCATGACTGTACAGATTTGCTAATTTACTGAGGGTACTCAGGGGTAGAGAAAGAATGACCTGGAGATAAAAAAATTATATAGGTTTAAGTGTGCAGAGTTCATTTTAGCAACCCCTTTACCTCTCAGGGAGGTATCTAGAGTTGTTCTAGCATGGCTGGGCACAAACAGGTTATCAAGATGCATTTGTAAAATACTAGATTTTGCCAAGAAATAGGTTTGCTTTATGACTTACATTAAATTTATTGTGCTTGCAAACCTGGCTTGCTCTAGTAGAAATCATATTTTAAAAATCTAAATGATGGAAAATACATTAATGTATGTAAACTTTAAGGAAAAAAGAAATCTTTACAGAATTACAGCAAACTTGATGAATCTACATATCTTTTACAAAAATGCTTTATTGTTTTTTAACTTAAGGAGGGTAAAAGATGATAAAGTGCTGGTGTTAATGGTGTTAATTTTACCATTTTTTTATTCTTAAACCTGACCTCATGGCAAAGTAAATCCTAGGAAATTGCAGTGTTAGCTGATATGGTGCAATTTTTGTTGCAAAGAAAGCTTCACACTCTGAATGAGGAAAATAACTGCTTGAGACAATATGCAAATACTTCTACATGTATGTGTGTGTGTATAAATTTTGTGAAAATCACTATGGCATTTACTTAGAGTTTGTACTTTAGGAAATTTTTTCAAGTACTTTCATTTTATTGTCCTCTGAAGCAAAGAAAAGAAGCATCAGTCAATGATGATGACTTGTTCTGTGTTCAAAGTATATGGAAGGACAGTACCCATCCAATCAATTAATAAGGTGTTGCAGGCTATTCTTACGAATATCCACAAAATACTAGACTTAGGGTCATTATTTAGAGTCTTAAATTTTTATTTTTATTTTAATTTCTATTTCTATTTCTATTTCTATTTCTATTTCTATTTTTAATTTTATTAGACATATTACTGTATTTAGAAATATAAATATGTATCTTGGAAATATAAATAAGTATTATTTAAAAATCTATTTGATTTTTTTTTTTATCTGAAGATGAATTAATAACAAGAATTCATAGGGTCTTCCATTTGCATTTCTACATTTAATGTTTACATAAAAGAGAATACTGGAAACTGGAAGAAAAAAAAATTCTGTTGACACAGCAGCAGATCAATATGCCCTTTCTGTACAAATGTAGTAATCATTGGAAATGTAGCAATCATTTGAAATAGCCATTCTTGGGCTTGGAGGATGCTGTCATTATGTCTGAACACAGCATTCTTTTTGCTTTTGTATGTCTCATTAAAATTTGGTAATAGGAAATACATTAGTTAAATATATGTATTAATAAAACATTCAAATAATTTAGTTGGCTTTTGCATATACATTTTTTATTTTTTCTGTTATAGACAATGTTGTGATATAAAACATCAGGGGTAAATATTGACTCTTTTGAGGAATTTTAACTTGAAAACAATTTATGAAGGGGACTGGTCACTTGGGTAACTAAGTTTACAGTAAGCTATGAAAGAAGCTATTTATACCATTTTGAATATTCTATGAGTTCAGATTGCCCTGAAAATTTTGTAAAAAAAATAGATATTTCCTAAAATAGCCATTGCAGACCTCCACAACAAGTCCAAGACTGTAATTATTTTTATTCTTTCTTAGCTGCTTGAAATTTTATTTGACTTATGCACAAAGTCCAAATTTTAATTCTTGAATCATTTACCATTCTCTAAAATATTTAATATCTCTGTATTATTTTTACCTAGATTGTTTCAAGGGTAGGTTTTTCCTCAAGTCCCCCACGGAAAGGAAGACAGGATGGTAAAATTTTCCTAAAATGCTGTACATTTATGTAGAGAAAAAAATATATTTTTCCATAAAAGCTTCACTGAAAAGAATTTTCAGGTCTCACCACTTATCTGAAATTTACTTGAAAATACTCTAATCCATTGAAGATCTTTTTGTTCTCCTTTCCTCACTGTTTCTGACTTCTTCCACAACTTTCTTTTCTTCTTACCAATTAGAATGTAACCATTTTTTTTCTAAAACCCTCCGAACTGATTTCCAGCATTGCTTTCTTCCCTTACTCCAGTCTAAATTTCTCATTATCCACAGTATTTTTTTCTTCTCTGATAACGATTACATCCTCTTGACTGCTTCCAAATACCATCAGGTGAATTCAGCCAACGTTGTCGTGGCATTTGTTCTCTCTTTCCTTGGTTTCAACCTAAGATTGTTGATATTTCTGCCAATCTTTTTTTCCTTAGAGATTACTTTGGTCAGAAGTGTCAAAGATAGCCCCGAGTTCTCCTGCCTAGTGGAGCCTCAGAGAATTTAACAAGCACTTTGAAATAAATAAATAAATAAATAATCCTAATTAGTACAGGCAGTAAATACACACTGTACAAAGCAGGAATTGTCATATTCAGAGATGGTAGTTGATGAGAAATTAGTTTATAACTACAGTGACCATTTAATAAAATAACAAGTTAACAAATGCCACAGGAAGACTTCTGAGGACACATATCGATATTTCTGATACAGTCATTCTTCCCAAATGTCCTAACAAGCAATGAATGGAGGTATTTTAGGGTTCGTAGTATTTGAGTCCATCTTCTGAGAAGGTCAGTAAACTTTACAGTTGTACTTTACATAACTCAGAGCTGACAAAATTTTACCCTCTCCTATTGTATGGATAGCAGTGGCATGTCTAATATGGAGGGGAAAGTCCCACTTTCAGGTAGAGACTGAACATAACTCTCTACTCTCCTTTTCACGTTTGTACTTCTGCAGAAGGAGGAGATAAAAAATAGAAGGAAAAAAAAAGGAATGCAGCTGACTGAGAAATCAGTAACATTAAACTTCACCCTTTATAACCTGTCTTGCTTTATTTTTAATTATGCTTCGTATGATGTAAACCAGTTTTACTTTGGCATCTCGAATCATTTAACATTATTGTTAAGATTAGCATGCATGTTTACTTCTCTATAATTGTGTCAGAAAGTATTAATGAGCAAAAATAAATAATTAAGTAAAATTAAAGTACATCATAAACTGAATACATGGACTTTATTGCCATTTTTACTGTATTTACAAGTGCAAAGCAACTTTGTTCTCTTTAATTATGTGAAGAGACTTTACTTAAAAATATCATAGAACTATTCATACTGTCTTAAGTTCCAGTTATTTCATAAAGCTTAGCACCCCCTCAAATTGCATATGAAGAATAAAACTAGAGAAATCGAAATTTCAGCTAAACATAATTGTTAGATTCCATAAAATTTCTGCCAGGTTCTTACTATCTGTCCAGACACACGAGTTATTCAATGTCTCTCAGATTATTTTCTTCAATGTATGTATATTTTTAGCTTTTTCAGACACATCAAATAAACTCTAAGGATATTTCTTACACTCTTCCCAAATTGCATATTCATTAAATGCAAACAAAGATATATTTGATTTCATTAATATTTCAGGACATAAGCAGAGGCAAAATAAAATATCGGTACTAAATAAATACATATATAAAACACTAGTACTGTGGAATAATTTTGTTAATCTTTACTCATATTACTTCAGTCTTGATAGACCTTGTGAATTAACCATTGCCTATCTCTATTCAAAGGATGCAAAAACTAAAACTCTATAAGATGAAGTGAGCTGCCTTAAATCAAGCAATGTTTTAGAGGGAGAATACTTGAGGAAGGTCTAATTACTTCTAATGTCCAGCCTTTTACTTTTCCAAAATATACTTCATAAGGTGGGAAAACAGTTGTTTTTTCCTGGACCTCTCCAATTGGGTTTTTTTTTTTTCAAAATTTTCTTCAGATTTCCCTTTCCCTCTGCCACAGCATATTTGTTACACAATATATTACACACTAAGATGTTCATTCTGATTCAATTAACAGAAAGAAAAATAAAAAAGGACATATCCTTAAAAATCCTTCATTTCCAAAATTCCTTTAAGTCTGTGCACTTAGAATTCATACTAACCCCTGAGAACTATTACAAAGCTACTTTGTGTCTATATGTCAACTTCCTTCCTTCCTTCCTTCCTTCCTTCCTTCCTTCCTTCCTTCCTTCCTTCCTTCCTTCCTTCCTTCCTTCCTTCGACTCAAGGTTTTCTGCTGTTTCTTCCATAGTAGTACCAGTTCACAGAAGAATGACAAGCAGGAACCAAGCTGTCAGACTAAAGCTATTTGGTTTGTCTAGTTTTGACAGCGATAAACCCAGAGTATTTGCTATTTTATGAACAGTACAAACTGCTATTTTTAACCTATGTCATCATGATCAAAAATAAAAGTTACATGAAACACAGAGTGAGCCAAGCTGCTTTGGATCCATTTCAAAAATTGCTTCCCGTGGGATTTGTGTTCACATCTCTGCCAGGCAGGTACAGCTTGAAGGCACAGGGACAGGAACAGCTGCCTACAAAATAACTGATCATATTCATCTCATGTGCTTAATGACAGAATCAACCAAAGGTCTTGCTATTATAAGCAATGCCTAGTTATTTGTTTTTGGACAAACTATGGTAAGCAATGAAGACAAGGTTTAAGAAACTCATAGATGTGCTGCATAAAAACCCAGAAAACTTCTCACACCATTAGGTGTGAGAAGCAGCTTTTATTTATTTTCATACAGTGTCATCCTATATCATGAATCCATATCATATGCTTAAGAAATTACTTCATTTTCCACAAAGCTTTTCTTATTGTATGTTTTCTGTGAGAGGAAAACAAACTCTCCCACAACACAAAACAAACCATACATTAATTTGGAGGAATAGAATTAAATCCTAGTTTCTTTGTTTGTCTTTGATTTAATAATATAATTAATAATCTAAGTAGTAGATCTCTGTATTATAGTGAGACGGATCAAATAATTACTTTTATATTTAAGGTTCTCTGACATCTTTCATCGCATTTATATTCTATGACACTTTCATAAGAGCCAAAGTAAAGATCCTCCTCTTAGTATTATCATGGGTAGCCTAATATCATGGTTAAGGCAGAATCAAGCTGATCAATTCTAAGCCTTTAAAGAGTAGTCATTGTGTATAATTTACTAGTATACTTTGAAAGGATTTCTTGTATAATTCACTTTTTTACTCTGTCTTTGGGAAGATTCTTTTTTTGCTTTATATTTACAAAGGTCTTTATTTAAAACAGCCCTACCAAAATCTCAAAAAAAAATCTATATTCTTCCTCTGAGTAGTGATATAGTGTTAGAAACAATGCCACAATCACAACAGCTCTGCTGCAAACATTAATAGAGAAAACATGGGATGCCTTTCCTCCCCTTAGGCTTACCTAGATACTATAAGAAATATATTAATGTTGATTTACAGGACAAGTGCATAGCTTCCAATATGCTGTCAATTCTTCTGAAAAGGTGTCACAAAAGAAGCATTTTCAAAGAGTAATTTAGCAATAGAACAATTTCTCTAACAGAGCACATGTTTTTAATTTTTTTTGAAGGCATCTTTTTACATTCTTTTCTTTTGATTATGACGTGTATATATTTAAAAGGACATTTCCAAATTCAGGAAGACAAGTATCATCTCTGAAATGAATCCATTAAATTAAAAAAAAAATCAACAGTACCTGACATTACTGAAAATGAAGAATAAGAGAAAGGCCCTGAGGATGTTTTAATAATGGAGAAGGGAAAGACAGTGTGACTTACCCTACCCCTACAAAGTGCTTGGTACAGCAGTGGTGAGTCCACATGAAACCATGCATGCGTAGCCGTCTCTGTGCTCCAAAGAACTGCATTTTATTGTAGAACATTTCTGAATTTAAACAATGACTGGGGAAAGTCAAAATCTGTTCAACTGCATTGAAATAACTGAAGAAATTCAGGCTGCATAGTTTCAGCATATATGATTTCATTGTATACAAGCTTAGCTACATATCATATGTGTAATGTTAGAGAAGCACAACATTAAGAATTTTAATCTGATTGTTATAAAGGTAGAATATAAATTCTTTCACTATAATCATTGTCTATTGTCCAGGGTTATCTTCTTACGCTACAAACATTTCCTTTAGCCAGCATTTTCACACCTATTTAAGTGATGAAGTTTTATAATACAGCATGTGATTGTCACTGATAAGACCAATGCATATTAGCACAAAAGTCCAAAAATGATTTAAAAATGTTTTTTACAGTGGCCTTTCAAGAGCAAAGTCAGGCTTCACTTATCATACTATAATTTTCCATATATATAAAACTTCCATAGACAAAAACACCTGCTATCTATCATAAATCTTCATATCCATATATATTTACCAAATCATAGCATAAGAGAAACAAAAGATGCAGGCAATTCCCACTGCCTCAGTGCTTCAGCTATGGGGTGGATGAGCAACTACAGCTTTGTCAAATTGCTTCAAAACTTTGAACTCTTTCAGTACTACTTAACTAATTACTTATTTAAGGAAGACTTGTCTGCAACTGTGGCATTCTGTGGCTAAAGCTTTCATCATGGTTTAACAGCTTGGAATAATCTTTTGTAAATGTACTACTCATTTTGTGCTAGATCTAGGTGGGAGTGGGGAGGCACAAATACCTTTGAGAAAAGCAGGATTGATTGCTTGGACCAGTGAACTCCGGTAACTGAATTTCATCCTCTCAATAAATTCACAAATGTATGCACACTCATATATGAGACCTGAGAGAAGAGCAGAGTTCCACCTACCCATTCCACAGTGACACTATTTTCACTGGGTCTTACATGAATGTCCTCAAAAGGACAACTGAAACAGAAAGGGAAAAGGTGCATTAAAAATGCATGCATTTTAAAAGTGTTTGGTAAGTTGGTTGATAGAATGTCATAATTGCCATAACCAGAATGACAATAAAGATGCATAATAAAGATCGCTATAAAAGCTTAAAAACGGGTATGTTTTTTACTTCTATATTTTGCATCTGTTTTTATTTATCTTAGAACGTTTTCTCACAACATGGGCAGAAAATGTACGTGCTCAGGGATGATTCAAATGACTTTGAGCTTGTGAGAACTCCCCAAATCACTCTCTCGCAGGGGCAATATATTTGCTGTGCACTTTGTTGTGCTCTTCTTTTTTTATGTGTATGTAGTGGTGTCAGGCTTGATACTAGCACTGTACCACTGAACTTTGCACACAGGACGCAAATAAGATTGTACTGAGGGTTGTAAAGTTTTTGGGGGAATAGACCCCATATTCCCAAGGCTGGCAACATCCTGGGCATGCTGACCAGCTGCTTACTTGTGTAACACCATAGCAGCACTGAAAGAAAAATGAGAAACCCAGTATTTTAAGCAGACTACAACCTTTTGTAACAGGGATACAAATGTGTAAACAGAACATATTTTTGAAAGAGACAAATTGAATCTGCCTTTTCTGTTCAAATTTAGCTTCTTGGAACTGTAGGAAGCGTTGCACATAAATTGAGCAGACTCCTTACCAGACAAGAAAGTAGAAAGTTCATATGTAACTGTGACATTTTGAGAATGAAAAAGCTTAGTATGCATAGCAGCTCCATATCCACATTGTGCATTCTGTGGCAAGAGGACATATGGAAAAAAAACAGAAATGTCATTGCATTAGTCACTGAATTAACGCTATGGCTGCCTGTTACTATTAAGATTATGACTTAAATGGCACAAATTCTTCATTCTTTTTGTTGATCAGTACTAGTTATATTATTTACATGCCTTTAACTTTGTTGACAGCAGAGATATTTTCTCTAGATGTTTACTTTTATCTACTCAAGCATAAGAACCACAGAACCAGTCCCTTCAAATAATGGACAGCAACATAGAATTTCTACGTGCAATAAATTATACTCTGTTCCTATTTGATCCAGTGTTTAAGAGGTTTGGGAATATATTCTTTCCTATGAAAGACATTGCATTCTAGGTTTATAGGTAAGTTGATACTGGAAGTTAACTGACTAAGCAATTTAAAGTATCTTTTGAGCTAATGAGGTGTATTGAAACTAGTACAGTATGTATAATTTGGAGCAAGATAGATCAAAATTTTATGCAAAGTATTGTTACACTATTTAACGTATTCTTGTGATATTCTAATTCTTGTTCATGGAAAATTTACTTCAGATCTTACCTTTTTTTTTTTACATAAATAAAACTCCCTATTTGTATTCCTTCTTTAATCATTTAAAATTCAGTATTGCCTCAGTTCCTTGAAGTGCCTCTGTCTCAGCTACAGTTCCATGCACCAATATACCAGAAGACATTTAGTATTGATATTTTTACATCCATTTTGATTGACAAGTCTAATTATCTAAAAAAAGGTTGGGAGAAAATTGATCAGATGGTGCATGGTAGTTATCTAAATCATTATGCATTTAAGCTTAAATAAAGTGTATGTCTTATTTTTTGGAACAGAAATAGTATGTTAGCACACTTTATTAGTTTTGCTTAGCAGCATTTATTTTAGTAACTGACTTTAGTAAAGTGGATTTCTCACGTAAGAGAGACTTAGAGTAAGGTCTGCAAAATCACAAACTACTGCACTCAACACTTCAATTCTTAAAGTTTGGTAGGATTCCAAAAAAAAAAAAAAATCTATGATATAGGACTAGCTGTGATCAAAATAAGTCACAGGTGCTTGCTTTCTTCTTTTTTCTATTAAGTAAAATTTTACACCTTTCACAAAAGTGGGGAAAAAAATAGATCTTTACAAATTAAAAAAAAAAAGTCAAGAAAGTCAAGACTAAGATTTTCACCTCATGGCCGTGCTCGCTATCACATCTAGCAATCCACATATTGTTCTCAAAACAACATAATTTCATAACACTGCTATACCTGTCTCACAATTGAGACACAAATAATACTTTGTACCAAGAATGTAGTCTATGAGGAGCATTGCCATGCATGATAGTAACCAGAAACATGTTCAGAGCCCTGAGCTCAGGCAGCAACTTACATAGCTATCTCAAGAGAATAGAGCTTTTAATAGCCTAGATTTGCCTGACAGCATGATTTGGGACAGCAAACAACAGTCCCTGTGCATGCAGGGGCTAGTATCTAAGCTACAAAGCTCATCAAAGACAAGAACAAGCTCAAACTCCACATAGATTCATCCCTTTCGGGCAAGGTCCAATCCACTGGGTGCATCCAGACTGCATGTGACTGATATGTACTATATATGTATATTAGCAATTAATTACCTTTGCAGTGGACCAACCGCAGTAGGAGGAATAGCAGGTCTCAGCCTCAGTAGCAGCTCAGGAGTTAAAACATATTTACAAAGTATTTCAACCTCTGTCAGTCTGAAGAGCACCTAAAATTCAGGCCTATTTGCTTAGAGGCGGCTCTATTGTCTTCCCTGCCTTCTTTCTCCACTTCTTTCCATTTCCTATTGTCCAGCTGACTTTAATGGTTCTCCTGAGCCACTGAATACGGACAAACATCTTACTTAAAGGCCTCTCAGATGCTCTGTGGAGGCTGTGGGTCTGCCTCTCTCTACCGACTGAAGTCTTCCGAATCATCCTGCCAAACAGACAGTCTGTTCTCTAAATGTTATAAGACCTAAAGCGCCTGTAATTGAAAATGTGAATGTAGATACAGAAATTAATGATATGGTCTCATTTTACACTAGAAATCTGGAACAGATTATGGAACTAAACTTGGTTCTTACAAATTAATACCAAAACCTTTGTAACTTGCCCTCTTCAGCTCATCAACACATATTTGTAGATTTTTTTTGACGCACATAGACCATGTTTTCTGCCTGTAAGGAGAAAGTTTTTCCATGTGCTTTATTTTAATTTTGCAAGTTCATAGACCTAACCACAAATGCTAAAGCTACTTTTTATCCATGTTCATGACACCCTCTGAGCAAGTGAATTACTGAAGACAAAAGATTTTGGTTAGATTTTGAAAATCAGCATAATATATTTCAACTTCATGTCTAAACATTTTTGTGCAGTAATTGAAAAGGGATGAAATAAAGAGCGTAATTAGTGTAATGAAAGTAAGGTTACATTGTTAGAAGTTGGTTACATTTTCCAGATGTTCAACGTGACAGATTATGTAGTTGCACTTCAGTTATTCAATTGTGCTTATGTTTTAAATATTTTGCACAATTGTTAAACAGTTTCCTTGCCTTATCAATGTGTTGAAGGTGTTAAAGCCTGATTGGATCAGGATGAATAGGGAATATCTCTGGTAGCAGTATGGCAGTACGAATGGTACGTCCCCCCCTCCTTCACCAGCACTGAAGATGATCTGGGTCTGCTTTATAGCAGAGAATTTTGTGGTGGCCACAGTTGGAAAAATACACCCTGCCAAACAAGGCCACAACCCAGTCTCCCCCAAATTTGTAACCTGATCCACTGGGATAATTTCAGAATTTATGCATGATGGGAATGAAATATTCATCCTACAGATTTGAACATTTCAGAGATAGTAATACAAATACATTGAAGGACATTGGCACTAAAACCACTGAAATTTGGAATTATCCCTGAAATGACAAATGGCTCCCAGATATTTTTTTCAGCAATTTTCAAATATATTTCTGTGTAAAAGAGGAAGGATAAAACCTTTGGATAGTGAAAGCCTTAAATGCCAATAGCTATAATAGACAAGTCTTTACGTGCCAGGAGCCGCACATAATTTGCTGTGCTACAACAACTGAACGTAAACTGTTAAGTGCTGCTTATGCACAGTTATACATAAATAAGAAGGTTCATGCAGAGCTTCATATAATGAAGTTTATATGCAAAACCTTTCCACCTCACTAACTTTTTGTGATAAATTGAATTTCCAAAAATAACCTGTAAAGCAATTAAAAAGAAAAGCAAATGCAAAGCTATGTTACATATTACATAAGAAAACTCAAAATGTTCCTAAATTTTATAAAATTTCAAGTCAGAAGGTAACCTACTTTGATAAAAACACAGGTTTCTATGCACTGTTCTAATTATGCTTTGTAACATTTTCTAATTAGGCAACTGCCATGAGGCAACCTCCATTTTTATTCTTCTAATTAATGGCAGGAGACAAAAAGAAGGAAGTAGGACCAATATATGTCAGAGTAGCCTTATTTAATGGAGTCAATAGAGGGGGTTCATTATGCTCAAAGTTATAGACAGAAAATAAAGCTTAAAAGCCTGTGCTTACAGAGGAGTTTATTTGCTTGCATGACCTATCTGTTCCTCATATTCAAAGACACTATTTAAAAGTTCCAGGTTTTTCTACTTCAAAAAGTTTTAATGGTAACATATAGAACACTGTCTGGTGGTTTGAAGAACCATGCAAAAATCTACACTGTTTATAAAATATATACCATGATAGATGTAGCTATATAGGTATCTATATAGAGATATTATATGTATACTATATTATACAATAAATTTATGTCTATATTTTCCTTTTTTTTTTTTCCATTTTATTACTGCTGTCTGGAAAACTTTTTCCTACTAATTACCATTACTAGAAGGTTAAAAATTTTAAAAGATTTTGTTAACTACATCTCTACATATTTTCCTTAAGAGTATACAGGGAAGTTTCAGTCCTTCTTAGTGCTCTGGGATGTGTGCACAAAAAAATACTAAGAAATGGGGAGGTCAAAAAGGGTGTCTCAATTGTGTCTCAACATTGCTGCCTTGTTGCTGTACCATTTATCTTGGGAAAACACGGTATAAGCTCAAGACCCGAACAGTGGTATTGTTGGTTGATATGCTTATGTCAACACTGTTGTCACACCATTCACACTTCTTGACTGCAGCATCCAGTCTCCAGGAAGACTGCGGTATCATCTTGGGGATCTACAAGTTTTTGGGCTAACAATACTTAGCAGTGCCTGCCAAGTGGCATGACATGCTAGCTGGGGGGAAGAGGAGCCCCAGAACACACAGCACATATGACACAAACAAGACGTACCAGAAATACTCAAGTGGGCAGACTCTTCAAGAACTGGGACAATAAAAGGACTACACTTTTCTCCATTGAGAGACGCCTCCTTCTTTTTAACCCACACTGAGTGACTTCTTCACCTGCACAACGAGTGAGCGGTTTCTTCTTCATCTTCTTCTGAGCTTTCTCTCAAGAGATCATCACCTGCACTGAGAGCGGCCTTTTCTCCTTCAAGAGACCATCATCTACACCAAGGCAGAACCAAGGAAACATAGCTGGACTGGTGGTAGTGGTAACTACAATCTTGCTGCATCTCTCTTTCAGACACGCTTGCCTATCATTCTCTCTTCCTTTTCCCTTCTTCTTTTCTTCTTCTCTTTGTTCTATCATGATTATGAGAATAGAGTTTACAAGGTTGTACAGCATTTGGGATTTCTTGCTCTTGGGATCATACTGATGCCTCCTCTCACAGTGGGTCAGACATTCTTATATCGAGAGCAGAAGGAAAAAAAAAACATGCTGACCCTTAGAGAAACCAATCAAATAATGGTACTGGAGCTCAGTTATTCTTTATTCATGTCAATTAGTACAACTGATACTTAGAGGTTCTGGAAATTTACTTGTGCATTGCATAGCACTTCCTTTTTTTCCTCTTTTTCTTTTCCTAGAAAAGGACTGAGTGAGGATGACGCCAATAGAATCACAAATGCATTTTCGATGTGATAAAAAGGTGAGGATCAAAACCGCTGCAAAGAATTCTTTCAAATTTTTCCAAGCTTCCTCTTATTTTGTCAACACAGTTATTTATTCTATAAGCTAAACTCTTCCACCATCTAAGTGCTGCATTCTGGATTCAAGCCCATATTTGATGAAGGTCTTTTTAAGTACTATGCTTTTTAATAGAACAGCATGACAGATTTTGGAAAAGAGGCCAACTCTTTTGATTTGTTCCAATCTCTAGAGTACTCTTTCAAGTCAGTAAAGGTAAACTCTAACACTACAGCACTATTTATAACATCAGCATATTTTCATGTTGTTTTACAAGTCCCAAAAGTTCCTGTTCATGCTTCATATTTCTGTTTCTTTCCCTACAGATTTCAGTACAATACTATAGACACTTTATTACAGGTAAAATATTTGCATAGGTCTTATCTTCTACAGTTATTTTCCTTTAAATTATCTGTTCTTTCAGAAGTTTATAACTTTGCTACAAGGTGGTTTACGTCTTTATTCATGTAAAGGCTCAACTTCTTCACGATAAATAAAAATAAGTAAGCACAATTTTTTTTTGTCTTTATGATTTGGGGAATTATCTGGCATTTTATTTAAAATATTAGATTTCTTAAGTTTTTTTACTAGGAATAAAGCTAAATAAATGGAAGGATATTAAACATTTTATTTGAATAATACATAGTCATCCTAGATATTCACTTTTTAACAAAAAAATCTTTCTCCTCCTTGTTACTAGGCTGTTGCATGAACTTCAGCCATTCTTAAACTGCTCCTTTATGAATTCTCTTAAAGAACACAACTTGAACATCTTCTAAGGAATTCATTTCTGGAGGCCACCTCTTTGGGAATATCCTCCACTATCAATGCTCTATATCATTATGTGCTTCAAGGCTTGCTAGGCACCAGGAAGGTTTGAAAAACCTTAAATATATGGGATTTACAGACTAAATTTCCATAATTGTTTTACTCTTCATTACTATTATTTGTTTACCAACAGTAATTCAGGTTTTCTTGGGAAAAAATGTCTTTTTTTTTTCAGAAATTCATTATTTATTCTTCCTGATAAAAGACACATAACTACGTGTTAATATAGCCACTGATAAATAGGGCAGTGAGCTTTCACTTTAAAACAGTTGCCTCACCAATTGCAAGATAAAAGTCTGAGTCAGACAGACTGTATCCTGTATATGGAAATCAAGACACTGTGCCCTAAGGAAGAAATTACTCAGCAATATAGCAAGAACAATGACTAATGACAGGTTGTGGTGAGTGAGTTGGTTCAGTGAATGAGTGGAAAATGGGATGCAATGGGCAGATTTGGAGATTTTCCTTTTTTTTTTGGCAATTTATTCTTTTAACATTGAGGTCAGTTTCAAAATGGAAAAACACTATTTTGATAATATGGAAACAAGGTAAAAAAGTCTATCTTTCCATAAAAATAATTCAAAATCTAAATTGAAGAACAGGCAAAGAGAAAATCTAAGAGCTACTTTTAACTGTTTATAAGCTGTTGCAAAGATATCCGAGCTATTCTCTTTTTCAGGACTGCCTGACAATACAACCAGAGCAGTAGTGGCAAACTGAAGCCTGGAAAATGAATATCAGACACAGAAGGGAGGTAGGGAGTTCACTTGGAAGAGTTAGCACAGCACTAGAACAAATTGCCCACAAAAGCTGCAAAATTTCTGCGTATTTTCAAGACATTGATGGACAAAGACACAGCTGTCCCTATGCAGTGCTGGCATTAGTCAAGATTCACAAAGGAAATTCCAAGCAATATTTCTATGATGCTATAAAATAATTTCAGTGCCTTACTTCTTCCCAGAAATGATAATAGTAATCAGCTAGCACAGGAAAGAACTTATATGTAGCTAAAAGTTGTAGAATCTTTAAACCATAATGTATCAAGAATGATGGGGGAGAGGAGTAGACAAGGACAAATCTCTTCACTTCCTTGGGTTTTGTAGTTGACACTTGTATCCTTAATATTATTTTAACCCTACATTTTTCTGTGATTCAATGTATATGATCTATCTAAACTGATCTTTTATGCCCTAAATGCTCTATGGCCTGTATTTACGAATGGCAAGAAGAAGAAATACAAAGAGGCAGCCTTTGAGAATTAGATTGATCTTGTAAGAAAGTAAAAGGCAACTTTGTAGACAATAGGACAAAAGTCTATCTCATTATTGATTTGTCAAGATTGATCTTTATGGTTTGATTTTCCAGAAAAAAAAAAAAAAAAAAAAGTAAAAAAACCATGCATTTGAACTATTTTATGCTTTTAATAATTACTCAGAAAAAAAGGGTCAGGACTGTGAATAAAACCATAAAAGCATAAATTTCTGATTGCAAGGATCTGTGCTCATTCATGACTAATTAAACTGATTTCTCAAGCAAATCTTTACTATGTTCATTTTATCAAGGTATTTCTTTTTAAGGATTTGCTGACAAACAGAAACAAGCCATTATTCTTCCACATAGCAGAGCAAATGGCTGGAGACATCGATGGAATTTGTAAAGGAAGATATTGATCAGAGACAGGTTGGCTTTTAATGAGGAATGTCTCTGCCACAGTGGAGCAAGGGTGTGTGACTCAGAAATCTGAGCTGACTTTGCCTTTGCTTCCATCTCAGCTGCAAGTACCTTGTGTTCTCCAGTGTTCTGGAACTCTAGCAGACGGTCTGCAGTAACACCAAATAATTACATAAATCTCTTTAGTTTCTTTATTGAGCAATGTTGTGAATACAGAAACTATTATTAATAAAGGTAGTTAATACTATAAAGGATTTCCTATAAATATACATCCCTGCTACTAAAGAACTTTGGTTCTATTGATCTTTTCCCTTTTTCATTCACTTTCCAAAAATAACTTAGTTAGTAGTTTATAGGCAAGTATATTCATAGAAATAATACATTCCTATAGAATTTCTCAAATCTTTAGAAAAATAAAAATCTGACGGAAAGTAATCTCAACTGGGAATTTTATTTACCCAACCAAGAAATAGGTAGGAAATAGGTACATAGCTCAAATCAGACTTAACTACGAGGATTCCAGGACATCAGTAGCGGGTACCTTAAACCATGAAGAAACAAAACTTTAACTCCTCGAGACATTTTTAAACAAGAGCATCTAGATATAACAAAAAATTGTAAGCCACAATGAAGAAATACATTGCTATCTGCAGGCTTAAAAAATGATCTGTCTTTTTAAAATTTATTATGCACCTCGTTGAAACACCTTTTTGCTGCTATGGCTAGAATCTAAGTAATAAAATGATATGTCTTAAATGGTGGAAAACTATGTGCTGATTATTAGGTTGCTATATAATAATCTAATTTCAGATATAGCAGATAAATATAAAAAACAGTCAATAATAAATTATGTTAGATAACATAAAGATAATAACTAAGATAAATTATATTCATGGACTTCTTAATATTTCTTATACCACTATTCTCTGGTAATTAGTAACTACTACACTTTACTGAAATATTGACCAAGTATTAGCTAATCACCCCTTTTAATGATAAACTTCTGGAACATGTAAATCTTTCTTCAAATACTGTTTAAGAGTTGGTGGAAATTAGTATAGTGAAGCACTAACTTCATGGAAGTGGTGATTACATTCAGTTCATCAAATTGATTTGAGCTGCTGTAAATTAGATTTAAAGTATTTTGGATCTTCTTAGATGCTCATCTCTGATTGACAGGCTAAAACCTCTTGTGCATCTAAGCCTAAGGTAATAAACAGAGAGAAGATGAGGATCTGAACTTAGCAAAAACTGATCTAAGAATGGTACTTGATGATAGAATGGATGCTGCTCAAAAGATACAGAATGATAAGAAAAACAAACAATCAAAACACTATTATTTCCATTATATGGGAAAAGGTATTAACTTGAAAAATATACAGCCTTCCAGCTTTACTAAGAAAGCTGCAAGAGTTCTGATTCTTGCAATCAAAGCTATTTTGTGCAGGAATGAAAAAAGAGTGTTTTAAACAACTGCTGTTGTCATTAAACGAATAGGACAATATTTAAATGAAGGTCAAAAGCAGACATTATTAGCAAACTTACAAGATGATACAATGGTTTAAAAGGACAGAAGAATGTGCCAGCCTGGCTGGCAGCAGCATAAGCAGCTTTATACTCATAAAAGACACTGTCGCAGCAATTATTATCATTGCTGCATCTGCCTACTTGCTCACACACTTACCGTAATTGCAGCAGCTGTTTATACATTTCACTATTCTGGTCAAATAAAAAAAGCTTTTAAAAGTGCTTGAAGAAAAAAGAGGTTATTTTGGTTCCCTCCTCCCCCTCTTTCTTCTCCCCTCAGTGTGTACTTTCTTTCACTTTCTTTCTTTTCTTCTTTTTTTCTACCTCCATCTCTTGCTAATAGTCTTCAAAAATGAAGTCGTGCTTACAGCTGCTTTTTCTAGGGGGGAAGGGATGTCCATAACACTGGCACATTTAAAAACTGTTCTCAGAGAGCATCAACTGAACATTTTCTGAATAACAGTTCTTTGCTTCAGAAATTCTTGTACAAAAGATCATAACACTTGGTGTTCTTTCAGAAAAATAAAATAAAAACAAGAAAAAAACACAAGGACTGTCAGTAGGAACAGAACATATATGTCACTTTGAATTCCTATTAAAAAAAAAAAAGAAAAAAAAATCCCACTTCAGATCTGTGACATTTTCACCATCTGAAATGGACTTCATTTATAGCAGCTCTCACACCTTCTGAGAGTCCTTCTTGAATTACCTGTGTCTCTGTGCCCTTCCTGCTGAAGTGCTGATTGAATGTTAGAGGAGAGAAAAGCAGACTTTGGATATATGTCAAAGAACTCAGCCTCCAGCTTCTACCAATTCTATATATAGAATCATTTTTTCCAAACCAGTAAGAATGTGCTTTGAAAGGTGTCTCCCTACACCGACAGCTGATACACTTTACAGATGTAATTTTATTGGTATAGTTTTAACATCCAAGTCCCAGTTCATGTTCAGCAGGTATAACATTAATTGCAAGAAGAGCAGAGACATCTCTAATTAGGATAAAGTCCACAGGCCATATATAGCTCTTTTGTAGGGGCTGCTGAAGCAATTTAATTGGGAATTCCCTGGTGACAGAGAATGTGTCTCATGGTCACACACAATCCTTCAAATTTAGTACTCAAGCTTAAATTTACACACCACCCACACTGCCTAAGTGGTGAAGCTTTTCTCCAGTGTATGTCAGCTCTCTTCTTTGCAAGGAAGTCCAGGTATGAAGGAAAAATGAGAGCAGGTTCCAATTCCAACCCAAAATGCAGTGTAGACAACTACACCAGATCTGGCTGTTCCTGCCCTGATCTACAAAGGCAGAGGACACCTACTATTTGGTACAACAGGCAGCTTGTAGTATAGAAGAGACAGGGATTAGCAGGATTTAACAGTGCATACTGAGATGAGAGACCCAGAGGCATCTCTCCTTTCTCTGACCTCAGCACTGACTCTTCTAAAACAGGACAGTCCTGTGCTCTCTTCGAAGAAGAGCTGGGACAGGAGCAGCAGCTACAAGCGTGCCACAACGTGCACCATGTGGTGAAGCACTTGTGAACTAGAAGCTTTCCTACATCATTCCCCCAGGACTCCTTTGCTGCTGAACACTCGTATGGCAAGTCTGCAGAGGTTTGACTGATGATTCATCCACTGCTACCCTCAAAATTTTGTGTAGAGGCAAAAAGGAAACAGACTACAAAGAGGAATATATAAATAAAGTTCATTTTTGTGGTTAGTATAATGGAAATCTTAATAGTCTAAGTAAAGAATAATCATTATATATGTCATTATATATTGATTATTATATTTCTATAATAATCAATTTGATTATTACAGAAAAAGAAAGAATAATGCTTTAGAATACTTAAATACAGTAAAAGTTGCAATAATAATAATAACAAATTTAAATCTCTGACACACACAAATGGTTTCTACCCTTTTATTTGTGTTCTCTATGTGTTTTCTTTTTGTCATGCTCAACCTCCCCCTGTGACTCTGATGCCAAGGTTAGTGGTTTCATTTGGTTAGGGCAGGGCAAGTTATAACCAGCTGCCATAGCCCTTCACTGAAAGAAACATGATGTTCATGTTTATGGTTTCTTTTCCTCTTCCAGGATCCAGTCAGGATCATTATGATGTTTGCTAATGTGCTTTACACCTTCCTCTTTTCTTCATTGGTCTGCAGCTCCATATTACAGTCAAATTTATTTAGAGAAACAAAAAAAGACTAAAAAAAAAAAATGTAGCCATAGGTCTCTGGTCAGCTAGAGGACTGTCTCAGGTAGTCCATAGGCTGTCATAAGCAAACCAAGTAAAAGAAAGCTGCAGGCAGGTCTACAGTTTAGACAGAGAGGCCTAATCAGCCTCAGGTCCTGCAAACTCAATATAAAGCCTATGATGTGTTGCTAGCAAAAGTAAGACAGAGCTGTTACACTAGGCATTTCTAAACAGCACTAAGCCAGCTAGTTTGGACACCAGCTGACACCTCAGAAATGTTGACATTAATCCTCATGAGTCCTGGTAGCAGATATGAAAATTTTGTGTCAATGTCTTAAAGAGGATTTAAATTAGCTGGATTAAAGGTCCCTCTAGCATATGTTTAAAAGCTCAGGTAAAACTATATATCTCCATTGCAGTGTGGATTCCAATTTATAAAAATAAATTACTGATATATTCCATTAGATTAATTCTATGAAATTACAGTGTACTACCTTAAAAATGCGGAAACTGGGTAATCTGTGGGCATAAATTGGCAGAACTCCACTGCAGTCAACTTTCCATTAACGGAATCAATAATGTCAATGGATCTGTGCCAAGGCAGACCAGTAGACAATGTGGTTTGAGATACAGAAATAGAAAGCATATCAATGAGCAACTAATGTTGAATAGAAAGAGTGATTTTTTTCTCTTTTGGCCAATTCTTAGATTAAGAATAATTTAAAATTGTCATTATTGACATTATATGTGCATTTATTATCAAAGTGAATGTTTTAGAATGTTATGTCTGAATTCTTCCACATAAAAATATGTCTAATTAACAGAAAGAGAAAAAATAAAGAGAATAAATAGAAAAAAAAAGAGTATAAAAGGGAGAAAAAAGACTGAATTTTTTGTGATTACTCTCCTCCCTTGGAGGTCTCAAGCCTCTTTACTATGCAGTCTTCTTCTCTGTAACTTCTGTATGTCAAAAACATAATTATATTCCTTTTCCAGTGGAGTTGTTTCTCGGTTTCCTCACAGAAAATGCTTATTTGGTCTTGCTGGCTCATTTTACAATATATATATATATATATCTTCCCTTGGAAATCTCTGAACATATCAAGCAATTTAAATCCAAGAGGACACAGGATATTAAATCTCAAACATTTAGAATTCTTACATTTTTTGTGGACTTTGTTATTGGGTTATTGAGATCCAATAAGGGTCTCAGCTGTCGGGGAGACTGAGGCATGACTGAATTACTGCACACTATCAAAGCAACATAGAATACACCCTTACAAATAACACTGGTGAGGAAGATAATTTCAGTCAGAGCTTGCAACTTTTAGATGCTGAGGTTAATCAGCCATAAGACACAAATCAATAAGAAATTGGGTTTATTCTGTTCAGGTTGTCACAGGACTAGTTGCATGCAGAGCCAAGTCTGTATTTTTGTACATTTTGGAATTTAAAAATGAAATTTCCTGGTACTAGAGTTTGGAGCCCTTATAATGCTTCTCATATGAGTTTCCAAGCCACCTAGATAAAGCGCAGTCTTCACAGTGCCTTGCCTTAGCAATTGATTTATCCCATGCAGCAGTTTCTTTAGAAATAATGAACACTTGGATCTGTCACAGCCCATCTAAGATTGATGTTCCACTTAGTTATCTTGTAGAAGGACCTCAACAGCATTGCCTTCATTCTGAAAGACCCATAAGGCTATGAATCATGATGTGAAGTATCTACTTCTTTTGGTCCTGAGAAAAATATTCAACTTTTCTAGGATATCAAGGCTTACCCATTCTTTGTACTCTGCCTCGCCCATTGTAGATCCATTTTACTTCCATAGTTTAGATAAAAATATTGCACAAGTATGGACCCACTCTAGTATCAGGGCATATAAATAGTACTGCATTTTCTTTTCCTCCTATGGAAAAACATACTTCTTTCTACCTCAAAGTTTAAAGAAAAAAAAAAAAAAAAAAGAAAAAAAAAGATTGATATAAGATGGAGGTTTTGGTTTTTAAATCTCTTCTTGGAAAGTTCAATTATTAATTGCCTGTTAGAGTATAAAATTGTAACAAAGCTTAATAGATTTAAGCAGGAAAATCTAAGAATTATCTGCAGTTTTTTTGAACTTAAAATCTCAGTGTTAGTGTAAGATGATATTAAGAGCTGAAGAGAGGTTCTCAGACATCGGTAATCACTGCAGATGGTTACAGACCCGTTAAATCTTTTAAGCACCTGTTTGCTTATCAAAAGCTCACATGGTAAGCTATCCTCTGATTCATGTAAGTACATTAGTCTTAGAACATGTAATTAGCTTACAATAACTGTACTTGGCTAATTACCAATCTCTTGAAAGAAAGAAGTGGATCCCGTGGAGAAATGGGGGTGGCTGGAACCTATAAGTGAAGCTTCTAGATACGCAGCAAAGGTGGATGACTCAGTATAAAATGTTTGCCTTATTTCTGGTAAGCCTGATTCTATTCCACAGCGAGCAGCTAACTGAAATAGTTTGATTTCCTCTACCATCAATCAAGAGAGAATACCATCACACATAATTTATCACAATTTGTCTCTTTTTAAAGAGAGCTTCAGTATGGAAATAAAATAAAGAAAAAAAAAATATTTTTGCACTCAAATGGGCTGAGTTGTATTTTAGAATGTGATTGCTGACCAGAGACTGCAATTTCTTATCATATATAAAGTCTTATCAATATGAAGCTCTCTGCTAGAGTAAATATTAAAGAGCTCACTTGGCTGGAAACATTCTGGGAAAATTCTATTTGTTCCCAAAGTAATAGTCTCTCTGTTTGGGAAGGGTGGGATTTTATTCCATTTCACAGAGTGGTTCAATTAATTAAAAAGAAAAGAAAAGAAAAAAGAAAAGAAAAGAAAAGAAAAGAAAAGAAAAGAAAAGAAAAGAAAAGAAAAGAAAAGAAAAGAAAAGAAAAGAAAAGAAAAGAAAAGAAAAGNAGAAAAGAAAAGAAAAGAAAAGAAAAGAAAAGAAAAGAAAAGAAAAGAAAAGAAAAGAAAAGAAAAGAAAAGAAAAGAAAAGAAAAGAAAAGAAAGAAAAGGATAAGGTAAGCTCAGGAGAAAATTGTAAGATCCATCAGTACATTTTGCTTTATTTTCTAAAAGAATTTTTTATGCTACTATACTTATAAATGTGAAGACTGAGGTATAGTCACCCAACCTCATGATGAAATTAATCTTGTAGAATATTAGCAATGGCTGCAAAACCCTAAGTTATCATAAGGAAAGTATACATCTACCTATCTGTGTCTGTATTTATCTGGACACCAATTGTTCCCATTGCATTTGGAACAGGATCTAGACTGATTGTTATGCCTTGCTTGTTGTTCTGATTGCTGTGCTGGACAGTATCATCAAAAAAGGTGAATCATGAAAAGTTGCTATGTTTTGTGAAAATTTATTGTTTGGGATGTCTTTCTAAGTCTGGTGCTGCCTGAAGGATTATACCAAAAGATACTGGAAATTTTCCAAAGTCCTATAAGTGGCTGATTTAAATACGTGCTGTTGAAGAGAATGTATGAAGGGATAGATTTAAATAATAGCTAGCTGATGAATCAAGACTGCTTTTAAAGACATCTCAGAAGGACTGGATTCTGAAGGAACACACAAACTAAAAAATGCTAACCCTGAGCACAGGATATTCCTATCTTAATCCTTCAAAATTTGGGTCTCAGGTGACATACATTAAGAAAGATTCAATGATCAGAGGTAGAAAAAATGTAATTTAGAGTATGAAATGGAAATGGCAAGAAGCTTCCTCCATTATATATGCCTTCTATTTTTCATGAAGACATTCAACATATGCAGTAACTTAGGTATTTTACTCTCAGACAGAATCAAATTTAATTTTATTTACTTGCAACATATACACCCATGCAAATCACAACTATCCTGTAGTAAAAAGCTTTTTTTCCTAAAAATCCATGATGAAAACTGTTGTTTAATTATATGTGTACTACTGTTTGACTTTGAAAAGAACTTGCAAGTAACAGGAAAGCCGTCTTCTCAACTTCTCAAATTAGTGTCAGTTCTAATAATGGACCAGTTAATTAACTAATGGGTGTGATTTACAGCCCTTCTCCTGAGGTAAAACAGTTTAAACATCCCATTTAATTGCCTGGCATGGATTGACAGAACACATCAGTGACAGCAGCCTAAATTTTCCACAAAGTTTCTTTAACTACATAACCATTGCAAATATACTGCTGAAAGAAAGAAATGATTACTTCAGTAATTATTTTTTCTAAAATGTTAATGTGTTTTTCCTTAATACAATTTGATATAAGAATGACAAGAACTGCCAAGTATGATTACAATTCATACACATTTTAGCAAACTTTTGTTAAGAAGAGAGGACTGACCTTTCAAAACCTTATAACCTGGTTGGAAATTTTCCTATGGCATATAGACTGTATTAACTAAGACTATATTAATTAGAAGAAACGAGATCTCATAACTATCTGCCATACACTGTGAAACTGCTATTAGCTCAATGTCACCATAAACTGCTTCAAATTGCAGATTTTTTGCTTGAGCGTGATAGATTTTGAGACTTGTCCTCTTATTCTCATTGAAAAATTCAATATTACATTTGAAAAATGAATTTGTTACTGAGTTGATCTGACTTTACCAAGATCCAGTGGATGCACCTCACATTCGTAGTGAATTACGTACTGCTTATTCAGTTACTTGCTCATTTTACTTCCTTCTTAAATGAGACTCTTTGCAGTTAGGTTTGAACTGCTTCTGGCATTGTGCTGATTCCATCTCCCAATGATTTTGCACAACCCACCTAGAACAAGGGGATACTGTGGTGTAAATCTGTTGGAAAGACATCATGCACACATCAGCAAAGTTACTTTCACAAAATATACAGAAGAATTTCATGAAAATATATCAAAGTGTTTGCCTTTCTGGCGAGCTGTTCTTGTGATCTTTCCTGGCCAACAGACACTCAATTCAGCTGCTCCGCTCCTAGAAATCTGGCTGAAGATTGATGCACTTTTCAGGCCTGTAAGCCCACATTCATGAGCTTCAGACCTCTGTGATCTCACTATTGCTGACTTCACTATTTTCTTCTACCTGCTTCCTCTTTTAGCTCATTTGTACTACTTTGCTTTTGTTTTCAAGTAGTATCTAGATCTCTTGCAATAATATTATTTGTTTGGCTTGTTGCTTCCATTGTTTTAAAAATAAGCTCAGTTTAGCAAATGTACAAAGTGATTGTTTGCAATGTACAACTTTTTAAGTGACAGAATGAGACTTTTCAGTTTTGACTTTGTGTTTTCTTCATAAAGCAAGTTTTTGCTAAAAATACACAAACAAACACCATATTTCAAGCTTTCTTTTATGTTTGGATAGTTTAATTAGGTGTTTTTATTTTAGATGAGTGAATATGCTGAGGAATAACAAGAAAACTGTGTCCTGGTTGACACCATGAGTCAGCAGTGTGCCCTCGTGGCCAAGGCGGCCAATAGGATCCTGGCCTGCTGCAGGAGGAGTGCTGCCAGCAGGTCAAGGGAGGTGATTCTGCCCCTCTGCTCAGCTCTGTTGAGGCCACATCTGGAGTATTGTGTGCAGTTCTGGTGTCCCCAGTGTAAGAGGGTCATGGAGCCCCTAGAGAGGGTCCAGTGGAGAGCGACAAAGATGATTAAGGGAATGGAACATCTCTCGTATGAGGAGAGACTGAGTGAATTGGGCCTGTTTAGCTTGGAGAAGAGAAGGCTGAGAGGGGATCTGATTAACATGTATAAGTACATGAAAGGAGAATGTAGGGAGGAAGGGGCCAAGCTCTTCTCATTGGTGGCCAGTGACAGGACAAGAGGCAATGGGTGTAAGTTGAAACACAGGAAGTTCCATCACCATATGAGGAGGAACTTCTTTACTGTGAGGGTGACAGAGCAGTGGAACAGGCTGCCCAGGAAGGTTGTGGAGTCTCTTTCTCTGGAGGTCTTCCAAACCCGCCTGGATTGCCATCCTGTGCCACATGCTCTAGAAGTCCCTTCCAACCTTGAACATTCTGTGATTCTGTGACTCTGTGAAAACAAGTGCATAGTATAATATTACTAATAGTTGTATGCATTAATCGTTAAATTTACAAAAGTGTGAAGAAATTTTGCAGTCGTAGGCAGAGGTATGTTTAATTACTTGACTGTTTGGGACCACAGCACCAGAATGGTAAACTCAGTGGTCCCACTTGCCAGTGAATTAGTATAAACACAGTGGCCCCACTTGTTGTGTATTGGATGAAGAAAGTCTGGATTAATACTTCTAATAACAGTAGATTTCACCCCAACATCTCTCTAACTCTTCTTACATAAGAACTATATGACTGGTAATATAGCTTCAATGGGGATATGTTATTAAATACTCTGCAAAAAGCTTGGCAAATATAATTCAGAATTTAAGATGCTGTTTAAAAAAAAAAATTAAAAAATAGTCTTCTGGTTTCAATATAACCTTCACAATGTAAATCAATCCATAGGGCCTTTGTTAAATCTGTAACAAGACAGCCTAAAATAATGTCACCAAGAGAGGTTAAAAATAACTTTTCTAACTGGCTTAAAAAGATCTAAGGTTCTTGCTATCGGAGAGACACAGTTTCCCCTAAAGACTGTTAAAGGTTTAAATCTTACATGGCCTTCAGAGATAATTTTACAAAATGATCTAACTTGTTGCAGAAAGAATTCTCCTGTGAACTGACACCTGAAAATCTCTTAAGACCATGAAGATTATTCTTTAGAATTTAAGCTTACTTTTAAAGATCATCTCTGGTTGAATTTAGTTTTCAAAAACTGATCATAATCACTTATTTTAATTCAGTTCTGAATGGCACCCACTTAAAAATTTTAAGGAAAATTTAAATATATAAAATGGCATTAGAACTGTTTAGAACATTTTCACCTGTGTGAAATTTTGGTGAAATATGCGGTTCGTCTAAGTCCTATTATTTCAAAGAGGCTGCTTTCAACTGCTTTCATACAGATTTCCTCTCAAATATTTTGTCAAGAGAAGTGGGATTAAGATCAGTATCTGGAGTACGTTTTTACAAGCTAAGACTGTAGATTTATGTCCCTATATTGAGATGGAAGAGCTCTCTGCTGGGTAGTAAATACAGCAGTTACCCACAGCCGAGTTTCACACACTGCTACCTTAGCAATCAAGTTACAGTCTGATGCATGGAAACAATAGAAGAACATACGTAAAAAAATTGTCTCTAACACTATTGTCACTAGACAGTATTACTTTTCCATCTAAAATCCTTTACACTCTAATATTTCTAATAAGTTCACAAGACCTGTCAAATTAAAACAATGGGTAAGAATGATAACATCTAAGATGGGTAAATATTAAAATGTTTTAACCTCAAAAATTATTTTAAGTAGCTAGTCTAATAAAATGCTTAAAATTTAACCTGCTTTGTCACCAGTTTCCAACTCAACTCCACCAAATCTAATAAACCAAAATTACAACTATTCCACAGTTGAGTGAATAAAATGTTCATGTAGTGAAAAATTGTGTAGTCTTGTTTTCTCTAAACTCTGTAGAGGATTCTAGATCAAGACTGTAAACTTAATGGAGAATGCACGTTTAAAAGTATAGAATTATTGATAATCCTAAAAGAAATTGCTGTATCTGAACTGCACATAACTTTGGTATATATATATATTATTGTCTTTTAAAACAATGTTTCCAGGCTGTTAGAGAAGAAAATACAGAAGATATAGAAGGTATAGAAGACACAAAGACAGGAGATGCAGTCCCTTCTGCAGAAAGTTTATGAGTAATACAGCAAATAGATAAAGTATCTTAATAGGGAAATCAAAGTTTCAGGAGTCCTGATTCTTCTCACCTATCTCTAGGCATGGTGTTTAAAACCAAAATTACTGGATGCTCCCTGTATACTCAGCAAGGATGAAGAGGCACTTCTGGGTGTGCAACAGCACTAAGAAAAGGAATCTGCCTCTGTGGCAACTCTCTTTTTCACCAGTATCAAAGAACATACTCCAACCAGCACTATAATTTAGGAATGTCACCAAGGTGCCTAAAGTCAGAGAAAATGAAGCTGTGACAGGATGGACACTTATATATTTTCAGTGACATACTAGTGCTGTCTGTGCGCATGGAAATAAGGTCTGGATCTGGATCCATCTGGTTCCTTTTCCTTTGCAGTTGCTTACCTGTTCTATTCCCTTTCATGTCTCCATAATGTATTGCTTACTCCAAGAGGGAGAACCTAGTGCTCAAGTATCACAAATCTCACAGAAATCCTATTACTCTACAAAGGAACTATTTTTAGAGCTAAATTTAATTGCAGTGCCAAAATATTAAATTATCGTAATGTTTTTAGCAAGTAATAACAAATCAGCTAAGTATCCTGGATCAATTTCTCAGAATTTATCTCAAGTATAAATTCACTCAACAAGCTTTTACGTTCTGATAAAGCCATAAACAGAGAGCAGTATCTGTAAAAAGGCAGATAGGCACACAACAAATCTTCAGTTATGGAATATATTCAGGAGATGACAAGTAAATCAGAATTGGGGGGCTGAGGGTGACAGGTTAAAAGGCTACAGTTCCTGCATGAAGTTTTAAGTTAGGTCAAAAAAATATACTCAAGCTTACTTTTCTGAATTTCTATTAAGTATTTCCTTAAATCTGATTATTCCAGCCTTTCAGTGCAAGCCATCAGGATAATGTGTGGTTTTAAGATCACTTCAGCACATTCTTCTTTCTGACAATTGTTGGATGTAGAAAACTAAAAGAGTGTTAAAGTAACATAAGTTGTCAAAGAATGCTGAACATCCTTTCTTAAAGATGAAGAAAGGGACTGGCTTCAGTGCTTTCATTTTATGGCAGTAAATTATAACTGACAGAAGCTCCCTTCCCTTCATCACAAGAATTTTGATGCAAAGGCACATTTTTAGGCAGAATTGGCTATCATTCAGTTTGGATAAACCTTCCCACTCAGAGACAAGAACTACAAATGATTCCCCTTTTCAAGAGTGATTAAAGTTTATCAATTTTACCTGTGTTTTTCAGAAGTTTCTACAGTCTTGTCTCTCACAATAGCCATTCACTCTTTTTTCGTTTCTCTGCATAGGTCTGCTGCCCTCCATATCCTGTTCTATATAGGTGCCACTTGTCCTCCTTCACTTTTGTCCAGGAAATGAAATTCAGAAGAGGACTCAAAATCTCAAACTGGACGTGAATGTATTTAGTGGATAGGTGTGCTCATACACACGTGTTTCTGCAGCTACATTCTACAAAAGGCTATGCATTCTTTTAAGTTACAGAGTCACAGAGAGAGAAAATATGTTTTCTATTCACTGTTTTCAAAATAATGAATATTTTCATGAATCATTTAATTGCATGAATATTACACCTGTTATCCATTTAGCTAGTTTGGTAATTGCATATACATGTGTATACAAAGTATACACACATGTTAAAAGGAAAAAGGATGTAGATGCTGAATTTTACTTAAAGGCTGAAAATCATTAATCAGTGGCTCCTTAGAGCTCTCCTAATGCATGTTTTAAAGAGCAAACATCCCAAGTCTCTCTTTGTATTCAAAATATATTTTTAAAAACCTTGGGGAAAGATTCATCTCTGGTGTTGCCTCATTAATTAGCACCTGAGGATAATCTGCTTCCTAAAAAAGGACAATTATTCAGAAGTAGGAGAAATAATTACTTCTTCAAAGTACAGGGAGTCACGGTATAAATATTTGCAGAGAGGTTGCTTCCCAATGTTCCTTTAAGGTCTGTGAGCAGAGGAACCTGTAAGTCTGAACCATTGCATGGGAAAGGCAAGGTCAGTGGCCATTATGTCCATATCCTGACATACCTTTATGGATGCAAAGCTGGCAACTGCCTTTCATTTTCCACTTCACTTTTCTGTTCATGATTCAGTCCATTAATTGGGATGGTTCTAGGGACATTAGCAATGCAGAGAAGTCAATGTGAACATAGGCAAGTAGACTGGACTTGTCTCACAAATGAACAAATGAGCAAATGAACAAATTATCTATCTATGAACAAATACATAGATAGATAAAGACAAACTGATATTGTATTAATAGCTTGTTTGAAAGCAGATACTCATGTCTAAGGCAGAGAAAATTAATGACTGAAATGAAGTACTTTCTTCTATAAGCCTTTCTTCTGTGCCTGTGGAGACAAGCAGTGGCCAAAATTCACAGAGCCACTTGTCCGGAAGTCATAGGAGAACCATCTGCTCCCAGTGACGCTGTGGCATAGACTGCTGTTTCTAGCGCTAACAGACTAGGAAATTAATATGAAGGCAAGTAAGTATTCCACATACATGAACAAATGTCTTTCTGTTGATGCCTCAGGGTTCGCTGCCACATTCTTTCAGCATCAGCTGTTCACCTACAAAATGCTGTGTGCAGACTGCTAGCTTTTCTAGACACTAATATTTCTGAGATCCTGAACAAATAACATTGGGATTGGGACTCAGATTAGATACAATAAAATCTCATGATAAAAAGACCTCATACCTGCAAGCTACAGTTTATGCCATGTAATTGATGATTATCCAGTACAAAATACTTGTTATATAGATAAAATTTAGAGCAGTGCTGCTATGTTCATGCAGTACTTCTTTTTGTGATATGATATTCCAGGAATGTGTTAGCATTTTATGAGCAGTGAAATGCTACCATAGCATGGAAGGTGTGGACTTATAATAAAAAAAAAAAAAAAAAAAAAAAAAAAAAAAAAAAAAAAAAAAAAAAAAAAAAAAAAAAAAAAAAAAAAAAAGGGAGATAGTCACAATGTTCGTTAAATCTGCAATCTCCAGAGACTGGCCTCCAACAGATCCATGGCTTTCTAAATAGTGCCAGAAATAAAGGGAATTATCCTAATGATATTATAAAGCTAAGTCAGCATGATCTTGTGCAGTAGTCCCATGCTTTCTCTCCAGTTAAATGGGGAGAAAATCTGTGGGATAGTGTAGTAATGAAATAATAATACTTTATTGTATGTTATGGAATATAATTTTTTATTAAAATCTACATTACTATCAGAAACTATACATAAAATGGACAATTTTCTTTTGAAATCTAGATGATTTTTTCAAGAATGTAGGATGTTTCTCTGAACTGGAGTCTATGTTGCTTTCTAATCATAACACATAAAACAATATATTCTGAATACCAGCTAATTGATTCAAGGTAAAATTCCAGCAAAGACAAAACTGTTTACAAAAGCTAGCAGTTTAACTATAGCTTCCAACTTCTATGAAAATGATAGACTGCCTTGCTTCTCTGAGATTTTACTACATATGAGAGCAGCTGAGCTAAAGTTATGTTTTCTCATGATGAGTATATTCTGAATAAGCTGTGTAACCTAATGTCATTTTTATACGGTTCATGAGATGTCAGAAAGGTGAAAACTAGACAGAAAATAATTCTTCATATAGAGAGATTTCTTTCTAATATAGTATGCTGATGAACTTTATCTCCTTCCTCCTCCAGTTTTACACAAGAGACAGAGGTGCAGATGTGGTGTGGAAAGAGTTTCTTCCTCTGTGCCTCTGATTGCTAGCGAAGTCTGTTATTGTTCTGCCAGAGTCTAGAGGACTCGAAGTCAATGTTCAAACTCGAACTAGGAGTGCCGGTCCTAAGGATCAAAGCATTTCCTATGCTCTTGGTCATCAGTCACTCTCCTTTTACCAAGAGACAACGCTTAGTATATATACCTCTAAGCATAATGTTAAAGTTAGTGAAACTACTTTTGTAAATTCTTCTGAATGTATGTACAATAGGCCATGCAAATTATCTTCAAATAATACACTTTAGAATAGCAATAATCCTCACTGCCTTGCTGTTGCCATTCTTGGAAAAACATCAAGGGATTACATAAATTTCTATGCTGTATCATTTTCCATCACTTAGTCTAAAAAGTGAATTGTATTCAGCTTGATTTGAGCTGATACTCATTGTCCTATTTCTGCTTTAAAAAAAATTCAGTCATCAGTCAACTCCAATATGCTTAATTTCCTCCTTGTCTTTTTAGTTCTCTAAACCTTGAATTGAACTGAATGGGATAGACAAATTACTTGCAGGCATGATTCTCTTGCATATAATGGAATTACAGAAATGATGAGCTTGTCCTGATGAGAAATAATTGTACACATCTGAGCATTGCTTTTCTAAACACCTTCAATGCCAGTGTAGTTTGAAAGCAACATAACCTTGTTAATGAATGAAGTTTAGGGCCTCAGATTTATGTGGTGCCAGATTAAAACTGGATGCCAACAGCATTACTGTTCCACTTGTCTGCCCCAGACTGCACCAATGGCAAATTGTTATCCCTGTAGGATGGATGATTGGATGGCTCATGAAACAGCTCTGACCACCCTACATTTCATTCAACCTTAAATCTGAAACCTCTTTTTACCCTCTTATGTCATTTTGAATACTGATAAGTTTCAGGAGCTGCTTCCAAAAATGTTCATTCAGCCTTGCTACAGAAACAACCAATTCCATCAGAGAGCTAGGATAAATGGCTGTTCAGTTTTACCCTACTGTCACACCCATATGCCATCCTTAGGGCTTCACTGGGCTTGTTTAAAATCATTTACAAATTACTTTCCTAGCTTTACTATATCCATTTTTTTCTTCTTAAACATTTTTCTTAATTCCAGTTAAAAACAACCAGGTGCTGACCTTTAGCTGCTGTTAAGAATCTACATTCTGTGTGGAATAGTATGTGCCATTTGGATAAGAAATTCAATTGTATGCCATGTTTTCTATTATGGTTTTCTTTCTTTTCTGTTTATTACCAAACCAGTGGAATAAAATTTGCCGCTCTCAGAATGAAAATTCCATGGTCACTTCAGCTATTCATTCTATAATGGAGTTAGGGCATGTTGTTTCTGCACCGTGCCATTTACAAGTTGACTGCAAAATTTTGAGGTCTTTTCATAATGACAAATATGTAGTAACCTCTCTGCCATAGCAGTTACAGTGCTCCTCTAAACATCATCACGTAACAAAAACTCTCTCTTATTTGATTTTAATCTGAAGATAACTTAGAGTTCTTGAAAAGTGCCAGGGAGAGCCTTAAAAAACTTCTGTTTTTGCAGAGAACAGACAGAAGAGAGAAAAACTGTCTTCCAACTTGTGTTGGCTTTATTTCTGAAGACTGTGGGGTTAGTTTGGATTCCATGCCTACTTTGTTTTTGGCATCTTTTCCCTGCCAGCAGGTATATCAATTGTGATAGCATGCAATGTAATAATTAATGGGATTCTGGAGAGCTATTAAACAGATAGCTACTGCCAAAAGTTACCACGCACTGGTATCTTAGATACCAGAGCTATTTGACTGTACTTAGCATAGTATATCTCTCTGGGATTTTATGATGTGGTAACAGTTGGCAATCTGTGACTTACTAATAGTGACAACTGGATGTATGAACCCATCAGTTCATTTAGCATCAGCAGGCCTCTCACACATTATTCCAGCAATATGAAGTGAAAAGACAGCTGTGCACTGGTAAACACTTTTTAAAAACAAATTTAAAATGGGAAAGGTGACTTATAAGAAAAAAAAAAACCCTGAAACAGAGTGAGGTGGTGTGAGACTTGAGCACTACAGCATTAAAGAATTTTTGAGAATATATAGCTGTTAAAGTCTTTGTTACCAACACGTCTGAGTGAATATTTTTTGAGGAACAGTTTGCTTTCCTATAAATGAAACTTCGGTCATCCTGAAACAAAGTAGAAATCTGGATGAAATTTTGGACATAATCTTGGCAGAGAAAAAATATAAAATATAAATTGGAGTAAGATTAGGAATATTCAAATAGTCAGGAAATTGCTAGAATAAAAACTATAGCTTTTTAAACAGTGAAATACATTTGATTTTATTTCTTTGCCCTTGTGATGAAGAAGGCCAGATCTATCCTGGGCTGCACTAAGGTCCTGATAAGGCCACATCTGGAGTGTTGTGTCCTGTGTTGTGCTTCATAGTGCCAAGAATGCACGGACATACTGCAGTAAGTCTACAGAAAGGCTGCTAATATAATTAGAAGACTAGGTAATTTCTTGTCTGAGAAAAGACTGAGAGATCTGGGACTGTTTAGCTGATGAAGAAAAGGCTCAGGGGTATAAAGAGGATGAGGCCAGGCCTTTTTCAGTAGCACTCAGTGACAGGATGAGAGTTAATGGACACAAACTGAAGCACAGAAGTTCTGTGTGAATATAAAGAAAAATTATAGCATAGCATAACCCCAGTTGCCATCTTTGCACTGGTTTTGTGAATAGGTTCTAATATCCCTTTCTGTCCACACTGTAATGAAACCCTCTGACTGCTTTTAAACATAAGTGATTAGGTATGGGTGAAACAAAATACTTTTATTAAGAACATAATTTTGTATGATTTGCAACAAAACCTACATATTTTTAATTCAAGAAATGCATATGTATGCTAAACTGAAAAGGAACCTCCTCCCCCCACACCAATATTTTTGGAGAGTACTAATACCAGTTATCCAAACAAGTTATCCAAACATCTGAAGATGCAACTACTTTTTATCCATGAATGTCAGTGGAGAAGAATGTTTATTTCAGTATTTTTTCCTGTAGACCCAAGGTATATTATGCATGCCTTTATATACCAAATATATGCCTTTATATATGCCTTTATATACAAAAATCTACCCCATACTGCATTTTAATCATTATTTTGATTTCTTTTTGAAAAGTTTTAATGACAAAGAATAGTTGTTGAACCATCAGCTGGAGCTGGCATTTCTGGCAGAAAAAAATACCTTTTATCTGCAATCTTTTGAATACTTTCCAATGACAGATTCCCAATCACCAAAGAGGTGACTGACATTTTTGAGAATTACTAGATGAATGTACTAGAGGAGCAAACCAACAAGTTGCTGCAAAGTGTTGTAGAGGTTACGTCCATTCTGTCAACAGCTATAGTCATAACATATGACAACTTCAGATGTAGCTACTTGATAGTTTTTTGACAGATTCATTGAAAAAAGCACTTTCTTTGAATGTGTCAAAGTAGATATGTGACTTAATCTATAGTATTTTATCATTTTAAGTCAATAAAAATCCTCTACTGCAATCAAATTAACAAATGAAAAAATAAAGCAGGATAAATGTAGTGCTGAAGTAACTGCATAGTTAAAGACAGTGCTAAAAATTCATTATAGATTTGGATTTGTCTAGACAATATGAGGAAAACTATGCAGTCTTGCTAGAAACCAGACAAGTACTTTGTCAATTTTATATCCAAAATACGTTCCAGTAAGGTACCAAATATAGTAGTTAGGAGTCCAAGTTTCACAAAACAATTAAATCACTCTCTACTCTCTTGAGCTGCCAAAGCAAATTAAATTCTCACCTTTCATCTTAGTTATTTGCACATACATAATTATTGTGCATGTGAAGATATACATAATCTTGAATAAACATGTTAATTTTGACCCATCCAATACTAGCATGGGTATTTCTTCCTAACATAAATTCTGCTTTTAAGTATTTCCATAGTGAATGTAAAAATGTCATGTCTTTGGTTCCACAATGTGATAGGACCATGCTGTTCAAAATGCTTATATTCCATCTGCTGGAACTGGCTCAGAAATCTCTACTACAATCTACAAGTAGAAATCTCTACTTGTACTACTTCTACTACTACTACTTCTGAGCCAGTATACAAACACTGGGAACAACCACCTTCTGGCTTGCATCATTTTTATAATGTATGCTTTCCGTGCTTTCAGTTCTATCTCACTTGATTTACAAAGCTTTATGTGTGAAGGGATCTAGGTATATTGTTGCAGAATCTAAAAACCTTGTAGTTGTTGGCACCTTTCTACACTTACCTATTGCTGTACAGAATTCTATACAATTAAAAAAAATCTTTTTTACTTGTCTCTCTTCCCAGTCCATTTATTTAGCTCCTTTGGGACTTTTTTGGGGTAGTAATTTTCTACAGATATTGCCAACATATTGCCAGTTACATTTCTTTTTTGTGAAATATTCTTCATAATAATTGTTTCAATTCTAATTTTCATACAATGTGCTATATATCCTTTTCTAGGAAGAATTCCATATACGTTTCAGAATACTGAATGTCTCTCTTGGCCTTGGTTTAACATTAGCAAAGATTGTTCTCAGCCTACACATAAATCCAGGATTCAACAACTGGAATTCATATATGTTAATCGAGAAGGGAGGGATTTAGCTTGAACATCTGAATTTCACAAACTAATCATATTGTCATTCTTCTTACTCTTCTGCCTAACAAGTTTAGTATATGTAGCAATACTCATTAATTTGCTTGGTCATCTATCACACGTCACCAGTCCAGACTGGCACAAACACATCCCAGGATCTAGCCTTAGGTTGCCTTCAGGCCATTGTTTCCTGACTCACCATTTTCTGAGATGAGTAATAATTCATTTCTTTCATTTATATATTTATTGTGAAAGAATTTGCAGCCTGAATTTTCCTCATTTTCTGACCGATGCTAATTGATGAGGTCGTTTACAGAAACGTCATTTTCAAAGGTAAAGTCTCCCACCTTGCCATGCAGCAGCATGACTACCATGATTATAGTAAGCCTCCAAAAGGCAGTGAAACTAAGGTTTCACTGTCTTTTGGAAGAAGAGAAGAGAAGAGAAGAGAAGAGAAGAGAAGAGAAGAGAAGAGAAGAGAAGAGAAGAGAAGAGAAGAGAAGAGAAGAGAAGAGAAGAGAAGNAGAAGAGAAGAGAAGAGAAGAGAAGAGAAGAGAAGAGAAGAGAAGAGAAGAGAAGAGAAGAGAAGAGAAGAGAAGAGAAGAGAAGAGAAGAGAAGGGAAGAGAAGAGAAGAGAAGGGAAGGGAAGAGAAGAGAAGAGAAGAGGAGTGTGACAGGTACAGAATAGTTTGTTAAGAATTAACTTCCAGACTACTTCTGAGTTATTTAGTAATTTTGTAGCAGAAGTTATACTTTGAATATTGCTGTCACAACTTTTCATAATCTAGGGCTTCTTTGATATCACTACATGGCAGATAGGGGACTAGAGATTTTATCCCACCATAAATAAGATTGGATGTCCTTGAATTTATATTCTGATTCCACAAGCTGGAAATGATCAATTTTGTGCAAAACCTGAAATTCACATGACTGTGACGTCTTCAGATTATTATCTGTGTTGTGTTTTAGACCTCATTTCCACTCCCACAGAATAAGCGCAAGAATTTCAAGCTGTCACAGGAGGCTTGCATTCTAGCATTTCCAGTCTGCTTTATTCTCTGTAAAGTCACTGGACTCTCTATTACTGCTCCTTGAGAAATGCTTCACTGTGCGAAGAGAGGAGGGGTCACCATAAGAGAGTTAGTGCTGGTGAGAATAAGGGAGATGATAGTATTCTTCCACTAAGTATTTTTCTTCTACGATAGAAGCAGGAGATAGCAAATCCAGCAGCAGAAAGAAACAGCTAACTGCATAGCTGGCAGCATGGTCTTTCCTAGTGATATTGCCATAAAGCCAAATTAACAAAAAGTAAATTGTGATACATGGTGTACACAACTCTTTCAGAACTGATTACGATCAGGATGCATATGGGATTGCCTAATTATTTTTATTTGGCTGAGTTTATAGGATATTTTAGTATATAAAAGTATTCTTCTTGCAATTCTTCTTCATACTATTTCTCACAATATTTAAATACGTCTCTTAAATACAGATAGAAGGAAGACAAGGAAAAAGTAGATTTAAATATCGTCTTTGTTCTGCTTTTTCATTTGCTATAAGAGATAAAGTGGCTTGTAGCATAATTTAGATTTTCTGGCTTGCCAAAGCTCCACGTAGAATCCTAAATTCATTAGTAATTCCCAGAATTCTCCCAAGACTTCATATTGCAAATCTATCATGATACACCAACACTTCTCAGGAGTCCTAGAAAAACAACTTACTAATTTCTCCTTCATATGCTTATGGGAGAATTTGTGCAGGGTTAACTCAGATTTCTTAGGGATCCATTTCCACCACTTCAGGAATTAATCAGGAACTTAACTCCTTGTTACTCCACTTTCTAAATTACATGTGAAAATAATTTCAGTTCATTATGAAAATCTCTGAAATTCTGATATGAGTATATATTGTGTTTTATTTTCTTTCAGTTATCTTTCTTCTTCAGATTCCTTATACAAAATCTGCTCAAGGTCACAAATCTTTGGTGATCCCCATAATCATTTTATTAAATTCACTCATTCCTAGCCTTTGTTAGGAAAATGACCTGAAATATTTTAGGTCAAGGTTGAGAGTACCAGCAGACTACAGTGGAGAGGATTATTAGGTATTCCGGTCCCTACTGCAATTCCATTTTTGATGACCTCAAAAAGTTCACCACTTAAAACTATTCTGAGAAGGAAAATGACATGCTGCTTTGCTGAACATTCAACTCCCTTTGGGCCAAGCAGGCCATAATATCATGTTTCTACTGCAGCTTATTTTTTTACAACTATGTTATAAGCCACTCAGAGTAATAGTTTACTTTTTATGAAAATATATATTCCTTTTATATATTATATATTACTTTTATATAATACTATATATTACTAATATATATTACTTTTTATGAGAATATATAAAATATATATTCAATAGAGATCTATAGCAATCAAAAATTCCTTTAACATGTACTTTCCAAATAAAAGACAAATAAAGAAAGGAATAAAAAAAAAACAAGAGATGGGTGCTTAATGTTAGCTATTTATGTACTGTAATAAGGATTCAAATGGCAAATGTTCAATACGAGCCCTCTGAATGAAATTCAGAGTGAGTTGGAGTCACAGGATCCCTACACAATATATAGGAAAGGTTAGAGATATCAATATATCACCCAGAGAAACAGACTGCTGAAAGAGGGCCTACTTATTCAGGAGGGACATGCTGAGGACGGGATGGAGTCTTAACTTTTGGTCCATCCTTGTGGTTAACTTTTCTAATGGCTGTACCTCCTTCTGATCCCTCTTTTAAAGGAAAACAGCTAACCTTTTTTTTTTTTTTTCCCCCCCCTGAAAACTCAGACAAGCCTACTCTTCTAAAACACAGCAGGGATTGACCAGCCCTGATAGCTGTGCAGAGCTTGTACATTATGCTATGCTAGTTAAAACATTACCCTGAAATAAGTGAGATCGAGATTCATTTCCCCCTTCTACCTGACAGAAAACAAACCAACACTCCCCCCTATTCCAGACAGTGCTGTACCCAGCAGGTGACCTGCTCTTCTGGCCTGGAGAGGAGCAGCCACCACTCAGAGCTACTGAGCTCTGCGGGAGCTCTGGGCACCGTTTGCTCAGGAGACAAGGAAGAGTAAAAATAGCAATGATGTAGTTCACACATTATAGAATTCACTCAGGAAGAAAATAGTCGAGGATCAAGATGCTGCTCTCAGGGCTGTTTTTTGATTGACTGTTTTGGGGGATTTTTGTTTTGTTTGTTTTTGTGTTTGTTTACTTTCCATATTTTATCCAATGATTGTTCCAAGCAACATGCATAAAAGTCATTGAGTCAATATTAGCTTGAGTGATAATTCCACTACTAGGTGCTCAAGGAAGATAATTTTAACTTTAATGAGAACTGTTTGAAATGCCAACAAACAAATGATCAGATATTTGTATGAGAAATGAAACAAATAATTTTCATGGCTTTTGTTGCACAGCCTTCCTTTGGCACCATGGCCTTGCCAAATATAATTGTGTATGTAACAATCTTTACAGTTTTTGTGTGTAATAAAGGGTAACTAAGTATGAATGGACAAATGAAGTAAACATTTGGCTACAGATTAAGTGATAGTACTGAACCTAAAGTAATATGCAAAAGTAAACAGATATGCCTGAATATTATTACCGTGAAGTAATCTGAGGAAAAAAAAACATAAGCAGATGATGAAGGAGAAAATTATTAGATGAAATCATCAAAAGTAACATTTTAGTGGGCTAACCTAATGATCTGACCAGAAGATGGCTGACTAAAAAAAAAAAATAAAATAAAATAAAATAAATAAAAGGCATGGCAAAGTAGAACTAAGTGTGGGGAAGATACTCTAAAGACTGGAACAGCCACCAGTAGGCCTGTAATGAAGCCTTGGAGCCTTTTCTTCATTGTGAAACTTAGGTAAAATAGTTTCTTGTATGATGATCTGAACTGTGGTTATCAGGACACCTATCCTTATCAGTCATTTAAACCATCACAAGGGTCATCCTGCAGCTGCACATCAGTCACGTATGACTTCCCTTTTGTAGCCTTAACAGGGACTGTAGAGAGTAGGCAAGTTATGTGCGAGCGAAATGTGTGGTGTGTTTCTAACTGCTATTATTTGTTATTGTTGTTGTTTAAGTAATGTTTTGCTTGCTATTACTGCTCTCCAAATTTTGGTTATTATTGTTTATCAATTAAAAAAAAAAAAAAAAAAGGAAGAAAAATTTTAGCAAGGATTTATCAATTTTCCTGGCATGACCGTGTTAACTAATCAGCTGTCACAGCATTCTCCAAATTTTGGTTATTATTGTTTATCAATTAAAAAAAAAAAAAAAAGGAAGAAGAATTTTAGCAAGGATTTATCAATTTTCCTGGCATGACCGTGTTAACTAATCAGCTGTCACAGCATTCTGTGGTGATATTTGGTGTATACTGTCTGAATAGAAGGCATTAAAAGAGTTGCAAATTCAACCTTGACTTCCATCACCTTGGCTGTCCAGGCAGAAAAATTGAATGGAGTATGAGAGCAGTTAGATAACAATGACCTTGATTTTTGCACATAAATTTTGTTGAACAAATTGCCAATTTCTTCATCACATTTTTTAAGGTAACTGTAAACCTAATTTTATTCTTAGCAACAAAAAGCTTAATGTGGTGCTATGTCACATATTTATTCTCCTTTTACTTGATGTAAATACAGGAGTACAATTCTTTGTTCAGCTCTAATGTGCTACCACCTCTATGATGATACTTCTAGAAGTTTCTGAAATACTTATAATACAAACTGAGAGGCAAGGCCAGTGTCTCAGTGATACCACAGCATACAGCATAGGAGAAATAAAAGAAAATTCAAGAGTATAAATTTATGCTTCTTTTAAAACATCATTATTCTTTTTGTTCTATTTCAAGAAATGCAGTAACACTGCGGATATTTATGTAGTGTGGTGAGTAGAGAAATCCCAAAGCACATTCCAATTATGAATATGTGATTTATATTTTATGGGCAAAAATTGTTATTTCCCCAAGCACATTGTTTTCTTTTATCTGCGTGCTTCCTTTAATCCTGTCAATAACCCAGCATGCAGCTGCATTTGGCTCATAGATTTTGGGGGAAGATAATAGAAATAAGCATGCACTGTAGATAGAAGTATTCATGAGGAACATAAAAATACCCACTATTCATCAAAATTTCTGCTTACTAATTAACCAGAAAAAAAAAAAATGGGCATAACAATTTTTCTGTTTGTAGTTGAAATCATGACATGTAAATAGGATGAAAAATAAAAATCACCTATCAGTTAAAATTATGATGAAATACCACACTTAGATTTAATGCACTAAGGTGCACAAAATGCTTATTATTCATGCATTAAAAGGTTGTTTTAATATCTCTATAATTTTAGGTATAAAATTATTTAGCAAGTTGATACTTACAACATGATGCTATCCAAATTGAAGCCATTTGGAGCAGCACATTCCTGCCTGCACTTATGTTAATAGGAAATCAGGAAGAAAGGAGCTAAAGTGATTTGAGACACTTTAGATGCTACGTGAATTTTATTTAATTCCACTGAATTTCCATAGCGGTTATATGATAATTTAGAAACAACGTCTTTTTCCTGTTTAAAGTAAAAAGTGAGCGTATGCGAGTAAAAAAAAAAATATTGTAAGAGACTGACAGGAATGAGGCCCAAGCAAGGATACTGGGACTTCAACATCCACTCCTGAACCAGAGCCCCAGGGCAGGTTCCAGAAGCCACATGTGTGGACCTGGCTTCACTCTGAGTCTCCTTACCCTCTTGCAGGTGGGATGTGACGGGGATGAGAGGAAGAATGGAATTTGTTTCATTGTAAATAAGAAAACACTTCAGCTGTAATAAAAACTTCTGAGGATTTTTTTACACTCTACTAGTTGAGTCAGATTAATGTGCCAGTATCTTTTCCATATTTTCTTGAGGGATTTGGGGACATTTGCATCTCTGGTCTGATGGATTTAGATCCCTTTCTCTAAAGAGTATTAGGAAAAGGACTTCACCGCAAATGGACAGGAGATATATATCTACCTAGATGCATCTGTGGCTTCATGTCATCCACACAACTCTCAAATGTGGAAAGCAGCAAAAGCCTGACTGTGATGTATACAATATTATCCTGTGATCTGCTTTTATAGTAGCTATATGATCTGAAATCCCATGCAGACGAGCATGTGTGTCAAGGGACAGAATTATTAGGAATTCAAATTCACCATTCTCTGGATTTTTAGCATTTCATATTAGAAGATCACAGACATTTTGTTATATGAATGCAATGACATTTCTCGTACAAATTAGGATACTTTACTAAGTGAAAATACTGTCAGGTTGATGGCACATGTCCAGTCTTTTCCTGTCAAAAGAACTGCAAAGACACACTGTGAGTGACTGTCCTTCACTATGATGACTACGTGCTGCATGATCACTGCCGTACAGAAAATAAACAGAGACAGAAATGGATGGCAATTACAGTAAACTTTCTAACCATCAGATCAAGAGATTTCAGAGCATCATACTGATAGCATCTCAAGAGCAAACTAGTTATGTGTTGAAACTTAGTATGCCTACGGAAGGTATGTTATAAATAGCAGAAAATTGGACTCAGAGAACTGGAATACCCTCCAACTCCCCAGTTAATCAGATAAGATACCTTAAGTAGATGGATACTTTGCATTATGATCAGAAGGAGATAAACAGAACCTCACCATGAAAATGAACAGGGTAATGACATCTTGTCCCATTCAGCATAGCCAGTGGAAACCTGTTTGCTTCTGTGATAGTAGATAAGCCATCACCTGTGTGGAAAACGCTTTTTAAGATATAGGATTTTAAATACATCAATTGAATGAAATTCAGTAAAATTTAATTGCATCATGTGTGCCTATTATTTTCAAAACAAGTCAAACATTTTACTTAAAATAATGTTTGGATTAGAAACCAGAGGCAAATAATAGATGCATTGATTCTGCGCTATGTGGATAAACGGAAATTGCAAGAACATGATAGTAAACCCCCATCAAAAAAATGACAACTGTCAAGATGATTAAAGGCTAATTTTAACTTTTACTAGAACAGAATGTAACTGATGGAACAAAATTCAAATTTGAAATTTAAGATTACATCCATGACCAAGAAAAACAAAAAAAAAAATAAGGATGAGTATGTGCATCTTTTCAGAAATGAGTATGTTCCCTGGATCATTTGTGTTTTGAAAGCACAGTAACTGAGGTCTACATTTTTTATGTGTTTTTTTGTTTGAAAAAAAGATAAGCATGTATTGTGGTGACTATTGAAAGGTTAGTTAACATACAAAACTCAACCTGAACTGCTTTCATTGTTCTACACAGAAATACATTCTGATTTGCAGAATAGTGGTAACCTTCATTACACATCAAATGGATTTGGGCTCTTGCCAGACAATTTTGATTTCAATCCCAGCTGCATTTTCATGTATGGTGCATGATTAGCATGTAATATTGAACAGGAAACATCTGTTTATGGGAGGTATATTGTTCTAAAGCTGGCAAATATCACAGTTGCCAAACTGTTTTCTTTATGTCTAACTTTTCACCAAACATTGAAAATGTGTCCTAAATAGTAACTCCAGTAGTATTTTCAGTGCTTAATTGTTCTGATTCTTCTTACTGGAAAACATCTTTTCCAGTTCCAGTCTGTTCTTTTTTTTTTTTTGTCTTTTTCTTTTTTTCTTTCAGACCTAGAGTTCAGGTATTTATTTGGCAATTAAATGTCGCTAAAGAATTAAAACTAGGTTTGAAGTTCTTAAATCTCAAGTTTTGATTGCCATACATTTTTAAAAATAATTTCTATAGGCAAAAGTATTAATAGTCTCAAAAAACAAAGCTTTTATTATTTGTATTTTCATCTGCTACTAATTTTTAACTGAATATGAAAAGCAGTGAGTTGAATTGCAAAGAAGCATTTGTGTGAATGGATAAGGGAATGATCTGCATTTTCTATGAATATGTAAATCAGAGTCATGGGAACTCTTTATTTTACATGACATTGTAAGTATATGGGAGCTTTTTTACTGTGGAGTTCTTAACAGCAAGGTAGCATGATATGTTGGGGAAAAAAAAAATATTAGCAACTGTGTTATGTTGAAAAAAACCTAAATGCTCCACATTAATTTTGACAATGGCAGATCAAGGTTCAAGCCAAAGATAGGGAACTATTCTGTTATGGCTGAGAAATAAGAGGAAAAGAGGAAAATGCAGCAGAATTTAAGCATCGTATTGAAGTCAGGTTGCCATGATTCCTTTGCTAAAGACAGCAAGAGACACCATAGAGAAAGTTTAGCTTTCTGAGGAAATGCATGTATGGACCGAGATGAAAAAGAAGAAAAAGAAGAAAAAAAAGAGACAAAATTGTAAAGATGTGTTCTAAAATTAAAGACTTTCAATTGTGAACAAAAAAGAAAAAGGATCTACTATAATTGCTAATCCATTTGCAAGCTGCAATGACCTTCCACATATTTTCTATCAATAAGATAATCAATTTCAAAATTGTATTTGAAAGTCAGAAACATTGATACTTCATTAATTTCTCAGCCTAAAAGTACAAAATATTTCATATTTTCATTAGGTCAATTCTCACATTACACATTAAGGCCAAACGAAAACAAAATTGATTAATCTGCTCAGCTTAAAGACCAAACCCTTTTCTTCTTTTACACGTATAGATAGGATTTAGTTGAGTCTTTTTTTTGTATTATGAAGACTTCCTACAATGACAATTGAAAATTTGCAACCAATATTGCTATAGCTTACAACCACATTTTCATTATTTTGTAATTTATTATATCATTTAATCATATTAGTTGTAATAAAGAGATTATAATGTATGTTCTAATTTCAGAACATTTCTGAATCAAATTGTGCAATTTAATAAGAAACAATTCATTATATACCATTAAAAGTACATCCACTTTAACCTATTCACAGACTTATCAGATGGACTTGTAAAAAAAACAGCAGAAAAAAAAAGCAGAAAAAAAACAGACACATAAGTGTAAAATATTTCCAAGATGAAAAAAAAAAAAAAAAAGGCAATTTCTGCAAGTCTTCAGTTTTGAATACAAAGAAAGAGAGGTTAGCAAGGGACAAGTCACTCCCCTCTCCACAGTCCCACCACTCCCTAATGTCATTTTGACTTTTATGTCACTGGCTTCTGACTGCCCTGTACACAGCAGGAGAAAATATCAGTCACCTACATTTAAGACATTCTTCTGGCATGAAAATCAAAGCTGGAAAAAAGATGACTGTCATTACTTGGATTTTTATTTAGATGCTAAAGGGCAGAGATATAAAATCTTTTGGGAAACCATTTAAAGTTAAAAGGGTCATCTTGACAAGGGACATCTTGACTAGGACATGACTATAGACACTTAGCTCAATTTCCATCCAAGCTGCAGAATTCATGATGGTATAGAACTGTGTATCTGGACATATGAATCCAGAACCTTCAACTGTATATTTAGAATTTGGGAGATTCTTCCACTCGTTCCTAATTTTGGTGTGTTTAAGGATAGAGATATCTGTTCTGCAGGGAGTACAGCACCAGTGATCATTTCTGACACTTTAATAACTAATGTTGGTCATTGTCAAAGGGGTGTGACTGGATTTTTTTTTTTTTTTTTTTGTGAATTCAATAACAATGCATTTAAAATGTTATCCTCAAAATGAGTAGGATCTTATGGTCATGATCTTATAGGAGGGTAAATATGAACCTTAACACCAATAACCATTCACTTTCCAGTCCTCTCTGCCATTTGTGAGACCAGAAAAAAATAGTATTTGGAACTTCCAGGGATATTTATCAGGTAGAGTACTAAACAAATGAGTATTATATTAAATAATGATTTTGTAAAAAGGAAAAGACTAGCTATGATAATTTATGCTACTGTGTATATGTATTTTCCAAAGACTGTTACATCAAAGAGTGTCTAATTATTCAGATTTCTCTAGCCAGATGTGCTTTCCTGCAAGTCAGAACCTATATAATACCATGTGTTTATAAAGCAATGGGAGCTTTAATTTCTATGCATTGCTCTGTTTTGCAGGGAACAATTTTTCAGCATAGAATAAGTTAAAAGGCTGTAATTCTAGTCTATTAGTTTAACTGTACAGATATAAGCATAATTTGCAATTATATTTTGCAAAGCACACAGTTATACAGTTATAAAATCCAATAATACAAATTATTTTAAAAAATATTTTCCTCACAAATGATGCTTCAGCACTGATGATTTTTAAAACTTTCGTCAGAACAACCAGATGATAAATGGTATGACATTGTTTTATATACTCTATAATTTTATAACTTCTAATGAGATACCCATAGGGTACTTAAATGAAACAGTAATTCACACATTTTCTTCACTTCCTTCATGATATGCAATACTTGTCAGATCAGAAAAGAATACCAATGGTTCAAATCATGATCTTCATTATTCTATAGATATTAATATGTCTACTCTTAAAGAAACATCAACTTCAATGAAGTTAGAAGGTTTTGTAGAATCGAGTGTAGGTTTATATTATTCTCACAAATAATTTCTCTGCTAAGATATTTTTCTTAAGATCATTATCTTCATATTATCCACAAATGCAGCATAAACAGAAACTACAAGAGTGAATACAAACATCACAGGCAGTTAAATTGTGTTCCATTTTTGCACTCACTTGTCTTGATGTTTAACTTTTAGTATGTTAAGCCAATTAGGCTTATTCAAATAATAGCTGCTTAGCTGTAAACTCAAATTTAATTTAATATCACTTTATTTCCAGTCAACCAATATGAACTCAATTAAAAGTTAACTGTAATTCTGTCTCATTCACATTAACACAATCTCAAATATAGTAAATTAAAGTGTCATTAGTGTAAACATGTATATAGAATATATACTAATAATCTGTAGATCATTTATGCAAATAAAAAACAACAGCTACTATAAAACATACTGGTGTCTTTTTTTTATGTGCCATGATACAGTTTTTTATATCAGTCAGTGCTTTTGGATTAAGTTGACAAATGGACAGTTGAAGAAATTAGAGTCTTACATCTAATGTAAATGCTTCATTTAATTTTTCAGGCCCATTGAATACAAATAATGAATTCCTTAATTATTCATAGACCCAGATTTTGTTCTATATTACAAATTATCAAGTTTCTTCATGAATGCAGAATGGCACAGAAGCACAGAAGTTTTGTGGTTGTAAGAGAGTTTTGGAGATCATATACTCCAATCCTCCTGCTCAAGCAGTTGGACATCCTGTTCCAGTTCTGTGTCACTCTCACAATCAAGAAGTTTTTCCTCAAACTAAGGTGGAGCTTCCTGTGTTTCAATTTGTGCCCATTGCCTCTTGTCCCATAGCTGTCTGATGAAAGAAAAGAATATGGCCTCATCCTCTTGACATCCTCCCTTAAGGTATTTATACACAATGGTAAGATTTCTCTCAGGTTTTTTTCTTCAGGCAAACCAGGCTCAGTTTCTTGGCCTTCTCTCATTAAAAAGATGTTCCAGTCCCCTAATCATCTTCATAGCCCTAATTATATATATATATATATATATATATGTATGTATATATGTATATATATACTGATTTATTGTGTCTTTGCCAAATACATCACTTAAGCACTAGTATTTATTATATCATCTCCAAGAAGAATAAAAGCATTTGCATAAAAAAAAGATAAAGTAACAAGAAAGTTCTCTCATCTGAGGTATATTTGGTCACAGTATAAGAGATTAAATGGGAAATTGAAGTTGAATATCCTATGAGCTAGAGGAATACCAGTATTTGTATGCATAGAAACACTAGTTTTTATTCACAGATTATGAATCATTTTCAACACCTTTGAAATAATTCTCTTAGAGAACAGTTTAATTTCAGAAAATTAAGTTCTTTTTTATTATTATTTAAGGTGAGTATGCAATAACGATATTGACTGAAAGGGCTGAGTGCTGTCAGGCAAAGAGGAAGTGGTAGCATAACAGAACAACATTGATACAGCTTTTTCCTGCTACTGAACTGAATTACACCAACCCTGTGAGTGAGACCAATGAACCAGAGACTTGGTCCTCTAGGTATTTTTTTTCCTTATAGAGCAGATATTGCACCACAGCAATTCATATTCCTAGTGCAGAGAGGTCTACCTGTGTTCTGGTCCCTTGTTTTTGTTTTGTTTTCTCTGAATGTCTTAGCAGCTAGCAGCTAGCAAGAAAGAGGGACTAGGGCTGGAAAAAAATAAAAAGGAGCTGGTCAGGCCTTTCCTGGCTCACAGAGTGTGTATTTTCTTATATCTTTTGAATTAAAGAGTCCAAACATAAAAAAAAAAAAAAAAATGGATCCATCCATTCTACATATTCATTGCATCTCTTAGCATTTAGATTTGAGTTTAAATTTAATTTATTTTTAAGCTAACTAGGGCTATGTGCAGGAAGGTGTGAACACTGATCTGCTCTCAAATGAAAACAAAACAAAAAAAAACATTAAATTTAAGTATTTCTTCCATTGATTGATTGCTTAAAAATCTCTTACTTAATTGTTTTAAGATCTACAACAAGTGCCTGGATTTGGTTGCTTGAATTCTATAAGGCTTTGGCTACCCAAGAGTAACTGAACTTAGATTTATGCTTTATGCTTAGATTAATAAATCTAAGCATAAATGAAATTTGCAAAGGGGATCTATATCACACTAGAAAAATGTTCCTGCTTACAATTCACAGAAGTCATTGACAAGAGCTGTACAGCACTATAGTCCTTTGAACAATTGATGTAGACTGCACTATTTGGAGTCCAACATGCTATTGGCACAGGAGACCACTCTGACAGCAAACACTATCAAGCTTGCCAAGTCCAGCACTATCACCAATACCATATCCACAAGAGCAGAAGTTAGGTGTTAGCCTGCCACCTGGAACACTGTAGGATTGCTTTTGACTAATTTGCTGAAGAAGGAGATGGTTAATCATCTTTACTGCTTTTAAGAATTTCACTCTGCTACCTCATTCTGTGAGTAGCAGGCACACTTGAAACTAGCAGCTTAAAAAAAAAACAGCCCACCAGCAGTATTGTTTGTCAGCCTAGTATATCACATAATGGAACAGCTGGGAGGTTTAGTAGCACTCAAGAGTAAACAAAATAAAAAGAAATGACAAAAACAGTCACTAAGAGCAAAAGGCAGATTTCTGACATTGCAGTGAACTTTCCTATGATCTATTGCCATCTATAGTATTTGGCAGGCATCCTGTTCTCCCAGCCTGTAATTTGGCTAGGATGTCTCTGTGTTAGACTATTGTGTGGTCTTTTGTGGCTATTCAAAAACATCCTGCTTTGCAGTCTGGGCAGGAGAGGATCATTAGTAACTATTTTTATACTGAAGCAATTTTACATGACTCTAGAGATTTCTAACACGCATGGATAGAAGGACTGGTAACTCTAGCTTTCCAGTCCCAGAAAAAAAGTATCCCCGCTTTACAGAAGGGATACAGAAAAAAAATATCCCTTCTGTGTGGTCTGATGCGTATGGCAACTTCATGTTAGGATAGCAAAATCAAAAAGGAGTAAAGATAATACTTTTACAGAAAATTTCCACCAAACCCAAACAAACTCACAGTGAAATCAAACTTACAAGTCTTGATAGAATTGTCGTGATCTTCTCTTTACTCAGAAAGCTGGAAGAAAGGAGAAGTAATATTTCTCAGATTTTTAGATACTGCTTAGAGAATACTTTGAAAAGTGAGCAATGACACATATAGTTACCAATCAGTAGAAAGCCAAAGCAAAGAGATGTCATTTGGAACTCTGCCTAGATGTAGGTGTTTGTAGACAAAAATTCTGCTTCAAGTCAGTTTCAGTGATGTCTAGCCTAGCTAACGTTTTACATCTCTGATTTTTTTTTTCTTGTAACAACCTCCAATATGCTAGGAAGTTAAGCTGAGAGTTAGTTTTTAGGATAGCTTGAGCTTTAAACGTGTGGTGTTAGCAGTTTCAGATTTTTAAGCAAGCGTTGCAGCACCATGCAGATGTTCCATAGGCCCAGTGGAACATTCTCTGGCAGCAGGCTATTAATTAAAGACAGCTAGACATCAAAAATAAGGGGTAAATGTATCACAAGGTCAAATTAAACATTTATTTTCAAAATATTTTATTATTCCAATGAGATATAACTCCAGCCATGTCAGACTTTTCAAAGTCTTATAGAACTGATGCATAGTCAGACTCATGGTGTGCATCATTTTTTTTTTTGCCAGCAGTCAGTTGCAATGAGGATTCTAGCCTTGTAATTCTGAAATATGGAAGGAGTGATGGTTCCACTAAACCTCCCTCATAGCACTGGGATGCTATGAGAGACATGTTTTGACATTGGTTGATCACAGCCTTGGTCTGATTGAGAGGTTTAGTGCCTTGCCAAGCGTTTGCCCCTGCTATTCACTGTAACAGATGTCTTATCTGGATTGAACTTCAGCCAGCTGGGTAGCATCCAGGCCTCAACCTCTGCCAGGCATGAAAGGAGCCTGAAGGCAGACAACACTGACTAGGTCAGACAGAAAGATATGCAGACTCATGTTTTTCCCCAGATCTATAGCTATTGACAGAAAGAGGCTGGAATAGACAAGATTACAAGATTGGACCCTGAGGATCTTCCTAGTTTATTTTGCTTGAAATAGAAGAATAGGCTGACCCAAACTGACCTCTAGGTTTGGCTTGAGAGGAAAAAAATTATACCATTTTGTGGTAACATTTTGCCAGGCCTGGCAGTCATGTCAACACTACTGCACAGTCAAATGCTACCAACGATAAACTCTCATGATTAAGATGAACAGGGTTCAGTTTTAGCTGTCCTGAAGAGATAACACCAGTCAGATGGGTGTTTCTCTTTCCTCTTTTTTTCTTTCTTTTTTTTTTCTTTCTTTCCAAAATTTATTCCTGAATATGCTCAATGTCATCCAAGAAGACTGAACTTTTCCTAAATCAGTTTCTCATTAACTTTTTGTTGATCTTTCCCAGAAAAAAAAAAAAAAAAAGTAGATTGGAAACTGGATATTAATCAGAAAGGATGAAGGATATAAGGAATATCAATAATTACAAAAAGACTTCTAGAAATTAGTCTAAGAAACTGAATACATAGGTAATATGCTTTAATAAAGGTCTCAGACATGACAGAATTTCTTTTGAAGGGAGATGCATAGAAGTCATAGACTATGTGTTGGGTGCATTTTGCTACCTAGTAAGCATTTAGGATTGGGTTATCAACTACTATACACCTTGCATGGAGGTTCAGGATAAAGTAATTCAGGTTCAGGCCTGAAACACATCTAGCATTTTTGTGGAACTAGATCCAGCAAAGCATTTAAACAGACATGAACAGTCATATTTTGAAAATTTTCTCAAAGTTAGATAGGGGAATAATGCTTCGTATATATGCTTTGTGTATATACATAAATTATTTAAATAATGCAAGTTTTGAAGTTCATGAAAAGGCCTCTAATCTGTGCTTCTTCTGAAGCACAACACTCACATATCCTGAGGACTCTTATCTGCACTGCTTCTGCAACTCATCCTCCAGAGTAAGTGCACGAAGTACTTTTCTTCCATGAATATTGTTCTTCTGTATGTTTACTTCCCGTATTATCTGTTCTCAAAGAAGAGCCAGAACAGTGGATTTGTAGATATTTTTCCAATCTGCAAGAAGTTTTTTTGGTTAAACTCTCATTCAGTTAAATCTTTGGAATGATTCCAGTTTTAAATTTATTTTATGGAGATCAAAACCTGTTCTTGTGGACATAAACATTTCAGCAAATCTGATGTTACATTTAAATAAAATCTTAAATTGTAACATTAACTATGTTAGAACTTAAGGAAATGGTTATGGATTTACATTTTAATATGCATATAAGAAAAGCATCTTTCAAATTTTATTTTCTTTTTACTCTGTTTTCATACAACATGCATGTATCTGCCAACCCAACAATACTTCTTATCAATTTCACCAGGTGCAGAGGGGATAGCTAAGAGCAAAAGACTGCAAGTATCTCTAGAGTGAAAAAAAGCTCATAAATTGTTTTTCATCCTAAATTGTCTTTCATCCATTGAACATTTACCATATGCAATAACACTTGTCTAATTACAGCTATTATCACACACACAAAACTTGCATTTCATTATTATTTGCATCTTTCTTATATTTCCTTCATTAAAGAATATACAAAACATGAACAGGTAAAAATATTTACTTCTCAATAATGTAGTTAAATCCTTCCCATTTACATTCTAAAATAGTCTTTTTTTTTTTTTTTTTTTTTTTTTAAATATGGAACAATTCCCCAATTTCAATGTTTACTCATGTGAGTAATTTTCTTGTCTAAAATTCTTCATGTAGCCAGAAAAAGTCAGTCTGCTGGTCTGGTTTAACTTAAATTCCTTTTACTCAAGTTGAATAAGAGATTATTTTGTACATGCTACTTTATAAAGTAGGCACATACATTTTAGTACAGGAAGATCTCACTTTACATAAGCCCTTGGTAGTACTCAAGCGCTTATACTCCTCTGTTTCTTTTTAAGCTAGTAGGCTTTATGTATTTTTAAGTCTATATAATCCATTATAAAATTCATCTCACATTTAATTTTATTTGGCCAGAATATTGATCTGAAGTGTTGAGTGGAAACTGAAACATTGAAACATTTTTTTTTACTTCAAATCTTAAATCTTTAGTCAGGAGACTAAAGTGTAGATAAGTGTATCAGTTTGAAAGTTCCCACTTTATGGGGAACTTTGGCTATGAAAATGTGCATTAGAATCAGTTCAATTCATTTGTCTTGAAATAGATTTAAAAACTTACTTAAGTAATAACATAACTGCTGCTCTTTCAATTAACATTCTCTCTCCTCCTCTCCCCACCCCCCCTTTCTTTTTTTTTTTGGAGGAGAGGGGTTAAACCCAGTGTAATGTCATGGAGTGATTGATGATAAGGATGAGTGACAATGCATTTCACCTACATGAAAGAAATAATAGTAGATTTTATTGACGTGGACAATGGTTTCACAAGATTCTATGGCAAGGTTATTCATTATTGACTGCATGGGAATTCAAGATATACATAGAATTATGAAGAACACCCTCCCATTGAGTCACAGGGTTCAGATTGGACTCTCTTGCTTTCCAAACTCCCCCTGAGAGGAGTCTGGATGTAGCTGGCTTCAGTCCTAGTGCCAGCCCTGATCAACAGTTTATGACTAAGGGATTTGGTGCACAATTACAAAACAAAGTTTACAAGTTCAGAAAGCAAGCATGCTCTAGTCACTTACCATGAATTGGTTAGGATATGGCAAAGATCTCTTAACCTCAAGGAGCATCCTTGAGAGGCATCCCTAATCAAGGGGAGATTCTAGCATACAGCCCACTGAAATGCAAGGAGAGCTCAATAGGCTCTCTAACCTTCCCAATATTTATGGAATAAGATGATTGACTTTTAATCATTCTTTAATTTAAGCCAAAATTTGGTGGGTGTATGCATAATTAGCCTTATCTCTCCATCAAAATGCAGCCATCTGGACTGTTATTTATGGTTAATGTCTGAGCAGGGGAAGAAATCAGAGAGGCAACCACCAGGATCAGATAATGCCACTTATGTTTAACACCTGAATAGGTCTACTTGTGAAAAGTCAGGTTGGGCTGAAGAAGGAGCACACCTGTCACATATAGACATTCACAATCTAGCAGAAATTCATTCTTAATATAACAGGCCTTCTACTTTGGAGTCAAAATCCATGGCATACCACAATTTCATTACTGTTGAATTCTATGCAAATGTATGAATCACTATAAGTACGTAGGGATCTTAATGGATAAATAGGTAGCAAACATGTTTGATAGACTACAAGGACTCGTTAAGCGGCTAAGAAGAAATACTCTTCAAAAATGTTTTTCAACATACAGCACATAGGACATATTTTAAATATTCTAAAATTTTAAAAATCTATCATTAATATGTATCTAGACAATGTGTTATACTTATGTTGAAGAACTCATTCTTTATTTTATTAAATATCATGTATCTTCTATTATGACTTTTTCACATTCCCTAAAATTCTGTTCCCAGATGGTCATTTATATCTATTTGATTGAAGACAAAGAAATTGTTGCTACTGTCTATCTCCCAGGATTTATCTGATAATAACTTCATAAAAAGCTCTCCAAATGATGCCAATTTAGAAAGACTAAACCTAAGTTACATGTCAATGACAAAGATTTTTGACTCTAGAGAGACTGAGAATGTTCATTATATTCTTGGGAGTCCCACTTTAAAGTTAAGAGTGCAAATGACCTTGTATCACTAGCCCTGAAATCAGAAACATCTTTGCCTCTATGATTAAAGCTAATGAGATATAATCAACTACAGTTGATATAAAATTAAGGATTTTAAATTCCAGAATTGTATCTGCAGAATAGATCCTACAAGATTTAAGTTACAAAGATTTCTTATAAAAAGCTTATAAAGGTTTCTTACAAAGCCTTTATGGAAAATGCTTTATAAATCCTTTCTCTTTAATTCACAGGAATTTGAAATTTTGTGTGTTTTTATGAATAAGACTCCAGTGTCATAACCATAAGAACATATTCGCCCCTGGGCTGGTAGGTTTATACTAATTTGGGCTGTGATTTGTGTCACCTAACTTAGGAGCGATAAAGAAGTAATTTACTCAGTGTAAAGTAGCCACCTCACTTCCCTCTGTAACTTCTCAGAGATGTAGGTGTCTTCAGAGGAAAAGCCATTCCATACCTCCTAACTTCATGTTTTAAGGTATCAGTCATGCTATATTGATACCGCTCATACACACATGGAGAGCATGGAGATGTTAAATTTAAGGTTAACAACACTAGACTCACTAGAAAGATTTTTGATGACGGGTCTATGGAGAAATATTTGCTTACAGACTCTTTCTTCATTCCTCTTGTGAAGTTTGAGGTAGAATATATGACCAGAGGATCATGGATTATCATGTATTTATTTGATTTGTGATACCGAGTATTATGCATTCACGCAAAAATGTTCTTTCCATGCTTTTATTTGGTGATGGAAAAATTCATATCGGTTGTCCTCAGTTCTAATCATATTATATTATCGAGGCTTTTATTTTTTTTTTTTTGTTAAGAAACTGAACATAATTATATACATTTTTTATCCAATCAAAAAAAAAAAAAAATAGTTTCACTTGAATGGGAAATACGTGACAGTAGATTATTATTTGCCTCATGCTGACTACAAGAGAGGAGATGTCTGTGTGGGTGCTGCAAATGAAGAAAGTTATAAAAGGAGTGCTATAAATAGAAATAAAACCAATGTATTATCACAGAAGTAAAAGGTTACTGTCTCTTAACGATGTAAGAGAACAGGGATGACTAAGGAGCCCAAAACACATAGGCACCAAGAAAAAAATGTAGGACAAAGCAAAGCAAACGTACTGTGCTTTGGGGAAATTCACCCACAGGAAAGAGAAAACAGGTTTCTGTGCTTCTGTCCACCTGCTATATTTCCCAGAAGGAGCAACAAAGCCATATGGAGATATGAGAGGTGCTGTCTGAAGAGGAGAAATACTTTACTACAGAGAGTGACTCGGTGACTGTGTAAAAAGACAAGTTGCCATACTGTCAAGTGGTGACAAGTCCCAAAGACTGATCAACGTTTTATGCAGAGACTGAGATCTCTCCTCATCTTTTTCTTCACAAGTCTCCCTGGCTTTCTGCTGCTTGATAGTGTCTTGTGGGGAGCAGAAGCTTAGAGGGCTATCTGCTCTAGAAAGTCCTTTTGCTGCCAAAATCATTTTAGGGTTTTGACAGATCTATGAAGTGCACAACATATGAATAGTGCACACATGTTTCTAGAAAAAGTATGCAGCAAAATTAAAATAAGGAAAAATAAGTATATTGAAATGACAGTAAATATTACACAGACCATATTGAGGTAGTCTCAAATACAACCAGTGGAAAATGATAAGATGATAAAAGCTAGCAAAATCAAAGTTAACATAATCTATCCTTAAGTTACTTGCTGCTTAAATAAACATATTATCATTATCAGTAGGAATGCCATGGACACAATCAACCAGTCAAAGTCACAGGGAAGCTTTGAAACAATCTAATCAGTCCAAGGCTCCCACTGTAACATTTCCACTATGTAGCTTCAGATGTAAATGATTTCCCTTCTTTAAAGTAATATTCACTCCTGATTTCATTTTATAAAGCCTAGGGGACAGGAATAAAAATAAACTATATTATTTGAAATACAGAATAATAAAGTATGTAGCTATAGGATCTTGACAGCATAAGTCACAACAGAAGAAGGGGGGAGAGAAAAAAAAGATGAAGATGTATAGCAAACCTACTTGAGATACATACTATATGCAGTAAGTGGGAGTAAAGTAAAAGAAAATAGAAACCCAGTTTCTGCTTAAGGTGCCTGTGGAATTTTAATCACATGTCTCTAAAGAGGAATTAAAAATATATATTATTGTTATTTTGCAACGTATGTATCATTAATCTCTGAGCTGACATTCAGTTTCTAGCTGATAGCTCTGGAAATTGGTGTATTATAAGAAAAGCTAACTTTAGGTATTTTCAGACAAAATATATTTAAATGCACCATTGTGTTCTCTTATAAAAATGTATGTCTTGTCAAGAAATTTAACTGATCACAAAATGAAAAAAAAAATTGCTTTTGGGAAGCATAGATGTAAGCTGAGCAGATAGATTTGCTGAATAAGAATGAAGGACAGAACTGCAATTTTATTTGCAACAAAGACGAGTTAAAGCTTTGTTGAGGATTTAATTGTTGCTAAACGTGGTCTTTTCTCTGCAAGAAAAATTAGATGAAGTTTATATGAGTTTGATAAATTGTCCTTGAAGACAACATGAAAAATGTATGCTTTTGCTATCTGTTTCTGAGATCATTCTTCCTCCACCTCTTGATTGCAGGTAACTCGTCTCCTCAAAAGCTTTTATTCAAATGGTGCTTATTCTCTAGTACAGCCTGGGTGTTACTAGACTGTTAGCAGTCTGACTGTGTTAAATATCGCCCACTCCCCTAAAGTATTTTCTTCCATAATTTTCTTCCTATATTCATTAACTCATTCATCAATTGAAGTGATGAGTTTTAAAACATCAACCAAAGGAATTTCCTGATGTGTAAGTTGGAGATGTAATCTAGAAACTGAGAAACTGAGGATAGTTTGTGAGTGACAAAATGGAGTCACCCAAGTTTTGTGAAAATGATGTACACAAATGGATATGTTTCAAAAATTATTTTGTATCTGCATCAAGGAAAGTGATGCAAACAAGAAGGACCATCAGGAAAAAATATATATATTTCTTTCTTTTTTTTTCTCAATATTTCAAAGAGAGAGATACTACATTTGCTTATTAAAAAATTGTAAACTGAGAAAAATATTTTACTTAAGCCCAGATTCTCACCTGAGACTCCTGTGTGTCAGATGTCGTTTCACCACTGAATCATCAATACCAACCACTGCAACAAGCTGCTGTCTATTGAGTGTGAGAATAAGCTTGTTTTCACACTCCAGCTTATCTTGTAGCCACAGAATTTAGCCTCAGCTATACTTCATAGAATCATAGAATGCTGAAGGTTGGAAGGGACCTCTAGAGGTCATCTAGTCCCATCTCCCTGCACACATAGGGTCACCTAGAACTTGTGGCACAGGATTGTGCCCAAGAAGGTTTTGAAGATCTCCAGAGAAGGAGACTCCACAATCTCTCTGGGCAGCCTGTTCCAGGGCTCTGTCACTCTCATTGTCAAGAATTCTTTTCTTCAGTTCCTGTGGAACTTCCGATGCTTCAATTTGCAGCTGTTTCCTCTAGTCCTATCCCCAGCCATCACTGAAAAGAGGCTGGTCCCATCCTCCTCACTGCCTCTCTTAAGGTATTTATAGACACTGATTAGACCTCCTCTCAGCCTTCTCTTCCTCAGGTTGAACAGGCCCAGCTCCCTCAGCCTTTGCTCATAGGGCAGATGTTCCAGGCCCCTAATCATACTCGTAGTCCTGCACTGGACTCTCTCCAGCAGCTCCACATCCCTCTTGTACCGGGAAGCCCAGGACACAGTCTCCAGATGTGGCCTCACCAGGGCTGTGGATAGGGGGATGATCACCTCCCTCGACCTGCTGGAGACGCTCTTCTTAATGCACCTCAGGATCCCATTGGCCTTCTTGGCCACCAGGGCACACTGCTGCCTCATGGTCAACTTGTCATCCACCATGAAGCCCAGGTCCCTCTCTGCGGAGCTGCTCTCCAGAAGGTCAGTCCTCAGCCTGTATTGCTGTCTGGGGTTATTCCTCCTCAGGTGCAGGACCCTGCACCTTCCCTTGTTAAACTTCATGAGGTTTCTCACTGCCCAGTTGTCTAGTCTGTGGAGGTCTCTGTAGGCCACTATCCTGAAGACTAAGTAAGCCTTTATGGCTTTACAGGCCAACCACAGCCAAGTTGGATGTACAGGTAGATTTTGAATCACTGAGTGGTCTTGTTTGCTAGGCACTTGAAGGGCAATCTCTAGGTCAGCTACTTTGTGGAACACTGATAATGTCAGATCTCAGTGCAGGTCCCGAAGCAAAGAAACTACATCACCAGAAGCAGAAGCAGTAGTCCCAGCAGCTGTGGCAGCCAGATGTTTCCAGGGAGGTTTTTTCCAATGGATCTGTGATAAACTTGATTACTTTGATTCATTTACCCTGCGTGAGCAGGGGGGTTGGGCTAGATGACCTCTGAGGTCCCTTCCAACCTTAAGCATTCTATGATTCTATGATTTTTTTCTTCTCCTGAGATATATGGGACCTATTCTACATCTGGCATGATCTACGCCACATGCCTTCTCAGTTTCATCCCATGGCACTTAGTAGCCAAATCAAGCAATGAATCCTATGCAGAATGATGGAGCTGCTACGTGCTGTTAGGACAGATGGGGTTTATTGTAGTTCATTATCATAAAAGGTGAAGTTCACTGAACTAAAGGTATTTTGCAGGTTGTGACATAGACATAGCCAGGATACGAAGTTTATAAAATAGGCAAGTCTCATGTGGATTCGTCTTTCTTTCTTTTTGTTTTTCATTTTTATTCTTGATTGTTTTTCAATTGGTTGTTCCTTCTGCCCATCATTGTAGAGTTTTAGTGTCTTCTGGTAGACAAAGCTAAATGATATGATCTGACTAGCTCAGATCATTGACCACATTTTTTCTCTTTGTCTCCCCACAGAGAAAATGGTACAGTATGAAGTATCTTGTTTTCTTAGAATTTCTTGATCTTATGCACACAGAATCACAGAATGGTTAAGGTCACATCTCTATTGTGTAAGATCTAAGATCAGTAGTGACACTTTGCTTCTCAGTGGTACTTAATAGCTGGGCGAAATATTTCTTAACAAAGATCTTCTAAATTAGAATTCATTTGCACTATTGATCCAGATAAATATGAGATTTTTAGCCCTGTTGGCATGCTGCAAGCCTTGTTGTTACTAATAATAGATTTTTTTAAAAGAAAATTTCATTTTTGTTCTTGTTTCGTTTAAACAAAACCTCAAGTCTGGGAAGAGAAAAAGTAGCCTGATATCCAGCTCTCAGCCAAGTGGCACTTATATCAGTGGATCTGTGTCAGGCAATATCTGGCAATACCAGGTCAGAGCAAGGTAAGACTTCAGGCACTTGATTTCCTCCCCTGCTCCTGACCAGAGAGGTGACCGTGTATAGAAAATGTACTAAGAATTAAGGGGAATAAAATAACAGCAGCCAGCAGCTTTTGATCCACCTAGGTGAAACAGGGCTGTAAGATCAATAAAAACAATCAATTAAATGACTAAGATACCACAGATGGCTCAATCAATTAAAGGCAATCAATTAAATAGCTAAAAGATCACAGATGGGTGGATAAATTAATAGTGCAAATAAATCAAGTATTCAGGATACTCAGGAAGAGTATAACCTGAAAAGATAATTATGGGGAGGTTGCGGTGTTTTGAATGATGGCTGTATAAATTCTGGGGAAAGCATGTGATATTGTACTCATTTGACTTATTATTTTCACACTTTTGTCATGTTATTATTCAGCTTTCCTGACAATCCTAGATATGTTGCTGTTGATTTTACCCTTGGTGAGGATTTAGCTTTGGAAGGTTGTAGATATGCAAGACTTCAGTATCAGTCTGCAAATGCCATGTGACTTTATAAAGAATAGCAGATTGAAGGACTAGATAAAAGGGGTTAATCCATATATCTTTAAACCCTCTCTCAGGTGAGAATAATTAATCAAGTAGATTTTTGTCTCTTTATACTGTAAATCTACAGACAAACTTCTTTTGAAGTGCTTAAATACAAATGACATATACAGAACTTATATACAGATGGCTTTGAAATGCAAGATAGTTGCCTGGATTATATAGAAATGATGATGCCCCTCTAAAACCACTTTCCACATAAGGAAGCTTGTAATTCTTCATACTGGTACGGAGATGATAGAACTGCATAACTAACAACTTCAAAAGGAAAAGTAGTGTTTCAATGCTTGTTCTTATTTTTTGAAGAACTTGTATTATTCCTTCATTCTTCCTTCATCTTCTTCAAGTAATCTTACTAGTGTTTCCCCAAAAGCATTTTTATGGTGTATTTCCTGAATATTCATTTTCACCTTTTCTTTTTGCCTCTAAAAATATCTGTGTATTGTTGTAATTCTGCATGGCATTCTTTAGTGGCAGGAAAACGTGTTTATACTTTAAAAAACAGATAAAACAGCAGTAAGATCTTTAGTCTAACTGCTTTGCAAAGAAAAAAATATTGTTACTGATGCAGCGATGAAATAGTTTGTGAACCTTATCTAGCAAATTTGTATTTCTAAGTAACATAATATTAGGAACTGGCTCTCAATGGACAGTAAAGGCTTAAAATGACTGATAGTTCTGCTCTAGCAAATTTTAGTTGTATGACACTTGTAAATTTAGATAGTGGGAAGGTTAAAATAGATCAAATGACTACTGCTGGGTTAAGGGTGGATTAACAGAGAATTTAGGAGAGTTTTAACAAGAGAGTGAGAAAGTTCAGTTCTTTTATGACTGGAATGGTGGTGGGATGGCGAGCAGGATCGTCCCACACTGATTCTAAGGGATGTCTCTCTTTTGAAAGAGTGTCTTGTAGCCTGAAAATGTCTACACAGGATACATTTCTACAATAGTGTCTGAGAAATTCATGCCTAATAATGATCAGCATTCTATAAAATAGAATAGAAGTAAATTCAGCTAGATTTGGCTCCATACTTCTAGACTGCCTGGACTAGAAGTTAGGATGCTTTTGATGCTTGTTTGTTTGTTTGTTTTTATAGTCTTTCTTTTTTTTTCCATTCAGGCAGGCAGAATCTTTTCATATGTATTATACTAGGGTGTTTGCATATTACCTCAATGAAACGTAAATCAGATGAAACTAAGTGATAATATATTGCCCTGATGAATCTAAAAGCTAGAAATTGTTACAGTCTGTACCTGAACTCTCATTTCCTTTTAAAATCTCTGAAGAATTGCTTCTGTGAAACATCTTCGTGCCTTCTTTCTAACTACCTCTAAGTAATGTAAGAAATCTTTTCTGGATGCTGTTAAAGATATACTTCTTGCAGTTCTGCTCCGTACTTGTCCAATCTGAGTCTCTACCATTTATTTAACAGTAGTTATATAGCCTTGACATTTTCAAAGCTCTATACAAGCACAAACTAATTAATCTTTAGTTTGCCTTTGAGGTAGGTGAGTCAGTATTATCCTTTCTTTCATAGATATTAAAGTCAGAGCAGAGAAGGTAAGTGAATAGCCTGCAGTCCTACAGAAAATTGGTGTCAAACCCAGCATTTTAGCTTGGGTCCTTGAGGAAAGAAAAGTGCTTAACCCTGGAATATTTCCACTTTCCCATGGCAACTCTCTGCGTGATATGTTATATTTGCATTATTGACTGAGATGACTAATCTGAGCACAGAGAGAAGTTGCACAGCCGTTTGTCTACAGTATCTGTTCTGCACTTTTGAAGTGGTGCCAAAGGTTACCGTGGTATGAATGCCCACTTCTGATGCTGTGTTTGTGCGTTGGGCGTTATCACTCATCTGTGCACAGAATTCAAAACAAAACTTCTACCTTCCCCTTTTCAGAATATAGGGAGGTAAAGGAAGACACTATTCCCATACTGCTGCTCTTGCTGCTGTCATTTTAAAAACGTTAATGAAGTTCTGCTCACTGCTGGTTGCCCTAATTCTATGTGTTCTTTCTGCTGGACAAAGCAGTATCTCTCTTATTTATTAGTATAATGCATTATGCACCACATGAAACATTTAAGGAATATACACACATCTCATGCTGCCTTTCTGTCTCATGCTGCTTCAGTCTGAAAAGAGTAATAGTTTCTTACTCTCTGCAGATATGCCCTTGTCCAGTCTGCTTCCATGACTGTTGAAATGAATTATCTAACATAATTGTCAATATTTCATCTTTACATTAAATGATACTGTCACCAAGTGGGTAGTGCTGCAAAATAATCCAAGCTCCTTCATTTGGAAAGCAAAGAAAAAAAAAAGTTTGTTGTTTAGAGGTCAAGTTTGCCTTGAATACACTGTATAATTCCAAGAAGTGTTTCAGTCCTAAATTATGTGTTCTCACCTAATTTTCTTAAAGGCCTTCCTCCTTTTTAACTAAGATAACATATCACAATTCCTTCTGTGAGAAAGGGAAAAAATACTATATCATACTATGTAATACCACACAGTGTTATCATAAAAATAACTAAAGAAAAATATTTTTAAACTTGGCAATAGTGGTTAGGCAGGCACTCTCACTCTATCCAGTGCAGCTTTCCGAGACACCACCACTGTATTTAATACTACTTCCTCACCTTTACTTCTTTGCAGCTCAGAAAGTTTGTAGAGGTTGAAATAGGTGCTCAGATTGAGAATAATTTCTCTGAAACTCCATCAGACAGTAATCACAGCGAACTCTTTGAAAGCTTGCATTCAGAAGATGAATGACAACTAAGTCTGGAAGAACTGTAAAACTTATGCTTCTAGGAAGCCTGCATGGTGCTTGATTATATGGGAACTGCATTTATCAACTGATACTCTGATTCCACTGTTTATCACGTACAGTAGCGCTCATATCCACAAGTACTGTCATTAAAATCAATGAGACTACTTACTGAAATATTTTTTATTCAGCTGTTGATGTTTATTGCTTTATATTAAACTGGCAAAAGTATTTGAATGTATAAGACTTCCCTTTTTATGCTTCTGATTATTTTTTTTGTTTCAATCATCTTTTAAATCTGCAGCTAAATATTTGTGATACCACATCTGATTTTTTTTCACCTCAACTATCTTAGTCTTGCACAAATTTGGGAAAGCATATGTAAAATAAGCTTCCATGGAAGTTTAGTTTCATTCTTACAGAAGCCAATGTTTCTTGATAATGAACTGTGAAATAAAAAGTGATTTGGTACAATACATCAAGGAACAGAGCTGCGGTTCTCAAGCTCCCTAGGAGCAAAATCTCCACAGTCTAAGATAATCTTGGAACTCCTGAATGCATTTCTTATCTGTCATGCTAGTGTGTACTCAAGGTCAAAATGCTTCCTTTCCTAGTTCCTTTGTTATGTCTCACTTCTAGTGGGATTAAAATATTTAGTCTACCAATAATCTTGCTACTTTTAAGGTGAATTAAATCTTATTTTCAACTTTCAGTGATTCCCTTGTTTGCTCTTTGAGATTAGTAGTGAAGTATTTTCATACTAGATTCATTCAGCTATATGTTACAGCACAGTTACCAAGAATCTGTTCTTTTTTTTTTTTGTTTGTTTGTTTTAAGCCAAATACATGTATTTTTCATTCATTCCTTCTACATGAAAGCAAAAGTATTTATATTACTTCTGTTTAGAAATATCAACTGTCTCTGACGGGGAGACTACAGAATCATGTGAGAGAAGCTTCTGGCTTCAAGAATAAGCAGCCTATGATATATAAGGTCCCTAAGCAAAGGCAGCAATGCCAGAGGAGGTTCCTGGAGGGGAAGAGTTCATCAGAATGAGTTATGGAATGTGCTGTGATGTTTAAAAGTTGGCTCTATGCAGTGAATAGCTAGTATTTCCATGTTTGCATAGATGGATCTCTTGTCCTGCTCAGTTATTTGCCTAAGGTCATCAGAATCCCCATCAGAAACTCCAGGTAGAGTCTAATGTCTGGAGACAGAGGGAGAGGGAATCTGTGGCAAGTTAGAGGCTTCTTCTCACAACTGTACTGAACAGTGTTCAGAAGAGGAAGCTGTTGGTATAATGGTCTAGAAAACAAACTTGGCTCAGGAAGTCAATAATCTGAGGACTTTTGGGAGCAGTCACTTTTACGTCATTACCAATAAAAGTGTCACTCTGCAACTTTCAGTTCTCTCTAATTCTCCCACTCCTTCCTCCTGCCAAGGAGACAGTCCAGACTATAGGACTCTACCTAACTACTTGCCATAAACTTATTCTAGTCCTACAAGTGCAACTTCTATGCAGATTTAGCAGAGATACTTTGGAGTATTGTGCAGTGTCAGTACCCTAAATACATTCGTGTTTTTCATGAGAAGAAAATCCCATTTTACTTCGTTTGCTCGTTACATTTCACTTTTTATCTTCTAAGAAAAAAGAATATGGTAACATTTGATTTACAAAAAAAAAAAAAAAAAAAAAAAAAAAGGAAAAAAAAGGAAAGTGAAGCATTTTGGGGATGTGGGGAGGGTTTAACCCTTAAGTTCTTGTTTTGAACTTTCAAACATAAGTTGTTTCAATTCTGAGACTAGAAAGTTTAGCTTCTGTTCTGAGTGGCAGTTTTGAATGGGTTGCTGTGTTGCAGAATAAAACCCCTGAAGAGCTTCTTCATAATCAAATGTAAACTGCTTTTCATTCACAACTTTCATTTAAAAGACAGATTCTCCAGTAGTGATAACTACTTCTTTCTCTCAAAGTGAGATCTAATGAGTTTTACTCAGAGCATTAGAACCAAAAAGACACATTAATACCTCTGCTGCTCATAGGTTAAAGATTGCAGAAGTTCATAGAGATGATTGGCTCTTCTGCATCCAGAACAGTTTAGTTTGCTGTGTCTGTGTACTGTTGTTTTTTTTGTGTCTAGTCCATTTTCTTTCATTTGCATAGAAGCCCGCACAAAAAAAAAAGGTCTGGGTCAGGCTACTGAATTTTGCCCTTTTGTTATTCACTATAATGTTCATGGTCTAATACAACACCTCTTAAAGAAACAATATTAACACCATCCACAGCCATGAATATAAGTAGTAGGAAGAGACGAAGGTCTAGTATTAGACTTGAAGAAAAGCCTCACAATAGTATCCACAAACATCATACATTGCTTCTAATTATATATTGCTTACAAATAAAATCCACAGAACCAGAGTATTGCTGAATTAGAAAAGGAGGAACTAAAGTGTTTTTGTTCATCTGTTTTCATTTCAATTAAAAATCTTCCAGTTTGAAAGGAGTGAGAGTGACGAGCCTTCATCCTTCCAGTAGCTGGGGTTACACAGGCCAAGCCTTATGCTGGATCCCTGTTAAAAGTGGCTTCATTTGGATGAAAGTTCAAACCATTTGGCATTTTAAAAATTTCAGATATTTACAAAAGCATAAGTTAATTGCTCTGGATTTCTCTTATTGCCATTGAGAGGACATGAAGAATGATGGAAAGATGGACTCTCATTCAGACCTTTGTCAGCATATCTATATGAAATATAAAGGTTCTTTTAAAGAAAGCATTGTTTTATTTTTAAATAGCTGTTTTCCTCTTTAAATCACTCTTAAATTTTCACTTCTATTGTGCTGCTGAATTTGGGGAGCTCAACTAAGCACGAGTTTGACTTTTTTACCAAAGTTGATATATTGATTTAATTGATTTATCCTTTAATATGGATACTGTTATATAAACATAGCAGTTTTTCATATTGCTATATAAGAAAAAGACACAGATCAATGACAATGATAGAAGAAACTGCTTTACTTTAACTGTAATTATATTTGTAGATGTATATTTTTGTATAGACCTTCTTACATTTATGTACAGACACAACTTTAACTGTAATTACATAAAATTATTGTTATTTTTTCTTAAAATTTGTTTATTTTCCTGCCTATGGCCTGTAAAAGCCTTGGACCAAAGATTAATCACTTTAAGCATTTGAAATGTCTGCTACAAAACAAGTGTAGTGTATTTTTCTGGCTTTAAACTGTTCAGTAATCATTACAGTGCTGTTACAATATGGACAGGCAAGACTAATGGACTAGCATTCCCAGCAAAGTCACATTGATCTATTCCAGTATTGTGTTCAAATTATGATTACTAGTTTATGCAAAATATTATATTTCTTGCAATTAAACAGAGCTTTGTAAGGCTATGCTGTCTCCAGCTATTCTATAGAAGGATTGTAAGACCACTCTGACTCCTCAGAGGGAGTACTGGACTCCTGGTGGCAATCGTTATCTTTGGGATTGCTGTGCAAATTGAGATCTTCTTTGAGATCTTCCCCTGTGCATACAGAAAATCCATTTGAGATTTCAAATTTCTCTCTCTATATATATAACCAGTCCCTCCTTCTTGTGTTTTATTTCAGGTATGCAAAGACCTGACAAGAACAAGACAGACATGACAAGAAACCAAGAGTTCAGCTCAAAGTCCTTAAACAAGAGATATAAATCTTATTTTGTTAGTATTAGGAACGGCGTAGTTCCTATATGTGTCTGCAAACTCATTCCTGATGCAACGTGAGCTGCTTCTGTGAAATGACCTCTTTTCAATTTTGTCTATTAAGCCTTTAATTTGGAGAAACTTAAAAATTTCTCCTATTACCTGTGTTTGAGAAGGAAAATTGGAAATACATTGCTCTTCTTTTGATGCTTCTCCTGGAGGCTGTGAGAAAGAGAGTACAGGGACATAAGAGAAACTATACCATACCATTATGGCCAGAAAGGTCCATCTTCTGCAGTAATCTCTCTCTTGTGGTGAACACATGCAGATGCCTAGAAAAGACTAAGTTCTTCTTGAATAAATTGTCTGGATCAGGAAGAACTTTGGTTTAATCAAGACTAAAGTTGGACTGGGGCTGTTAAAGAAATTATTACTCCTTTTTTCCCCCATACCTTAGAAACTCTGGTATCTACTGCTTTCATCCCTGAGCCTTTATATTTGTGAAAGGGCTGCCTGAGTCTGTAGCTGAAAAGATTCAGACATCTTGTTCCACAAAAGACATTATTATATAAGCCTTGAATGTTTTATTTTTATGGCTTAGTTTATTTCAAATGTCCTAAATACTGCATAATCATTTTAAAAACATATCCTGAGTACATTGTTGCAGCACTGTTAGAATGAGTAAAGGCAACTAATATTAAAAAGAAGGAAAAAAAAGCCAAAGCAATATCTAAAAGAGATATTAATGTGTAGAATCATATAAACACAGTGGGAAATGATATATTAAAGAGTAAAATGCTTCAAGTCCTATGAATCAATGGCAAATGCTCAAAAAGTATTACAAATAAAATGTAAAAATACTGAAGAAAAACTAAGATGTGGTAAAGCTAGTTGGCAGTGTCCAAAAGCAAAAGTTTAAAGACAGGATAATCCTAAGATTTATTCTAAATCCTAGATAAGGAACTGCAGAGCAAGGAAGGAGGAAAAGAAACCTGCATTGTGATTTTTGAAATATCATAGGGGTTCATAGGAGAAAAGTAAAGCAGAATAATGAGCCAGAAATGGACAATGCAGAGTAGAAGTTGAAATATAATAGGGAGGCTGGAAGTAAGCAAGACACAAAACCAGAACCATGGAATAAAAAATAAATAAACAAACAAGAAGCTGACAACTGACTGAGCAGGACAGACAACTGAAAGATACTGCAACACTAAGAAAATGGCACAGAAAGCCACTGATGCAAGACATGAAGCTGAACTCAGTGAAGCAGGACTGGAGTACTCAGTGAAGGCTGGAGTACTACAGAAAGACGATAAACAGATCAGAAAAATGGTTAAAAACTAAGGATTAATGGAATTATAGGTAATGGCTGAAGCTGTCTATAAGTGGCATGACTTAGCAGTTCAGTACTGAAAGCAAGTCTGCATAAAAAGGAAGGAGAGGGCAAAAAGCAGATATGATATTACATAACAGAGCTGGTTCTGTAGGTGGCAATCAACCAAATTATTAAAATAAATTATTGATTATAAACCATTTGACCAATTAGCAGAGAGAGTCTCTTCCTCAAAAGAGTTACTTTAAAAAAGTATCAAAAAAAGTAATCAAAAAAGTTACTTTAAATGGAAAAGATGATGTATCAACTTGCTCATGATATTAGCTTCTTTAAGTAGACTTTTCCTTAAGTAGTTTATGTCATGCAGTAAAAAGCTCACAGAGAAGCAGTAATTCTTTTTCTTTTTTAACAAATCAAAATTGCATAACTTACCTAGGTTAGCAAATACATAGTAATTTGCACAAAATATGTAATTGCTGATGTAACTAGTTACTCATGAAACTGCTTTTACAGATGCAGTCATTTATGAGAACTGTTGTGTGTGTGCTTATTTTAATAATTCAGTCTTCAAAATTTGCTTCTATCTGGTAACATGACTTGACGAACCACTTAATATTTGATACATTTTCATAAGTTTTTTTTCATAATAGCATTAAGAAAATACTGTAAGAAGTTGTTTAGAGACAATATGTACATTAGAAAGATTACTAGCCACATTAATATAAAAAAAAAAAAGAAAAAAAAGGAAAAAAAAGAATAACAGTAATGGAAAAAAAGTAAACATCAGGAATCAGAATGTTAACTGCCCCTCATAAAATCAGCATAAGAAGCAGATATGTATTTTATTCATTGACCATAGAATGAAAAGCAAGCGATTATTTTATTTTATTTTATTTTGACAGGGGTAGTTATAGAAAGAATTACCTATGAATTGAGTGTAAGGAGTGCACTACAGAAAATATCATGAGGAGGACTTGACTAAAGGTACTGAAAAAAAAATTGTTTGTTGATATCTCCATAACATGGCCTGTTCATATATCCATGAATAATGAGGACATTTTGTTTCACTCTAGACCAAAGTGAAGCACTGGCATTTCTCCCCAGTGAGGATGACTATATTGCAATTAAATTTCTAGGTAGGTTCCTGATGCTAATTATTTAATCTTATCATTTGATCTAAACATTAAGAGTGGAAGGGCATTACATCATCTAAAGAGAAATATTCATTTTAATTCATTTTATTTTCTCTTTCTTTGAAAATACTAAAGGTTATGAGTCTCATCCTCTTTCCACGATGTGGTATAATTGGTATCTAAAGTATTTTGTCATTTTTTTTTGCAGAATGAGGAATTTTGCACACTTTTTTTTTCTTCAATGTAACACTCTCATTGAATGCCATTTTTGTGTTCATGTCTTTGAAACAATACTGAGTATAATGAGTCCATTTACTGTAAATGTGCCTATCCTTCTACAGACTATAATTCTTAGGACTCATATTATAATTTTGTATAAAATGGTAGCACATTAAGATCAAGGGGAGGAGCTTCAGTTCCTGGAAAATAAAAGACTTGCTGGTTGAACTGTAAAAACTGGAAAGAGAATCTGACAAAGGCAAAACAGAAAATGTATGAGAAGTGGAAAGCGTGGAAACTGAAACAAGACTTGAATTCTATTTAAACTGCATGTCTTTCCCTATTCCCAGAGCTTGATGCAGTGGGAATTTGCTTCGGTGACCATGAGAGTTCTGCCAATAGGAATTTAACTCTTTGTAGTGCTACTAAAACTAGATATATCTCAAGGTGAAAAGTGGGACATAAATCCTCCAGGTTAAAGCACTACTAACACAATAATGTGTTTTTCTTCTTTAAAAATATAAAAAGTCATTATAGAGGTACAAAAAGTAGCTCTTTCAACAAATAGTGCGATGGCAAGTATGAGGAAGTCTTAATTATGTCTAGATGATAAGCTAAGAAGATTCAGACTGAAGAGCAGAGCAATTTGAAGATGAAAGCAAAATGAAATTCATCTTAGAAAAAAAAAGCTATAAATTTCCTAAGGACTTCCTTTCTGTACACATATTTGATGCTGATAATATATAAATTATGAGCCTTATATGGGAAGCTGAAGTGAAAAAATAAAGGGGAAGATTTCATTGTAGGTAAATATCCCATATGAAAATCAAGCTGAAAAAATACAGAGAATTGGTAAAATAAAATGGTGAAATATTATACAGAAAAACACAACTTGTGCTGAGGACATGACTCAATATCTAGAGCACACTGAGCGGATCAGGAGACTCATTAGCTCACATCTTTAATGTATAGGAAACTACACTTTTTGGAGTTGTGAGCATCTGTTATTTAAGATATGCTAACTCTTCTTCACCTGAAAGGAGTGATTTCCTTATGTAAATTGTCAGTTATACTTTTGGTAGTGTTTACTTCTTCTATCAAATTTCCCTTCTGAGTCTTTGTAACGTCTCTTTATAGGCTTGAAGGGGAAGAATGTGAATGACTTGCATTGCTCCGCACAGTTAATAAACATACGCAGGATGCATTAGTTAACTTCTGCATCTTAAAAGTGAAGGTACCAGAACAAATTTGTTTTTCTTTTTACCTACCAAATGAAAGTATTTAGGTAATAAGTCAGGAACACATATAATCAGGAATGAAACCTTGTCTGTGAGGATCCCCTCTGGGAAGCAGTGTTTCATCCCTGTCTTCAGTAATTTTCCTTATTCAACAATACTAATCTTCGGACTATGGAGCTGAAGGCCATGCCTCCAGCCACTATCTTTTTGTTTAATTCTGAATCTCTCTTTGCTGCTGCTGTTATTTGCTATCCTCTGTCAAAAATGAAAGGTTCAATAAGTCCTCAAATACTAACAAAAAATCAACACCACCTACTGAAAATTTCCTTTTCAGCTCCAGTGCAGTTTATTTTGTTTATCCATGGGTTTTCATATTAATTTGTGCTGTATTGTTATTGTATTTCCTTTAGGAAGAGTGCATTCTCTATAAAAAGTGTTGATGCCACCTACATTTTCCTAGACACAGTCAGCTGAACATCTGGTATTAGAATCAAAATTAAACCTCATATTTACACTACAGGAACTTTTGAAGTTACAAACAAAATACTTTACTGTGTTGAGTAACATATATTTGTGATGTAGCACAAACTTAATAAAAACAAATAAAAACTTAATAAAAAATTAGGAAAAAAAAAGAGCCATTGAAGTAACTAACTCTGATAACCAATGTTGATCAAAAATATATGTATATTTCTTTTTTAGGTGAATTGACTGATATTTTATTAAGAAAAATTTAGGATATGATGTCCCTTCTTGACTTTGCAGTTTGAGTCAGAGCTAGAACTCATTAAACGACTACAGCAATTTTTCACCTATATTAAACATTTTATAGTTTTGGAGGCTTCTGCTGCAAAAAAAATCTAAGAGCCTAGTGGACACTTTATTTTTAATAATGGTCAGAAGGTTCAGTTAGAGTTTTAGGGGCTGTGTAATGCTTTAGCTTTTTCTGCTTGCTGCATGGATTCTGCACATTAAAGAAGTAGCCTATGGAAAAGCATCAGTGGAAATAATGATGCTTACAAAAATATAGTTTCAATTTTTTTAAGTTTAAATAATACACGGAAGAATAATCCTCCCTAAATTAAAATAAATATAATATCCTAAATATTAGAATTCAATAAACCTAAATGTTAGAGTTCATAAGGAGGAGCATCTAATCTGTTTTTTATCTGTGGCTATTGCAAGAGCAAATACCTCTCTACTATTACCTGACACAGAAACAGAGGAGGAACCAAAGCTGCATCACTCTATCCTGTTTCCTCTAACTGAAAGACTGGTTATCTGCATCTATAATTTTTGACATATAATGAAGTTGTTTCTTATAATGAAGTATAAAAAGCTGTTGCTTGTTCATTTCACGATTTATGAAAACTCAATGCTATTTAAATTTAAAGATGTTCAAAGTCATAAAACTACTAATTTTATTTGAAAATGTACCTGAAATATTCAAGGAAACTCAGTAATAGATAGACTAATAGGATTTCTAATAATTCTGATAACATGAATTGGTGAGAAAAACAATATTTTAAAATGTAAATGCATTTCAGGAAGATAGAAAGTAAAAGTCTACTAAAATGATGCATTTGTTACAAAATTTAAAAAACTCTAATTTCCAAATCTTATGCCCTGCAATATTTTTTTGAATGGAGCCATATTTGAAATTGTGCACTATTAAGTACTCATAAAAGCAGCAATATCTAACCCATGGTGTGTCTTCTTCCCAAAATTCACAGATATTTGTTGCATTTCCTTTTATTTTTCAGCTTTAGCTCCACTTATTTCACAGGAACTCTTTCTCTAATAAATACTCTGCTCTTGTCTAGTTGTAGTTATTTAGTTTTTTTATTTTTTGTATTTTCTCATAAACGCTCCCTTGGACCCAATTAGTACTTATTTCCTCTCAAACACACTTTGATAAGGCTTTCATATTCAAGCTGCCACCCTACTGACTATCAATGACATATGCTGCCCTAATCTTTTCTCTGTAAACCTACTATTTGTTTTGTTTCTTTCTTTTTTTCTTTTTTTTTTTTTTCAGTTTATCTAAGGCATTTCAACACTTTCTTCCTACTGTGACATTTTCAGTCTTGAATTGCAGTTGTATAAAGGCAATTATATTTTCAAAATTTCTTCAGTAATTGAATATGCATTGCTATTGTATTATAGTATTTCAAGGTCTGTAATGTTTTAAAGACATTATAATTTGAATAAAAGGTTACTAGTATATATAGGTGTTAGTACATACCATAACATGATTTGATAGGTAATGTGACAGATAACTCTGTAAAAGTCTATTTTCCTCAATTTAATTAAACAAATATATTTACTTATTGTCATAGCCTGAGGAGAAGGTAACAAAGGTAGACTGTGGTGCAATGTTTCTGCTTACCCTTATTATAAGCACTAAAGTTGAGCTGGATGTAATATAGCATCCAATTTAGACATATAGAACTGGCAGGTGTGTAGAGAGTTTGGCAGCTTCCTGGCTTTGACTGTAGTGTAGTCTGTATTTCTGTGAATGGAGATGGAAGGGCAATAAGCTAGTGCTTTCCCCTAGGAATCTGCCTTAAGAAAATATAAGCCCTTTCATGTTGTCCATTCAAAAGATGAATATGAAATATGAAATATGAAAACCTCTTTTCATGGACTTTGTCTATGAGTCCCAAGGACAAATCTGAACCTCCTTTCTAATGCAGTATATGACAACATCAGCAACAGACGTTCCTCTGCCCTTTTAAAAAAGTTGACCAATCTTCCTTTTGATTTTCATGCTGATCTTTGTGAAGATCTCAAATGTGTCTGTTACTATACTTCTTTTTGCAAATAGAATAGAATAGCACAGTTGTCATTTTGTTTTATGAAAAGTGTGCAACAGAAAATAAATCTCACTAACTAAAAAGATAAAAAAAAAGTCATCATTTCTGTATATTTTTAAAGGAAGAATTTTTAATAAGCCAATTTAATTACTGTCTTGAAAAGCCTCAGGTGAAGTAATGAGCTGTACCTCAGAGAGAAAACAGAGTTAAAAACTTACCATTACTGCATGATTCATTTCATAGGTACTTCTTAACGCTGTCCCCAATGATTTGCTCAGCTCTGGGAGGCAACAAATGGTGGAAGATTAGCAATGCTCACAGGTATTTGGGAAAAGAGAATCTCTGTATAAACAGTCATAATTTATATTTTATTGTTTTTGCTATACTCTGATTCATCTAATATAAATGGCTTAACTATATGCAGAGACATCATCTTCAGTTCTGTAAAATTATACAACCTCTTTATCTATCCAAATGATACCAAATGATACAAACTCTCTGTCCACCTTCTGGAAGGGCCAATTATTTGTTGTACACATTGCCACAATAAAAATGAACTAAAATATATCTAACTAAAGATATTTCTTATATGTTTTAGGACCTAAAAAAGCCCAGGTCTCACTTTAGACATTAATTAAAAGGCTTATTTCTTCTTTATATATCATGCTTCTTAAGATTATTGAGACTTCTTTTCTCTATTAAAAGTCCTGCTTAGCACCTGCTTATATTATTATGGAGAATGTATTTTAGGGCAGTATAGTACAGCAGGTAAACTGTAACTAATGAATCCTTTTTTCCTCTTAATGATTGAGACTTGGAAATAATCATCTTTCACAGCTAAGTAGAAAAGGTTTGCTAAGGGTAACTTAGGGCCTCAAAAAAATCACAGGTAAGCATATGTATTACACTGTGAGGCTTTACAATGAATCTATTTTAGATGCTAGGCTATTTTATATAGACATCCATAGTATTCATCAGAAGTGAAAACTGAGGCATTGGATATCCAATAGGATTCAAAATCAAATCAAAATCTTGGAACTTCCTTAAAGCCAAGGACATATACAAGACATTCTGTGTTGGACTGGCTTTAATATATGGCTAAAGTTTATATTTTAGGTAGGTACAGGACAATCTTTTTAAGCATTAGATTCCCATTTTAAGGAAGAAATTGTTTTAGCAAAACATCTAGAATAACATTGAGAGAAGGTTACAGGACATAAATAAAAGAGAGGTTTTAAGCAGAGAAGAGTGAAACTGAAATACACTTGTATGTACTCTATCATTAATTGGAATTTAGGTTTTATACAAAGTTATATTTCAGAATTCTTCTAGATTTTCAATTTATACAAATCCACATTGCTTCATTCATATTTTAATTTTAAAGCATTTTGTGACCCAAACCTCTAACTTTCCTTCATGGTTATGTTTAATATTTAAAGAGAGTAATGATTATGGAAATAGGCCATTTACAATGTTAATTCTTTTATTTATTGTTTACTTTTAAAACAATGCTGTATAACTGATCTATCTAAATTTTTGTCTTGTCTCACTTAACCAGCTTCTAGATTTAAACCCCACTCTGCCTAAGTACTTCTTACCTTCTTTTTCGGTAACATCCTGCATACCTCCAGTACTGAAAAATATGAAACTTCTGTTGCAGTGAGAAGGCTAGAGCACTTTATGCTAAGTCAAGCTCAGCACTGTAGTCCTCCTGTAAAAATAGATATTTGTCAGTTTATTGTAATTTATTATAATAAAGTGGTTATATTAAAATATATTATTTGTTATTATACAACTGTAAATATAATGATAGAATATAAAATATTGCTCATTAATACTGAATAAATGAACTAGTAACTATAACTTTTTCTGCATTTTTCTCAGAATACCGGGAGAAGTATAGAAGCTTATATTGCTTTAAGTATTCATTGGCCTTGACTTGACCTGGGTGTTTGTTCTTTGTGAAAACATTATTTTAAATTTTAGTATCCTTTTAATGATTTTTGTGAAAAAGTGAATTCAAAGAACTGTTTTAGAGACACAGTCTCTGTTATTATATAAAAGCAGTGTTTTTGAAGAGGTACAGGAAAAAATATCACAGAAGAATTTTTATATTGCATCTGTAAAAGGATCTGCATTTCACCATTTATTTTATCTAACAGTCTAATAACAGCAGCTGTTATTAGACCTAAGTTAAATATGTAAATAGAGTGCAAAGCTGAACAATTTGTGGTCAAATGTTTTTGAGTTACTTAGGCTTCTGTTTAAAGATTTAAGAAATCTATTCTTTACAAATCCTTCATATTGTCCCTGATGCCTCATTGCTTTGAAATGTCACATCACTTCTCATCATCTGTATGCATGAACATGTGCTGGAAATGGCAAGTGTTCTCAGCAATTTAAAAAGACATATTTTCTTTTCTAAATGTGCATCTTCAACAAGATGAAGCAAACATTTTGACATGTAAAAATTATTTTTAAAATGCCTCGTCTTGATAAAACTTCAGGTAGCTGTCTTTGTATCTGCAATATAGAACTGATGGTAGCACTAAGTCCAATATCAGAGAATTAATTGCATATATTTAAGAATGAAGAAACATTAGGTCATGTTGTGTTACTATCTGAGGCTTTGATTCTTCAAATACGTGTTTTCTTTCACATGGAGAGTTTTCTTGCTGAATCCAAGCAAAATGCTCAAATACTTAAAATTCAGCATAAACAGAAACAGAGCTGTTTGCAGAATCAGGGTCTTAAATTACAAATTTGACATTGAGAACTGCTGTTATATATGAAATGAAGTTTTTGTTTTCTGGACTGTGCTGGAGTAGCCAACATACCTGCCCCTCAAATGGCCGTGCACAGAGCACTTAGGCCTCAGCTATATAACTTACATTTCAATAGATAACTTGTGCTACAAGATGAAGACTATTATACAATTCACTATTTCTTGGATACTTTTCAAGCATTTTCTAAATTTCCTGAATTTTCAGTCTGTTGCTTACCTGTCTTGTTTACCAAAGCATGTTTATCTTGACTATGTATCTAAATTTCATCAACTTCACTAGTAATTTATGATAATCTGATTTTAAAAGGATTCTTGTTTAGGTACTACATAGATTTTAAGTTGTGTAATAGTAGTTTTGTTTATAATAAGAAAAAAATCTTCAATGTACAATGTGAGGTTAAAATGCCTTCTGTAATTTATTTGTATGCATATTCAACAGGGAATAAGAAAAAAAAAAAATCCAGAAGAGATGAAATACCTGTAAACTTGATTAAAATGCCCAGTCTTTTACTTCCTTATTCATTGTAATTTTAATTCCCTTAAAGAAGCTTTACATGTAATGGGAACTTTTTCATTACAAGTATAGACAAAACATTCTGAGCAGCACTTTACTATGTTTTGATACAGCCAATCATAATAAGCCTATACACTATATTACAAACCTGTTCTGATATTGTTTTGCAAAGGTATTAAATACACACATATGCTTTTAAACACTTCATCTTTTATAAGGTACAGTTTCCCAGATGAGAAGAGAGCTCTTCCATGCTTTTATCCTTGCTTGTCACTTTCTAAATGAAGACATAGATGTACAAAATTTTAAAAAGGCAAATGATTATAGCTTAACAGCTAGTACCACAAATACCGAATAACAAGGCTATTAATATTTTTAAAGTTCATCTTAGACAGAAAATTCCTTTTCTTGTCATCTCTGAATATTTACTCTTACTGAATATTTAACTGTTGCAAGTAAGAGAAAATAACTTGTGGGTATAGCCTGCAGACCCATATATTATTTTAATTATGAGATGCTGAATGTTCTTGTCAGGGGATACAGCCATAGCATCTTTCTGAGAGTTAAATCAAATATTTTCCTTTCTTACCTATGTTTATATTTGCACTAAGATTGGTGCAGTCTAAGGTTATGTAGGTCATCTTGTCTCAGTCAGACCCCTGTTAGGGAAATGATGAAATCAAGGCAATGTCATTCTGCTGATACTTGCCTTCTATTGTAGAAGACTTTATTGATCTAATATGACTATAATTACAGAATCCTTCCATGCAGTGTATCATCAATGTGGATTCGACACATCATCATTAGTAATCTGCTGTTTTGGGGCCATATTTCTGAGATTACTTTAGCACCTAAGAGAAAAAAAAATAGTATTTTCATCCAGGTGGATACATGTGTATGCAAGCATTGTTCAGGTAGAAGGAATCAGAGACAGGTCAGATCATCTTGTAGTCAGACAGATCCTGAAATCTGCTTTAACTAAGGATTGATGACACTATTTAATGATTATGGAGCTGCATAAACTCCTCTTCAGTGAAGCAAACATTAATTAAGTCCATTAAATTCAACGGGAAGCAGTGCTTTTTTGAATACACCATGTCCCTGTGATTAAAATACTTACTTGAGAGGTAGGAGAGCTCAAAATCAATTCCCTTTTCTTCCTGCTTCGGGGCAAAGGTTTGAACTTTGATCTGCTAACTCAAAGGTGAAACTTTTACATACTAGGGTCTCATGATTTCTACAACAGTGATCTCTCTTGCTGGAAATGTTCCAGTTTTTATAAAATACTTTAATAGTCCTATACAAATGAAATGGCTCCATCCTTCTATAGTTTAGAGTATTTACTAAATCACTTATTCAGTTTCTAGATTGCTGCCATTCAGCTACCAGATTCCTCTCTGGATTAATCTTTTCCCATCATCTGCCATACTTCCTGACCAGCTGTCACCTCTGGAGGGCATATAAACCTCCACCAGATATCAAAGCACAGAGTTGAGACTGAACAAGACTTTTTAGTGTTGGTTTTTTTTTCAGATTTGTGCTAGTACTGAAAGCCAACTGAACATTTATCATTTGTAATATATGGTGATCCTAACTGAACTGAAAGCTAAGCAAGTGTTGGGAGAAAATTAAAACTGGTAATACTATGTTCTATGTTAAGTAAAAATGTCTTTGGATCAATCTTCGTATTCCAGATAATCTGAAGACAGAGATCATTTTCTTTCCTTTGCTAATAAATATAGTTCTCATAAAAGTTGGACATCATTGCTGATCTGACTGACTAGAAATAATGTTATGACCATACTTCCCTTAAAAACTATCTGGAAAAATATAATTTTAGTTTCATTTCATTATATACCTTTTTTTTTTTTTTTTTTTTTCTCTATGATACATACGGATTCTTCCTTAGTCGGTTTTAAGCCAAGATATTAAAATACATTTTTAAGGTCATTTTTGCTAGCACTAAGAACAAGCTGATGAATCAAATTTTATATCACTCTTATGCTGTGTTTGCCATCTGTTTTTGTCTTCTTTGTTTGCTTAATTGGTTTCTTGATATGAGATTTCTGTACAGACATTTAGAAAGTGAAAAATTCAGATTGCAATATATTAAAGGAAAGATTGCTATGGAGTATTTCAGGAATTGAATTGCCTTTTTGTGGACATGAACACCTATTGCATTACAATTATTTTTTATTTATTATTAACACAAAAAGGAAATGATTAAAATGGCCATCTATTCAAGATCTATATTTCTTTGCTTCCTACCTCATCATCTTTCTGATACATCTTAACTTTAAAACAAATTTGGTCAGGAATCTGTTAAAAAATGGCTAACTTATGAATCAAAATATTTTTAAGAGTTCTTCCTCATACTTTCCAGCAGTTTTCTATCTGCACTATGAACAATTCTGGTAGAAATGTTTTAGAAATATTCCTGAATTGGTAGAAATGCAATTATGATGAAAGATGCTTCCCAACTTCACTATATTAAACATAGAATTATTTTATTTTATTTTATGCCCTGAATGTGAAGAAATATGTTGTCACATAAAATAAAGAGAAGCTTTTGGGAAGAATTACAACACAACTACTTCAGAGGATGTCATTTACTGCACTTTCTTAGATGCAATATATACCCTTTAAAGCAACTTTTTTTTTCCTTTGGATAGGAAGCTGATGGTGATAAATCTAGATTTCAAACATTTTTGCTTGTCACTATTTTTTGCCCAATATTTAGTCTGAAAGAAAGGAATATTAGATATATATTTCTTTCATCATCACCACAACTAACTGTGGACTTAGAGACCTTTAACATAATTGCATAAAGAGACTACGCCTGGCTTTCCACTGGCAGAACATCAGAGAGAGTCAGGATTAAGTCCTCAGTCTGTACCAGTCTTCTCAGCCCTAATTTAAGATACTATTATTATCAAAAGCTTAAATAAAAGTATTTCATATGTTGACAAATTAAAAAACGTATGCGAGTGTATGGCCTTGCAATAGTATATTAAAGAAATGCCACTATGCATCATTAACCTTTTCAAGATAAATATATGTGTAAAGCCCCTGGCATGACATGCAGAGTTCAACACCTTAGATAAGATTCCTAGATGATAAATATGAGAAGTTGAGATATGCTGATGGGGAGCACAAAGTTTGCAGGAAAGGGGATAAGTTACAAGGTGCTGAAGGTGTTAATTCTTGTAGTCTGGAAGCATTTCCCTAGATCATCATCTTTCTAAAAGCAGTTCCTCCTAAAGGATTCTTTTTACTGCCAAAGTTAAAAAAATATGTTTTACCTATGATACGCATTTTGCACTCCAGTTTAACTATGGGAACCTGGTTCTACTAAATGAATGATATTTTGCTGAGAACAGAGTTTCCAGTGTAATATAAATGAACAAAATCTTTCAACAAATAGTGAACAAAGAATCTCAACATGATGAATAAACTCTCTGGTATATGAAATCAATAATTTCAGGCAAAGCAATAGGAACTGGAATGAAAGAGTATTGGCAGGTCTTACAAAATGTGGAGGTGCATTTATGTAGTCTTTGGGCAAATAAGTCCCAACTGAATTTCAGAGATCACTCCCTGCTCATTGTCCTTTCAGTTGAGCTGTCCAGCAGCAACAAGGTTTTTTTTCTTGTTCAGCCTAAAAGCTGTTTGAGCTTGAAAAACAAGGCATATTAGAAGAGAGATCTTGGAATAGACCCCATTTCCCATATATGTTTGAAAGACATCTAACATGAAGTTACAGGACTGAGGCTATAAGCAAAAGCATTTATAACCATTCCGTCTTAAAATGTGAGTGTAGAAGAAAGAGCTGTTCATTACCTAAAGAGTTTAGTTAAGAAATGAAAGATCACATCTTCCATGTCCTGACATTGACAAATCCTGAGTTCTTATTGCTGATTCTGCCTCAACAAACAAACAAACAAAGGGAAGTAGGCATCTATGACATCTGAAGATCTCATCTAGCCCTCAGTATCCTGGTTTAGGTGTCTATGCCTATTGTTGCTTATTCATCTGATAGACATTATCAAGGATGTAAGACAAGATCATTAGAAAGATGAAGCCTAGCTGCAAGGAGCTGCCATTCTGATGTGGAGCTTTTTCTTCTGGCTCACAGACTTATGCAGTCTTTAGGCTTCAAAGGCTCATATATGAAGGAGGATGCTGGCATCCCAGACTCCTCCTAGTATTGCCTTGGCATACTCTTCAGGACAGCAGATTCTCTGGCAGTGGATCACAGCCATACCAGAAAAATGGGTAAAAAATTGCAGTGCTGATATTAAATTCACATCCTGCTGTATGCTTGTTTGTTATTAATAGTACCTTTCATCAGCATATCCAAAATAAGTATGGATAGCAAAATGTCTAGTATACACTATAGAATCTTCTAACTGCCTTCTTTCCTTTGTTGTCATAAACTGTATTTGTAGGTGGGGTAATTCTGGAAAAGAGTAGTAGGAAAGAGAGAGTGTGTTAACCATTGTTAAAATATCTAGCTATGGTGAAAAAATCTGCTAAAGATAAAGCGACTGACTACATTGTCATCTTTTGAGTAGTGTCCTTTCCTCAAAAATTCATTCCAGAGTCAAAATTCTTTTCTGGGTTTATTTTTACTCAAGAGTCATTACCAAGTCTAGACCTTTTCAGTAATCTGCTAAAAGAAAAAAAAAAAAGCTACCTGAACTGTATTGATACCTGCATTGTATTTGCCTGAGAGAAAATTATCAAAATTATCCTTCTTTCATGGAAAATATTTTGGCTTTTGAATGGTCGTGATACCTCAATAATAGAAGGAGCTAAGACACTTTTCTCATCCTGCCAGACTGTTTCAAGATTTTTTTTTTTCATAAGTGGTATAATAATTGTATGGCACAGTCTGTTACGAGGAGATAAAAATGCAAAGCAAAGGGAAAACAAGTGGGTCTTTAATATGACTTGAGATTTTGAAAAAAGTGATGACACTCCTGTTGGATCTGTGAAGGGAATTCTTTACTAAAAGTGATAACTAGCTGAATTAATAGCCATGCAGTATCTCCCCCAACAGTAAGGGAGAAAAAAAAAAAAAAAGATTAACAAAAGATGATTCATCATGAATAATTTAGCTGGCGCATGAAAGGAAATATACCGATTCATAGCCCAGTCCTATAGGGCTTAGTTGGTCAAAATTTTGACTGTTATTAAGGGAAAGTCTGCCTGAGAAAGAACTGCAGAGATGAGAGTCTGGACCTTTTCTTCCTTCCCAAGACCATCTCCAGCTCCTTTAGACCTTCAGTGACCTCTATGTATATGTCTTTTGGTTGCTGTTTTTTTTTTTTTTTTTTCCCTCAGATTACTCAGACTCAGATTACCACTTTCTTTTCTCAGGATTCAATTTAGCCTGAAAGAACAGAAGAGATTGCACTAATATTTCTTTAGTAGGTCTGTGAATACTCTTGAAAAAAAATATTTTTTTTCAACCATCATTCAGTGATAGAGTACAGATTTTCTATTTATACACCTGAAAAGTGGCTTGGAGCAGTATACTGATTGTCTCACCTAAACATACCGGAGGATGAAGAAATCAGCTGGATTGTTGATTCACCCTTTTTCAGTGCCGCATTATTTTGGTTGAGTAACAGAAATCAAGAACAGCAAGCATCATTATCTAGCTCTGTGCCTTAAAATGTATACTGAGAAACTGGCACAGCTTGTGGATTGACTTCCCACAGAAGTTGCTAAGAGGATATAAAGCTTTAGGGAAATGCAGAAGTTAAAATCATGCCTAAAATGAAAAAGTAAATCAAACTAAAGTTTGGCATCTCTTCCTACCCTAATAAATTTGGATGGCCAAGACTTTAAAAAAAATAATGTAAGTGAAGAACTAAACTAGGGGAGTTGATGACTCAGGTTAAAAATGAAATATAATGTGTTTGTCTAAAAAATAGACACACACTAAAGGCAATAGACATTTGCAGTCCTGTGTGTAAAACATAGATAAAAGTGAAATAAAATATTTTTTCTAAAAGGAATGTAATTTTAATATGGTTGGTATAAGTGAATCAGAAGGGAAGCTAGTCTACCAGATATAGTCAGAATCTGTAAGTGAAAAAATTACTTGCGGAATTATATGCAATACTGATTGTGCAATTTATTTTGATACTTAATTTAATGAAGGTCTGCCATTTTGGGGTTTCTTATTTTTAAGCACATGCAACTCAGGCTTTTTCCCTTTGTTATGAAATGAATAGGAGGAAAACGTGCTCTCTGCATGTTTTTGTGTGCTTTGGCACTAAACTAATGGCATACATCCTCATTCACCATCTGCAGCACCAGCATTGAAGACCTTAGCCAGAGATGAAAACCAACATCAAGGAAGAGGAGTACCTGTGCATGAAATGTTCAGAAGATGCAGGAAAAGAAACAGTGTTAGAAACACAGGGAATATTTCTGAGCTTTTATAGGAAAATTCACTTCTTCAGCTCTTTCTTGTGGTATCAAGGCTCAGTTGGTGCATATTTAACATGTGTTTTTGGATATATAGATGTTATTATTTGGTTGTCTGCTTAAATTACTTACAGCTCCACAATATCAATAGAGTTAATTTGCTTTTTTGCTTTTGCTTCTTTTTTTTTTTNTTTTTTTTTTTTTTGTCAGAGAGCTTGTTTTGTTGCAGTGCATAAAACATTTGATTAACAAAAGATATTATTGCAGATGTAAGGAAAAAAAAATAGTTAGACAGGTGGATACTGCACGTACGTATCTATTCCACCAAATGCAACTTTTTTTTCTCAATGTATTATTCCCTGCACACAAAGACACAAATGTTTTTGCAGGATCTCCTTTTGTCTTAGACTCACATCTTCATACTTTGAAGTAAGTACTTCATGCTTTGTCTCCTGGAGCACTAGCAGACTGTAACTCCAGCTTTTTGACTTTTTCCTCTTTCTGAATGCTGCTCAGGAGTTTCTTTCAGCTATTTCAATCGCCCATTTATCTGCCCCCTCATTCCCCAAGTCATATATGCCCAAGGTTAGGATTTTTTTAAAAAAATATCATCTATTCAGTCACACTACCCTCATCTGTACTTTTGACTCTTTATTACTGATATGAATAGCCAAAATGGAACTTGATTGCTAACAGGCAAGAACCACAGAGAAAGAGCTCCCCCAAATGGTGCCATAAACCTGAAAATACTCTTATCAAATACTCAAATACACATCCTTACCTCTCTGTCTGCAAACATTAGTGCTAAAATTATGACCTATTTTTTTCAAAGTCTACTATTTAACCTGCTTATGGAGTTACATTAATAATATCATCATAATAGAATGACAAGCTCATACTACATACTCTTATGAAGTAAAAGAAACAGCCACAGATACTTAGCTTACTTCTTGTTCAGAGTAGTTCATATAGGGCCAGAGAAAAGCATTTTATCTGTCTCTACAAAGAAAAATATAGAAAAGTATCTTAGATTATACAGACACAAAAAATCCTTTAGACTTCTGGGCCTAAAATATTTCCCAGAGGTAACAAAAAAAATGTTGTTCTCCTAATCTCAATATCATTTTACATTCTCATCAAAAGTGCAGTTTTCATCAAAGACATTATAAAAGCATATATTCAAACTCGGAATAGTGTCCCATGGGGAAGAATGTAAAGAGATCTCCTCATGTCCTCCCTAGACACCTCCTTATTTTAATCAGATAGTTACTAGATTACTTCTTTCTTTAAAGCGTTAAAATGGATTCAATCCTAGCAGTAAAGTTAAGTCTGTCTCTTCTAAAGCTGGCTTCATGGAAGGAATGGTTTAGTGCTGAGTGGGAAAACTTTACATGAGAAAAAATGAATGTGTGTGTGCTTTCACTTTATATCACATTCTGATATGTTTTGCTAACTATATGGCTTATGTGTTAAAAAGATTAAGAGCTATGATTTTAAAAGCTTAACAAATCTCTTTTTCAAGGCTAAAGGTTGTATGTTTCTTGATTCCCTGCTCTGTCACTATTTCGTGCTTTCTTAGATGAAAGTAAAGCTGTTAGACCAATAAATGTGGAAAGTCTGTTTGGTCAGATATTCTGTTTCTTGCTTTGTTCTTTGTTCATTGTCAGCAGAAGAAAACAGCTAATAGCCCTGAACTTTTCAACCTTTGAAGGATGAAACTATATGGTTCATGTAACTCTTCAACACCTGAGTCATTCTTCTTTTCTTTACTACCAAGGGCAGTCATTACATCTCCTCCCCATCTCTTTCTCTGTCTTTTGCTACATCTTTGTTAAACTGTCAAGGATGTTTGAAAGCAATATAGCTCTCCTTTCTTCTAACTTCAAAGTTTGCTAGTAGATTAATAACAGACTTCTTATTGATCTCTTCTGTACCAACACAATTCTTGCTTCTTTGTAAATACAACAAGAGAGGAGAATACAGTAAAGTGACAAACGCTTAACCAATATATACTTTTTTTACCTTGTAATCAGGATTAGGGAACAGAGGTTTTCTTTCTAAGAAGCCACATATTTTAAGTAGGAGATTAACATTTTCAACCTGCACTGGTCAAGTGTATAAATATATATATTTTTAAGTACAAAAATACAGAGCTAATAATAGCTAATTTCTCAGAATAGTAGCACCAACTTTTCACTTCAATAGTTTTCCTCTTTTAGAGGTTTGATCCAAGGCAATAGATTTTCACAGTCTTGAGGTAAGATATGAAGTACCTGAGGTAAGATATAAAGTGTCTGTCAGAGTAAAGCACTTGGACTAGATGGTCAACTTTACATGCAAAAGTATTGCATGTAAAGAATTGACGTAAATGATGCTACCATGTCTATCTTTTAGGAACTCAAGACTGAGGTATTTTGTTGAGGTATTTTGTTTACTGTCTGGACAGGAGATGGCTTACTGTGGGTCCAAGCCCAAGGGACATCAGCCATTAGTCAATAAACTTCTAGCACTCATATTGAAAACTGCTGTCCTGCTCAAGCCCTTAATTCATTAAATTCCTGGGAGAAGGGAATAGCAGGTTTGAATCTAAATGTAATCCAGAAGAAATGCTCTCCAAAGGAACAAATCATGCAAGTAGCTAGAAGAACCTAACTGATTCTCAGAATTGGACTCCAGTTCTGTAATTTCACACACCTTCTACCTAGTAATGTAGATGAAGTTGCAGAATTAGAACCTGTTTTTAAAACCCACTGACAAGTACTTGAAAAACTTTAGAAAGAAAGAAGATAATATGGTAAAAACTGTCTGAAATTAAGTCCAAAGTCATATGAAACAGACACGAGAATGAAACCACATCCACAGGAGAAAGCTCTAATTGCTCCCATGACAGTGTATAGTAATGCTATTTATGAAGTGTGGGCAACTTCACAATTAAGTGTGCAGTCAAAAATATATAATAAACTATTAAAGCTATATAATTGCTCTATTCTTATATAAAGAGATATATCAGAGATTATGGCAAATGTTGAGATAGAAGTACAACTCATTTGGGGAATTATTTTTCAAATACTGAACATATCCTTTATAAAGTACTACTTTTGGAAGATAATCTACAGTGATTCAATTTATTTTCCTGTACATAAACAAAAGATGTTCCCTAAAATTGAATTCTTGTTATTAATCAATTTTAATATACAGTTATCTCATTCTCTGATAATAATATGTTCCTGTAGGCATTCAAGCTTACATTTTCAACCAGCAAATATAATATTTTTTTAACATATAAGATACAGACATTCTGAAGCAAGGACAATATAATATTTGTGTCGTGAAACGGAATCTACAATATTAAAGACAAAATTTAAAGTTGTTAAGTTTATCTATAAAATTAGTTGGACATCTACATCCTGGGTATCCACCCTAGTACATGCATAAGCCTTAATTAGGCCCTCAAAAATTCCACTCTGCATTCTGCTGCCCCACCTCAAAATCAATGGCTGTTTTTTTTTGTTTAGTTTTGTTTTGTTTTTACTAAAATTGCCAGTGCGGCTAAAGGTTGCTCTCTTACTTAAATTTTTGCCATGCAAAACAGTTAAATTATACCTACACAGCATACAGATACCTAAGTTAGATCTACACCTGCATCTAGTGTAAGCAACAAAACAATTAGTCTGTGAAAAAAGCTCCATCGCCATAGTTATTCTAGAAAGATCCACAGGGTATTATACTGCGGCGTGGTAGGCAAACCCATTAGTATTTAGTCCTATATGCAGCTCACACTATGAATCAAATTCCGTAAGAAATACATATTGGTATATCTTCTGTCCTGTACCTTGAGGCTACAGAATCACAGAATCACAGAATGGTTAAGGTTGGAAGAGACCTCTAGAGATCATCTAGTCCAACCTTCCTGTTCAAGCAGGGACACCTAGAGCATGTGGCACAGGGTGGCATGCAGACAGGTTTGGAAGACCTCCAGAGAAGAAGACTCCACAACCTCCATGGGCAGCCTGTTATACAAGAAAAAATTTTATTTGCTTAGTATATCTAAAAATGGCTCCCATATGAAAAAGGTTGGCAAGTTATCATTTCATAACATATTTTTTTCCATTTTCAAAATGCATTTATTTAGCATATGTGAGCAATGCATCTTGTTTCTCTTTTTCCTCCAATAGATTGTCATAAGTTATTGTGATTTTAAATAACAAGGTCTTCTAGGTAGCTGTGGAAGGCGTGGAATACTTAACGTACAAAAACTGACTTTTCTAGAACTTATTTAAAAATGCCTCAGAAAACAGGTGTCACAATTATTCTCAATGAAATTAGCATTCTTCATTATGATGGCGTGACAATTATAGTCATGACATTGCATGACATGAATCAATACTTAGCCAAACTAAAATGGAGGTACTCAAAGCCATCAAAAAGTAGAAAGGCAGAAAGGAATGGGATGAACGTGTATGAATTACACTGATTCATGAGTGGTAAGTTGCCCTTGGGCAGTTCTACCTCATGCAGCCAGCACTTATGCAGCTAATTAACTTTATGAAGGTAATTATTTTCACAAGGATGAACTGTTCTTGAACAATTCCTTTCATACAGGATATGCACAGTTTTTCTTCAGGCCTTGACATGAAGCTCCTCTTTTGCAGTTTTTTATTTATTTAGTATACACACATACGTGCATAGACACATGTATATTTGTATGTAGTATGTATGTATTCATGTGTTTTATGTGAGGTAAGGATAATCTAAATTTCTTTTGAAGTGTCTCAAGGATTAAATTATAAAATACCAAATATTTCATTCCCTAGAAAAAGAATTTGAGAATAATAATATATCTACAATAATAAGTGTTTGGATGTGTTATGCATTTTCATTTCCCAGTTTTCCTCCACTTTCTATTTTTAAACTAAAAAATAAGAGTCACAATTAGTCTTGATCAAAAAAAAACCTCTAAGATTTCTTTATTGCATTTTGTTTTCTATCTATTCTTTTTTTCTTGATTTCATTTCAGAAGAAAGACAGAAAAAAAATAAATACAATAAAATAAATAATGGAAGGGAAGAAGTGAGATATAAGGTAAAACCTCAATATTAAAGCAAAAAAAAAAAAAACAGAACAAATTACAATTCTGTTTGTCTTTCATCTCTCGATGCATAAATTAGCATATGAATTGTATATAAAGAAAAGATTTTATATGCTTTTACTTAAGCACTTTCCCATCAGCTAGTCTGAGTCACACCCTATGTCATTCCACTCTTAAAAGCCACCAACAGCTGTTTAGTGAAGAGCAGAAGAAAAAGGACAGAAAAGGATACGTCCGTGTTTATCTTCCAAAATGTGGCAATAATTCAATGCCCAATCAATAGACTTAGGTACCATATTCCTGTTTGCTTTCTTTTTCTTTCTACTGTCATTTTACCTTTCTTTTCTCTTTCAGTATACTCCCCCACAAGTTAATATTATTTCTCACAGAGTGAAGGAATTTCAGGAAGAGGAATAGCAAGTGCTCTGGAATAGGGGATTATCTTGCTGCTGAGGACACACAGCAGTTTTATGAATGAGCAGAATAGGGACAGGTACTTCCTTACTTCTCAGTGTACTTCAGGCAGAGTATTTCAGGCAAAGTAGGAAACAGGAGTTGGCCATTCTCATCTCACTATCTCTCCCAATGTGGAGACATTTATCTGCGAGCTTATTACTTAAAGGGAAATTCTCCCATGCAAAAGTAAAGGAATTTTGAGGATGCACTGTAACATGGCTGCTATGAGGACATTTACCAGATGAACTCCTGGGTGGCATTCCTTAAAAAGAGTAACTATTCTTAGGTCACTTACTGCTTGGAATCTGCAGTGTGCTAAGTGATTCCTTATTGTCAAGCCTGAATCACTGTCAATGTGAGTATTATTTAGCAAAGTTAAAGTTGGCAAGCTCCACTGTCCATTACAGTTGGTCATTGGTCAGTTGGTCACTGCCATTAGGTAAAGTGACAACTGAGTATGATTTTCCCACTTTGTATTTTTAAACATGGATCATCACATTCTGACTTTATTTCTCTTTAAACATCTCAGTCATCTAGTTGTGCAAACATAAATATCTCCAGTTAGTAAGTTGGGGAATACTGCAGGAAGCCAGGCAATGCCTTAGTCAGATTCCAGATAAATCATATACTGGAGTTCTACAGTCATGATATCTGATGAATATAGTAAAAATCAGAAAGAAATTATCCTTCTGTATATACATGTACAGAGTTTTAAAAAATACAATGCAAACTCTACCAGAAAAACAACACAATTACCATGTTAGAAGCAGTAGCCACACCAGTTTTGAGGGGTTGAGTTTGATGGCATTGTCTCACAGAATTCATCCTTTTATACCTCTTCTGTTAAAACATTCATTTATCTTTTCTGATTAGAAATTAATTTTTAGAATCTCCTTGAAATCTTCACCCTTCTTTTCATTGATTATCAATTAATTTGTAAAATTCTAGGCAAGAGAGGACTGCTTTTCTGCATAATATCATTAGTCTTTGAAATAAGATCTGACCAAACCACAGTAATTTTTATTAGTCTGCCTGAACTTCCTGGACAGCATCATTTAGTGGTTTGTAAATCTATCTGTGACTCTACAGGTTAGAAGAGATCAAATCTGTGGTTTATTGTTGTATAAAATACAATTTGAACAATCTGAGTGGCTTCTATGTAAGTAACGAAATACATAAATTCATTATAAATATATAAAGCTTTATCATTCAGAAAAACACTGGAAGCCCATAAAGTCACTCTGAGTAATAGCTGTAGTGTTTTGAGTTGCAGTATACTGCACAAACATTCACATTCTTGTAAATGTTAGTAAAGGTTATTCTGCTAATAAAGACAGACAGTACTTTTCTTTGTTGTCTGTGCAGAATGCTAGTCCAGTAAGTGCAGCAGGAATCACCATTAAAGGAAAGGAAAGGAGGAAATAGCTATTATAGTATAGCATACCTTTTTAAGTTAAGGTACTCTTGAAAATCAGTGCCTACCTATAAACCTCCCTGTAAGCCTGAGCATAGTGATTTTTATACCTACAGATTTTCAACCTACAAGAAACAAAATAATTAAAAAGCACAAAACACAGCTGCCAAAGGAGTATAATGAAAAGCAGCCAGTTAAACAGAGAAAAACAACTTTAAATTTGCTTGCCCCATCTACTTAAGATACACTATACCAAATAAAAAATAACAAGAGACAATACTTAAGTTTCAAACAATCTAATTCATATCTGATTTTCAATAAACTGATTAAAACACTGTTTGTGCATTTTTTAAAAACCTGACTAAGGCTCCAAGCCCTATTTAAAATTTGTTCATGTGAATTTGCTTGGTGAACTGATCTAGTTTTCTACATATGTTCCTGTGAGCACTAAACTAGTTTGTTTTAAGCCTTCTGAATGCTAGAAAATATCTTAAAGCCATAAATGGCTATTAATTGAGGAATTTAGAAGGAATAATCACTGTAAAACATTAATTACACACTTTGTTAACAATAGATAGCAGTTTCCAATTAATTTTTAATTGAAATTAAGAAAAAAAAAAGTTTATCTTATGCCTTTTATTCTTGCTCCTGGTCTAACTTTTTTTCTGCCTATTGAATGATCCAGCCACCACAGTATTGATGTGTCTTTGGAAAATGCAAAATTTAATTGGAAAAAAAAAAAGAAAAATGAAAAATAGGAACAGGAGAAAAAGAAGAAAAAAGTTGCTCCTTAGCTGGAGGTAGTATGGCAAGACAAAACTTCTTCTCTTTTAAAAGTTTGACTAGAAAATATTATTTCTAGCCTTTCTGACTGCAGAATGACACTTTAGAAAGACAGTTTAGAGCAGCACAAGCAAGAGAAAGACACTTTCATTTCTTCTATAAATTACTTAGGGACGCCCCTAGTCGAAGCTGGTAAGGGGTTAAAGGAGTCATACACTTTTCCAGTGTATTGCCTCTAGAAAAACACTTCTCAGAAGTGAAAAACTTCTCTAATTTGATGGGGTAGAGGTAAGAAATCTTCCTCCAAATGTCAGCAGTGTCAGAGGATCTTTTCCACAGTTTTGTATCCTTCATGTTGAACAATGACACCTCATTGTTTGATAATATTTCCTCTCAACATGTTTAGTTAGAAGAAATTCATTCTGGCCGTCGTCTTGTTTTACATGTAATAGTCATAAATGCAATGGATTTATAATCTTTCATAGATTGCCTGAAATAAATATATATTGCTCAATTCATTACAAGGAAAAAGTTTAACAAACCTGTTCTTACTTGTTTGTTTTCCTTCTCTTTTTCTCTGTCCTAGTAAATCTTGAATTCTTCCCTATAGAGGTTGAGCAAGATGATAGACAAACACTCCATTGCTCCAAATAAACTATATCTTGTTGATTATTGCATTTGCCAAGGACGTAATAGATGAGAGTTTGTATTTCCTGAGACAGCAACTGGCATTGACCCTAGGTCTCTGCTATTCTGGGGAAATCAGTTAGCCATTGAGGTATTTTATGAAAGGAAAGGAGTAGATGCAGCGTCATCACTGACTGACTTGAAAAGTGTTTGAAAAGACAGTCATACTGCCTTGTTTCTGTGAAACAATTAGTATCTGAGCTAAGGAGGCCTGATTTTCTACAGATTCTTTTTTTTTTTGCAACTGATTGACTGTGCAGTCTATGAAAACACAATCTCTGATTGAAGCTTTTTCTTTGATTGGGACATGGATATTAGGGCATAATAAAAAATAAGGAGGAGAGTTCACACTGAAATCATTTCTCTCAGTCATAACATGTCTGGCTTCTCTAGTTTTCTGCCACTGAACTTAAGGAAGAGAGAAAATGCAGCAAGGGGCGGAGGGAGGGGTGGCAAAACATCAGTTGCATTGGTATTAATAAATAAGTTGGGTCAGAGATGGTACTTTGGCCCTGAGGTAAAAACACAGCATAGCACATGCTCACATACTTAACTCTTCTAACAGAAAGAGATAGGTTTGTGGAAATATATCTTAGTTGGTGATATCACTTGAACTTTGGACTTTGCCTGGAAATTAGTCAAAACTGTGCCAGGGACTGTGGTAACAACTATAGTCACTTACCAGTCTTCATTCTTTTCTAGCGTAGCTGTCAATAAGAAAACACACACAGACTGCTTACTTAGACAGTAGGAAATCAAGATTTTCAAAAACATCAGTGGAATTGTTTTCTGAGAGACACCTATAGGATTATAGTTCAGGAAAACTCTCACTATTACTGAATATAAGTCCTTTGTATCTAGTAGAAGCAGGAATTTAGGACTTCATCCCATCCTCTATGTTTCTCTATATTTCTCTGTTAGTAGTTCTAGATGACTGTTAGATTCAAAATGATGCTATGGTCAAAAAGCTAGTGTGCTTCACACGTAGACTTAGAATTTTATTTTTGGCCTAATTAAAGTCTTAACAGTCTAAAGAAAAAATAAAACAACAAAAAGTACAGTAAAAATATTACTAGCACTAGTTCAAAATATCTAGAAATCATGATTAATAATATTTAAAAATGTTGTACAAAAGCATCCTGGGTAGTTCTTTGTGTTTACCCTTCTACTTCCCCCTGACTCCTCAGGTCCGTGGTCTTTGTCTGCCTCAAGAAGAGTGAGAAGATTTAATGTTAAGCCATCAGCATTTTCAGTCATATCTGAAACAGCCCCATGACTGTTTCTTATGTTTATTGTTAAGTCCTGAGGCCTGAGTGGTTAGCTTATTAGGAACCTAGTAGCCTCCCGCTAGCAGCATTGTATTTACCAGGCTGCTTGACTCTTCAGTTAGCTTAGCTGGCTTCTCTCTCTCCCTCTCTCTATATATCTATATATTTATACTTTAATTCCACTGGTAAGTGCCTTTAGCATACCAGACAGTGTAAAGGAGCCTAATGCAGATTTTAGATTTCTAGCAGCAGCTCAGGGCCTAATTTTTGGGTATGCAGCATTCATGTTCTATTTTGCATCCAATCATTGAACTGTAAAACTCTTAGGGCCTTCGAAAGTTGACTCACAGCTCTAGATAAGTTTATTAACAGTATCTTAAGAACCACCACTTCCAGCAGACCAACTAGGCTACTTCCTGCCCAGTCACTGTAGTCCATCTCACACCTCAGAGACCCCTCTCCATTCCTGGCAGGGGGTCATGGCTGCTGGAGATCACAGGTTCAGCTACTGAGGCTGAGTGTGTACACTTGACATGATAAATTGAGAGGACAATGGCATGGCTGGCTGTTGGGGCAAGATGCTGCCTTCAACAACACCCTCACGTAAATCTTCATGTCTGCCTTATAAGTTGCAAATTTCAGCTTGAGACTTTCCAAAGTCATGCTTGTAGCTTCTTAATGGCCCACCACTATATGACTAGAGACTATCAGTCTTTATCATTGTTGCTGTTATACCTTGTCAGGTTTCTGTCTCTGTGTGTCACTGTTCAGATGCATCTGCTTCATATACTTTCCACACACCCTACAAAGGATGTAATGCATATATGAAAGAAGATACACCTCATATCACAGCCACTGTTTTTCCTGTTTTCTTTCATAAGATACAGTGCTGCATGCAGAATTAACAAGAAAAAATAACTATACACACCTAGCTATGACTATTGGATTTCATTGAAATAAATGAAATAATAAATTTTGCACTGAATTGCAGGATATAACTTACACTGTCTTTGCTAGAACTTCTCTCAGGTAAATGACAAATGAAACAGGATTAGTTTTGACGTGGCAATGTCTCCATGTATTCACTGATCCTCAAGTTAAAAAAAAAAATATAATTTATAAATATCCTTGGTCAATATTTGCAGAGTCCATTTTGACTACCTTTCCAAATTTGCCCTTGACATTGCACTGAGTATCATCTTTGTATGGATTATACACTTTGATCCAAAAGTTACAAAGTATTTTAGTTATAACAAAGCATGAGACAAAATGACACTGTAGTAATCTCATATGTCAACATACATCAATGACCTATTTATAAATCAACACTTCTCACAGTGTGGCTTCAAAGAACTGGCTCATCCTATGTTATCACTTTGTTTGCAGCTATTAAATTAGATTTTCAAGAAAAAATCTCAATTAAGTCCTCTCTCAATATTATTTTTCAATATCTATAATGTATGCTCAATTTACAGATACAGTAAGCAATCATGAATGTGGCAGAAGTAGTCTATGTGTTTGGAATACATATTCTATGATACAAAAGCTTTATTAAATATGATACATACGAAATAATCTGAAAAGATGTACTTCCAGTCCAACAAATTTTGCCATTTTTTTCACAGTTATCCAAAAGTCTGATATTCTGTATTAAATTTTTTTAGTGATTTCCACTGCAATAGTATTAATATTATGGCCATTGCCCCAAATCAATGTTAATAGTAATAACTAAAAACTGCCTGGTCTTGATGTCTGAGCCCTTGATCAAAACTATACTAAAACTCCTTGATATTAAAAATGTATCCAATATGTAAATACCTCTACAGTTCTTCTATTTATAGTACAGTATGGTAGGGTTTTTATAAAAGAATCAAGGTTATTGTTGAAAAAGTGGGCAGTCAACACGAAAGAAAAGAGATGATTGAACTCAAAACAAGATAATTTACTCAGGTCTCTTAATTTTAGCAGATTAAACGAAAAAATAGTGTGATAGTACATTAAAATATTTCAGATAATGCATTTAATCAATGCTCTTAGCAGAAAATAGCTTAATATAGAACTGTGAAAATTCTGTAAAACAGGAGCAACAGAAGGTGGCTCAGTGGCTGTGTTTGCACAGGTGGCTTTAAAATATGCTCTATGTCAACTGACTAAGACCAGAATCTGCTTTCATTGAAGATGATGGCAAATTTCCCATTGACTTCAATAGGGGCAAGAACAAAAGTCTTGCTGTATCTTCAGAATAATTAATCTGTTCTTTTGTAATCATGTAACATACATTCAAATTCTATTGCTAGAAAATTAATATTTATGAAAAACACACACAAAAGTCTGAATCAAATTGAAATTCTTATAATCTGAAAAAAATAGTAATTCTAGTTTTTCTTTGAGTATTTATATATCATAAGCTGTTACTGATTATATGTCACACTAATTCTAGATATATATTTGTTATTGTTGATATTAAGAGACAATTTTACGTTGAATAATTCAATAAATAATTTCTGGAGCATCTAACCCTATTAAAAAGGAGACATTTCCAGATATCATTAAAGAAGCAGAATAAATTAGAAAATGTAAATTATAAATTTAGATCTCATAAACATTTTCTGGGTTTTATTGTAACTCTTAGATTGTCCAAACAACTAAACATAATGTTGTTAGAAACAAATACCAAAACTGCAGTTACATTTATCTCATTTTTATGTGGCTTACTCCCGTGCTACTTGGCGTCATGCCATTGCTTTATTGTGAATATTTTTAATTACTTTTCTGCTTTCTCATTAAAAATATTAACTGATTTTAAACAGTTTGTGTGCTCTGCTTTATCACATATTATTGTTCATAACAAAAGAACTATCTTTTCACGAAGTATTTTTTATGAAGAAGTAAACACTTCTACATTAATTTCTGTTTACACAGTTTTCAGTATTAAACATTGTGGCAAGAGCTATGGAAATTAAGTGAAAATCTTGCTCTTCACTTATAGTTGCAGTGTAGCTGCATATAATCAGGGCTTTCTCTGAATGCACAACTAGTGCATTTAAGTCATTATTTCTTCGGGAGGTTCAYGAATTTCCCAACTAGTCAAAAAATCTGCTAGAAAAATCTACTAGAAAAAAATCTGCTAGAATTACTTTCATATTTTTAACACTAAGGATAAATAATTGTTAGAAAAAGTGGGGTTTTTTTGAGGAAGGGGAGAGCTTTTTTTTTTTTTTTTTTTGGAGAGAGAATTAAATATCTTTCTTGATGATAAACAGTCTTAATTCGATCTTTACACTTTAATATTTTTTCTTAGAATACAATTTGCTCCTGTGGCTTTTCCTCCTTCGTGTTTCCTGCTAACTTTAGGTTAATTAAAGACTGAAGCTTTTTGTTGTTGCTCTTTTGATGAAGATGCAGAAAAGCTTTTGCTTCTCAAACTAAATAGAAAGGAAAATAGTCTTGTCAATCTGGATAATGATTCTGCATATTGATCAAACATATTCTTTATTAGATTTTTGAGACAGAAGATTGCAGTTTAATATCTATCTAATGATTACCTCGTGCCTATGTAAGGAATGATAATTACACAGTGATTAACATTGTATTGAGTTCTGTGTAAGTTTCTTTCTTTTCTTATTTTTCTGTCTGAAGTGCTGGTATAAATTGCTGTTACAATTTTATCATATCTTTAAAAACTTGTGCTTTATGATTAAATGACAGAATGTTTATATAGCAATAGGAATATAATCAAGCATAGTGTATCTCCAGATGACATTTTAAAGATTTTTACTTAATTTGGATGAGTTTGCCTTTTCATATTTTTCTTTCCAGGCATTCACATAGTGCCCATATGCTGTATGTAGACAACTCAAAGTGTGCGCATACTGTACAAATACATTTCTTGATGTGCTTTGCAGAATATTATGTTCACCACAATAGAATCAGTGAGAAGAAGCTCCTGAAGCTTGGAGCATGGAAGTTCCAATTGGAGCAAGTCTATTCTTTATCAGGAATCATTCAAAAGTAAGATGTGAAAATACTCCTAGGTAATTAAAGCAGGACATTCCTATGCTGATGCCAAATAAAAATGCCCTTTATAGACATTAAGTTTAAAAGGCTGTTAAGATTTCATGCTTGCCAAGATTTGACTTGCAAAAAAAAAAAAAAAAAAAAAATCTAGATTCTTCTGGGTCATCCAGAATGATGTTGACCAATTAGTGTTGGCCTTGGCTCCTGCTGAGCATCAATCTGCACCTAGATGCATTGCATATGCAATTGCACAGAAACTGTGAAGAGCAGTACCCTGATTGTAGGTATTTTCTGTACCAGTTTAAAACTTTGAGAATATGAAGTCCATCACAAATCAAACTAATTTAGTTAGAAATGGAGGAAGAAATCTAGATGGATTTTTATTCTTCCTGTGAAAGATTTCCTACAGGAAAAAATGAGCAAGATGCGTGGATCCATAGAATGTGAAGGGGGAAAAGCAGAAAAAAAGAAAGCATATAATCAACAGTAGTGTGGAAAGGCCTAGGTTCTAGTCTGTACCCGAAGAACTTTTATGTATTTTATAAACAATCAATAGATGTGAAGTAGAAAAAACAGACTACAGGCTGGAACTTAAACCTACGAACTTACCTCACTTGAAATGCATAATTATGTATTTCAGAATTAGTATTACAGAACCAGAATCTTGACTACATGTTTTCTTTCTGCCTCATTAAGTTTACATTCTTTTTCATAGAGAAGCAGTGTGACTTTGAATCTTCTCAGATAGAAGGATGAATTCAGTTTCCAAGAACAATTACTGCTGGACTACTGTGTGATATTTTGGATGGCTTGACAATTCTGCTTAGAAGAAAAAAAAATCATCTTATTCTCCTCTCACGAGAGATATAGCTTTTACATTATATACTGCAATATAAAATATTGTTCCTATTGCAATAAAAAATATTGTCTTGTGTTTCTAATTTAAAAATGTTAACTCTGGAAAGTGCTGAACTTTTAACAAACTTCTGTACCCATCCTACCTGTACGAAAAGCTGTTATGGGAGGCTCTATGCTCTGTATGCTTTTCTTGCAGGGATTTAATTATCATTCTGCACAGCATACATTTTATATATATATATATATATATATATATATATATATGCGTTTTTATGTGTGTGCATCCTAGTTCTGTAATTCTGTTATTTGACACATGATAGACATAATAGTATCTGGTTTGTAGACATTTAATTCCTTCAAGAACAATAAAATATCTCCAGACATGAGACATTAAGAACTGCAGAAAAAGTGAGCTTATTATATACATTTTTATATGAATCTTTTTCTACCTCAAAATATCTTTAAAAAGTTAACACTATCTACCGTAAATATATATATAATGTTTTCATGCTCTTATAACTTTTTTTCTTTTTTTTCAATTTCTCCAAATTAACATCTCAAGATGTTTGATCCAGAACCAGGATCTAGATTAGTGTTTCATCTTAGTTTATTACTTTTTACAGGTATCTTTCAAGATCTGTGATTTGATCCAGCAAATAGTTGATTCAGCTCTTCCAAATACATGCTTTTTTATTGGTTGAAATAGCAATTTGTCATCAGGTTGAAAAGTTCAGATCCTGCATTTGCTCATTCCAGTTTCTGTGAATTGACTTTATTGCACTTGGCATTTCAAATGAATGGGTGGATATCAGGTGTGAACTGATCATCGTATGCAGTTTCATAATGATTCTGATGTCTATTTTCCTTATTTTTAAATGATAACTTATATTTGAATTTAATTGCATAAACTGCAACTATATCATAGATTCTACTATCAAGTGAATCACATTTGGCAATTGCATGATAGAAATGTGGCCTTATCAGTATATAGGGATTATTTTGATGGACTAAGATATAATACAATAAAGAAGTAGCACTGCAAAAGAAGATGTCAACAGGAATTACTTACAAAATTTCCATCTCTTTTTAGCTGTTTAATGAAGTCTTTAAATTTCTTCACATCTCTTTTTAAGGTATTTTTGTGAGCTTTCTTTTAAGTATGTATTGACATTTTTGGCATACAATATATAGAGAACATCTTTTTTTTTATATATAATTTCTAAAGTGATAAGGCTTGATAAAAGAAAGGGAGGGGTATTGTTCCTTTCACCTTGGATACAGAATAGCCACAGTCTATCTTCTTCAAATATTTAACAATATGTTCCACTCCTAATTTTCTATTTTCTATTGAAATATATGTTAGGATTCCATTGCAATCTTCTATTTCTTTACTGTATATTCTGTTTCTTGACTCTACACCTAAAATCAGGAGACCTTCTGGGGTCATTTCTTGGCCCCATTACATAACCTTATGTCTTTGAGCACTTGTCTTAGCCACCACAGTGGAAAATTTACTCCCATTTCATGCCTTTATGCTGCCAGATAGGTAGAGATAAATGTTATAGTTACTTAGTGTAAATGAGGAAAAATTAATGAGAATTGTCCAGGCCTGGGACATGTCAGGGAAGAGAAGGGAGAGGTTTGAATATGGATAAGGAAATCATAGCCCCAGCCATAATGAATCAGTTGAGCACTGCTGCGGTGTCCAGGTATGGCTGTCCCCAAGAACCTAACCAGCAAACAAGGGTAAAAGGGTAGAAGCCAGAAAAAGGGTAGAAGCCAGAAGTAGCCACGGGGTTTGTTTTGTTCTGCATATCAAGTTAAAGCTGCAGAATGCTTCCTTCCTGGGGAAGCCTGACCCTCAAAGGAGCTTTTGTCTCAGTCAGCTGTTCATAAAGGAGTGATATAAATATTAGCATAAAAAGGAGTATGTGTATTATTTTCCTGTGAATTTCAGGCATTTATGCCCTCTAATTTGATCAGCAACATTGAATAAATAATACATTGAATGTGGCATGTATCTAATTAGTTGCTCTTTTGGGCAACAAAAGTTCATCAGAACAGGTATGGTCTCCTACTATGTATGCATGTAGTAGCATGCTCATCATGCTGAAAGCCTCTAATTACTAAAGTTTAACAATTAATGAGCAGGATAAAAACAAGAGATGCATCTAGACAAAAATCATTCACCCTTTTCTCAAGTCTGAATTTAATGGGTCTTTCTCTGATTTCATAAACAATACAATAAATCACTGAGTGAAGTTAGAGGACCTGAGTCGGACTACATTTATTTATAAATCAAGCATTGATCTAGAGTTTGTGATGTTGTTTGTAGGAATTAAAATCCTGATTTCAATTTCTGTGTAAAATCTTGATTTGAAAAAGTGTGTAAAATAGAATTTTCATTGTTACCTTGCTAAACTACTGTTCATTCATCCATAATTAACTTAAATACACTTTCACTACCAATCTGTTGATTTTTGTCATCTTCTCAGTAAAATCTTTCTAGCTTTAATGAACTGAATACCTCATCAGAAACATAAGAATAGTGAGACCTGAAGACTTTCTATTTAGGAATTCATATATTGTATGTAAACTATTGTTTTTGATTTTTTTTTTTATTTAAAGAATGTGAATTTATTCATAAAAATCCTGTGCTTATTCCCATTGAAGTCAGTGAGAAAGCTTTTGAAGACTCAATGAAATATATATATATTATATATAATATAATGAAAAATATATACATATACATATACATATACACACACATATATATATACATATACATATATATATGTGTGTGTGTGTGTATATGTATATATATATGTGTGTGTGTGTATACATATATATACATATAAATATATATAAGGTTGTTCCCTCCCTTGGTTTCTGCTGTTTTGTATTATCGCCTTCCAAGGACACCATAACCCTCTACTGCTTTCAGGTCTATATTTTTTTATGGTTAAGGACTACTCAAGAGAATTTTTCCTGAAAGAGTGCAGGTTCACAAAATCATCAGATGAGGAAAAGCAAAAGTTTCCTGAGTTTAAACTAGTGTTCGGGAGTTTCAAATGTGAGGAAAGGGCCAGACCAGGAATCACTACTCATTTTTTTTTGTTACAAAGTTAATAGCTAATGGCAGAAGCAATGCTTTTGCCACAATTCTGCACACAAATAAAAAGTTAGGCAACTCTTTATGTAGACTAATTTGAGTAGGATGCCTTTACAATATGCAAGGTTCATTTTGTTAGTCTTGAATAGTCTCTGTCAGGACAGGCTGCTTTTGACTAGCAACAATAGAAGATCTCTCTTGCCAGGGCATTCAATTTCCCTCAAATTAATTTAAATCTTCTCTTGTAATTTAAAATTTTTATTTTTCATTGTCCATGTAACATCAATTACTTCACGCTTTGCCCTCAATTTGGCTGCAAGAATCAGTCTCTTGGTACTGTTTAAAATCTCGTTAGGATTTTTAGGAAGGGATACAGGAACAATCTAATGATAATTGTTTTTGTCATTGTCATCTTGAGTAATCATGTAGCCTTTGTACTGGAGTTGGCTAATAGTGCTATATTCTACAGCAATATGAGTTACATAAACTAAAAGAATAAAATGTGATTTCATTGGAAGTCTCTAAATGAATATAGGATCTGAATTCCTGCATACAGAAACTCTATTTTGCTGGCAGGAGAGAGTTCATATTCATATCTTTTGTCTCTTCTGAACATTAGAACCACATCAATTGTCTTTCTTTTTTTCCTCCACTTTTTTTCCCCCTACAAATGAATCTTCTTAATCATCCTGTTTCTTTCTTTTTCAGAAGTTCTAATATCATAAATATATTGAAGTTCCATAACTATTCAGCAAACATTCTGATATTGCAATATTCTCTCTTATTCTCTCTTCAAACTGCATATTGAACATATTCACTGTGGATTTGCCACTCCTTTGGTCAGTTATTTTTCTTGAATATAGATATGACCATATACTGACTTAATATATTACAAGCTTAGAAGTAGAGCTATTATATCTCTTCAAGATAAAGTTTGACTTCATTAAAAAACCTCAGATAGACACATACAACCAAATACATTCCGCTTGTACACACTATGTACCCACATATATCCATGCTAACCAAAGTTCAGTTAAATCTTACTTCACTATAGGGAATAATTTTAAATAAATGAAAATAATGCTGTTGGAACTAATGTATTCCTTGCCTGCAGGGGACAAAGAGGCTGTCAGCAAATAGAATTTTGCTGTAAACTATTGGAAGTTCCCTATGTTGCAGGACAAGGTCCCTGTGGTAAACAAGTTTACTGATCCTTAATAAACAAATCTTCAGCCTTGAGGGCCCCTTGTAGAACTAATGAATTTACAAATTAATAATGTATTTATTCTTTCCTAAATACTAAGATGTGTTTAGATAGGAAGAGTGGAGGGTGATAAAACAGTGACTGAAATTGTATGTATATCATCAACTCAAAGACAGATTTCCCACTGCTCAGAATCTGTGACAAGAATTTCAGTTTAACCAAAAAAAAAAAAAATCCAAAAGAATCTCAGCCTAAGTATTCAGCACCTGTCTAAGCTGAGGACCTGTGAGTATTACTACCTTGGAAGGGGTGGTCTTTCATGTCAGGATTAAGCCTGAGTTACTTTTCCTATCTCAGTTATCTTAGAGACCTCTTCTTTCAGTTTGGACTGGGTAACTAATCATAAAAGAGTACAGTTGCTTTTCAATAGAATTGCAGAATGAATCACAGAATGATTAAGATTGGAGGGGACCTTTGGAGATCATCTAATTCAAGACCACCTGCCCAAGTAGAGTTACCTAGTGCACATCATCCTGGATCACATCCAGATGGGTTTTGAATATCTCCAAAGAAGGAGACTCTTCAGCCTCTCTGGGCAGCCTGTTCCAGTGCTCTGTCATTCTCACAGGAAAGTTGTTCTTCCTCAATTCAGGCAGAAGCACAGATCCTGTGCTTCAGTTTGTGGCTGTTGCAATTTTCTCACTTTTGTATTGTTACTTTCCTACTCAATACAGTGGATGTAGGTATATCATATTTACAGTAAACTTCAAAACTGAAGGACAAGTAAAGGGGAATGTCCCTGTTCACAGCTTTAAAATTTAGCCATCTTGCTCTAGCTTGGCACAATGTGATTTGACAATGTGATTTGCATTTTCTGCTAATACGTTTAACTTTATATGGAAGTGCTGCTAACTCAGCAGTGTCCTTCTCTCCAATCAGTATTGAGCTGATTGTGATTGTGAAGTGGGCATATTTATAATTATCTGGCTATCAAGAAACTAAATCAGTTACTGAAGCTTTGGTTTGAATATGTAAATGTTAGAGGACAGTCAAAAGTGCTTTATTTTTATAACTTGTCCTTTCTGTGTAGAATGAAGATTTCTGAATACAAGGAAATATCTATGACTATAAAATAATAATAATAATAATAATAATAATAATAATAATAATAATAATAATAATAATAATAATAATAATAAAAATGTGGATATCATATCATACAAAAAAGTGGAGAATGTAGTGTGGGAGAGTAAAATGATGAGAAGTTAGGTGAAAGGCACAGATGACACTAGATCATTTATAAGTAGTGTGTATAACAACTGTAATTTTTGGTGAGACTTTCTGTAATAATGTTATTTAATTTTCTTTTTCTGTAATCTTGTCTAATAATTATTTGATTAGACTGGATTTCAGTTACACTAAGAATATATTCTTGGGCTTGCATATTAAGTGTGCTTCCTTTTTGTCCAAAACAAGACTCAAACTGTGAGGCTGAAACACTTTATCAATTAGAGAGATCTAAGTTAAACTACTTAAAGTTGACTGTATCATCAGTTTAACAGCAAGAGATCTCTTTAGAGCATTCCAGGTTATGTTTTGTACTGGCATATGTCAAGGGGAACAGGATGGCAACTCCATGTTTAAAACTTCTTTATAGGAATTTCCTTATAAGATGTCACAATACAGCATTTTCAAAATGCCTATAAATTTTATTGACTATTTTGTTCAATTAATACAACATGACAGAATATTTGATACTCTTCTTTTTCCTGCAATTGTACTCTATAGTGGTAACCCTGGGTAACTGTCACTTCTCTCCTTTTTTCTCATAATCAAAAGAAATAAAGTGGGTGAATTGATACAACATCATGAAAAAAATAGGCACTATTAGCTTGATAAAAGTGTATAAACATTTAAACATACTATGAAACACAAGTTAAGGGTTCTTTAGGTTTCTTTTGGAAAGAAGAAAAGGAATAGAATGGTGCAGAAAAAAATAATAATAATTTGTGATTGTGTCTGAAATGCTTTGCACTGAAGCTTGCTTAGCCAGAGGAGCAGAATATATTGATATCTATCCTCTTGTTTCTTCTTCCAGAATGATATATTCTCAAAAGACAAATATTCCTGAGACATGCAGAGATAAATGTATGCTCAGCATTAGCCTGTCTGCCATGAGCTAGAGAAATGCTGGTACCCACTAGCAGAAGACTTTTGAGAAACTTAGATTTCTCACTCTCCAAATAATCTGCTGAGGCAAATAGAGATATACTACCTATTTCATCATATGCCCTGAAGAATATGTGCTAGTGTGCTGATTACTGAAAAACATTCCATTATCTCAGCCTTTAATGTTAATATTTTATGTCTTGATTAAGAATTTCCATATTTAGATTACTTGAAGTTGTCTCCTCACAATTTCATCTCATAGGGAATAAACACAATTTGAAATCATTCAAATTTTTAGAATATGGCTGAACAAAACACCGAAGTATTGAGAGTTTTTTGTTCCATCTGTAGTTGTTAACATAGGTTAACCTCTGCAGAAAGCCTACTGTCCGTTTCTTGGATTTATGACTTAATTTTAATGCTTGTATCCTGTTCTTTAATCTATTAAACTACTGCTAACTATTTAGTGTCTGCTTGTGCATTTTACGAAAACTAAGATCCCTCATAAGCATTTTAATTAGAATACACATTCTTATCATAACACAGTTAAAAAAAATCCAAACAGATTAAGTGACTTAAATGAGCTGCTGGTAGTTTTCATGTCAAACATAATAAGGTATACTGACTCCTCAGCCTTTAAGATAGGAAACAAGTGAAGAACACTGTGACTAATGGAATTTAATAGATTTAGAGCTGACCTCGCTGTTTGTCTTCTGTCTTCTCTTCTTCTTCTGAGTCCTCTTGTCAGAGATGCTGCTTCTTGTTATGTCTGTCACAGTGGGCTCCTTGGCCGCTTCACATTGGCTGTCACTGATAGGACATGCTATCAAAAGTGTTGAGGAAGATTTCATTTCTGCTGCACAGCTGAATGATTTAGTAGGTTCAGCAATGTGACATGCTGAATCAGCTCTACAGCTGATATTAGGAGTCTCTGACTACTTGGTGATTATATATGGATTGGTTGAAAAGGTTATGCTACAGAACAGGAAAATGAAGGTAGTCAAGTACAGTAGAACCCACTTAAAGCGAAGTGATGTGAAAATCCCAAACAGCTTTAGTGTATTTCAATGGGATTTTCATCAAACTGCATAGAGTGAAGCTTCTAGAAAAGTTTCCTTTATTCCCCCTTGGAATACCACAAATATTGTGTCTATATAGGTATTAAATAGGGGAATATATTCTTCTCTTGAATTCTAACTGAAGCAAAATCAGAGAAGAAAAGTATGTCACCAATGCTGCATGAACTGTCAAGCATCCACTTTTGCTCCAATTTCTCTCAGCTGGGAGTAAATCTACTTAGGCTAATCATTATGCAGATGTTTCATGTTGTACTGCAAGTTATGCAACAGAGGCACTTGGAAACAGAAGGATTTGATTTTACAATCCCAGGAACCTCTTTAATAGAGACCTACTAGGCAGAGATTGGATTTACCTGACCAAATGAGGCAAAAGATTTTTTGACAAAAGTCTAGCTAATATTATTAGCAGAATTTTAAATTATACATGATAGGAGAGAGAAACAAAGATCCATAACCAAGTAAGAAAGTGGTGAGCATGGCTGGCATTAAGTGAAATGACAGCCTTGTTATTCAGGAGAGGAAACTTTGGCCTCTTCAAGGATGCGTGTGGAAGAATCCCTCGGTTTGATGGTCGATGAGAGAAGAAGGGTCCAAGAGGTCTTCTGGATTTTCAAGGATTACCTCCTTTGAGACCAAGAATGGTCCATCACAAGATTCAGGATGTCAAACAAGGGTGGCTGGAGGTCTGCACAAATAAACAAGAAGCACCTGACAAAACTCACACATAAGAAGTAGGTGTACAAGAGCCAGAAGCAGGGTCAGATGATCCAAAAGAAATATAGAGTCATTGTCCAAGCATGTTAGGATAAGGTTAATAAAGCCAAAGACCACCAGGAGTTGCATCAGGTGGAGAAGTGAGGTAGAAAAAAAATATATCTATTTTTATAGATATATCAGCAACAAGAGGAAAACTATGGAAAATGTGATCTTGCTGCTGAATGGAGTGGGAGCCAGGGGTACTCACTTGTTGCAGACTTTACTGCAAATATTTGTCTTCAGAAATCCTGAGCATCTGAGGCCAGCGGCTGACCTGCTAAGCTCAAAGAGCGCGTATGTGTATGAGCGTGTGTGTGTGTGCCAAAGAGTGGCACAAAGTCTAGCTAGAGGCCAGTCATTATTCCTCCAGTTGTCAATACTGGATAGTGTTTAGTGCTATCAGTTTAGTGCCAATACTGCCAATAGTGTTTAGTGTTATCATTAATAACCTGGATAACGGACAGAATTAGCTGTTAGCCAGGTAGCAGATGGTATGAAGTCTGGAAGGAGTGATTGATAGACCAGATGGTTATACTGCTGCTCAGAGGGACCTTGAAAAGCTGGAGATATAAACAACAGGAATGTCTTGAAGTTCAACAAAAGGAAGTGTCTAAACCTACAGTTGGATATAATTCATGCAGAAGGAATAATCCCATGCGCCACCACAGATTAGAGGATGACAAGCTGAAAAGAAGGAGGTGGGAGTCTTTATGGACAAGCTAATCATGAGCCAGCACTGTGTCCCTATGGCACAGAAGGCCAACAAGCCAGGGACTGTATTAAGCCCAGCAAGTCAATATAGAAGAACATAGAAGAATATAGAAGAACATACTTTGGCTCTTTGTTTTAATAGTTCTGAAGCAGATATATGTAATGTCATTTTTTTTTATCCCAGATGTCCTTTTTTTTTTTTTTTTTTTTTTTTGGCCAGTTGTGTCAACTGAAACTACTGGATTCTGGAAGGGATCTTGCATAATTCTCATATCCCTTCCTTATATAGCTGCTGTTGAAAGCAGACTACTGCATTAAGTGAACTCTTGGTCTCCCCCTAGTATAGACCTTTTATATTCTTATGGTCCTTCTATTGGGTCTTATTTTATGTATGCACAACCAGATTCTGCAGATGGACAAAACTAATTACCCTTGAGATAAAATATGTCCAAGATCACCAGTTAACCCAATTGTAGTCTGCACCAAATGTCCTTGAAGATCTGTTTTGAAACCTGAGATCTTTCTCATTGCATTGTCAAAATCAGACACAAGTGTCTGGGGAGGATTCCTGTAGGAATCTTTTTGATTCTTACCTTCTTTTTGAACTGCAGACACCACATACCCTTGKACCGGGCACAGTAACACAGCACAACAGAACTGGAAGGATCAGGTGCCTACTCAGGAACCATCATGGGAGGATTTTCCCCCAAAATTGCAGAATTAGGCACCTTGACAGCAAGTCAAGTAAGGAGACCCCTCCCCGCTACTCAGCATGAATGCTTCACACTACATCTGAAGTACTGCATCCAGCCCTGGACTCCCCAGTATGGGAAAAGGAGCATATTTGGAGCATAAGTCATATGAGCAGAGTCTGAGAGAATTGGAACCATTTAGCCCAGAAAAGATATGGGAGGAGGGTGATGGGGAATATCATCACTGCACTTCATGGGAGGGAGAAAAGGAGATAAGGTCAGTGATGTCCAGTGAAAGGAAGAAAGGAAATAGGAATAATCCGAAATATAGGAAAACCGATTTAAACATTTAAACATTTAAAAAAAATTTTTTTGACCTTGAGAGTGGTTGAACACTGGAATACTGGAACAGGTGAGCAAAAGGTTGTGAGATTCCATCATTGGAGATATTCAAAACCCTGACGGGCACAGCCACGGAAAAACTGCCTTAGCTGTCCCTTCTGTGAACAGAGGTGAGGACTAAATGATCTCTAGAGGCCTCTGATAACTTAAGTGATTTTGTGAAAATTACATCAATACTGTCTTTTTTTTCAGATTTTTCTCAGCCAAAGAAAGTAGTTCTTCCAGATTAAATGGTTCTATGATGAAGTTGGCCTTATTTTCTGGGTTAATGGTGAGTGAGCTTGCATTCCATTAAACTGAATTTAAGCAGCAGTAATAAAGTTGCATCAAACATCCTATTTCACAGGATAAAAACAATGGAGGCTTTCAAAAGTTCCATTAATTACTGAATGCAGGTACTTTGAAAAGCAACAACAGAATTGCTTTTTTTTAAATGTCAGCAGAAATATACCATAGAGGAACACTTTGAGAATACTTTTAATTAAATATAAAAATTGATATGGGCTACAGAGTGCTATCTATTTTTTTTTATTTGAATCCATCTCTTAAAATGCAATTTTATATGGCACAAGTATCAGCAAGATTTTTTGTATTTTGTTTTTTTCAGATGCCCATACAGTGAAGTCAACAGGATATGTACAGAAACAAAGTATTTTTAACTGTGTAAGTAGTAGATAGTTACTTTTAAGCAGGTAACTGCAAAGGTTTTTGGTCAGACAGTATAGTTCCACTTTTCACTGGCCAGCTAGGTAACAGGGCTGATAAGGTGCAGCTGAATGAGCATATCTCCTCCTATTTCTCCTCACTGAGGCGTCATGTTGCTGCACAAACTACTCTGTAATCTGCTAAAGGAAATTTCTCTAACTCACGTTGATTTGCTATCCAGTAGATACATACACTATTTCTGATTTGGAGGATTAGACTGTGATGACGAGATTATGTTTTTTATTCTTTTTTTTTTTTTTTTTTTGGTGAATGAATTATAAAAACTCAAAATATCATGTTAATAACACATAGACGTGTTGCTATCCAGTTGGCAGTGGATGTCTATTTATGTACTTCTCTAATGTTTTGGGGATGATGTCATGGAGATAAATGTCACAAGCAAAAGATACTGTTTGTAAATGTTCTTTGAATACTAAGATAAAGCAGAAGATAATGTAAAATAATTAAGGTCAAATAGCAGAGCATGCCCTTTTTAACTATTATTACATCATACAAATATAATTTTAATATGCTATTATATTGTATTGTATTTTTAACAAATATATTTTTATTCATGAGACCTATGAAATAGTCAAATCTTTTACTACTAGAAGGCTAAAAACTCCAAATCAGGGGTAATTCTTCTATCAGTAATATTATTCTAAAGTCACAGTTCTCTATTTTTACTGATCAAGCCATTGTACAGTGTCTCTGTACCACTTAGAAGAAAATACAGTTAAAATTTTGTAACAAAGATAGTAATAAAATATTCTAAAGTATGTGATCTGCAGTCAGAATATCACTGTGTAGACTTTCACTTATGCTGATCTCTGAAGATACGTATGATCACTGGCAAATTGAAGTCTGCAACTTTTTTAATTGCTTGTTAGTGCGTAGTGGTGCTATTTCAGATCTTGAATTTTAAGTGTTCCTTTGTTTCCTGAATTATATTCACGTGCACAAGAAAGGTATGGAGTTAAACTAAGCTGAGAAGATTCAGTAACTATATTGTTCTACATCTTGAATTACATATTAAAAATATATTCATGTTCCAGAGTACTTTAACACAAAAGGCATAGGATTCTGTCTAGGATTCTATTCTGTTATGTTATAGCTTCACATGCCTCCCAGCGTAATTAGGGTGAACTAGTATGATTTTTCTTTGCTTAGTCTTTAAGAAACTTCTCTAAATACTTTAATATTTTAGAGGTCAAGTTCATAATCCTGACTGGTGTCTTCTGGCATAAGCAAATTTAAATTGAATTATAAGTAGAAAAATGTCATAAATAATCTCCATATCTTCATAAATAAGTCTTCAGATATGGTCCAAATTTCCCAGATATCTGAAAATAAGGACCATTCTTCATCCTGCACATACGTTTCATTTCGCAATTCAAAGCTCAGAACTATTGAATCTGTACGTGTCTGTTGGAGAAGGCTTGCTAACCTCCATGGGCAAGGTGCATTATAGTCTCCTTCATAGTTTTTTTGTTTGTTGATTTTTTTTTTTGCTTTGTTTATGCAAGCACCATACCAAGAAAAAAAGAAGTGACCATCTTCCACAATCAACTTATGGGAAATCTGCCATTTCATTGATAAAGATATTAAAATAATTTAAATATTTTTCATTAAAATTCAGCCTATTACTCCACATCAAAACAGAAACTTTACAAAGGAGATTTTTAAAATGCATTGCTTGTTTCATAGAATTTTGGCAAATATGTTACCACTCGTGATTCTCTAGCAATTGGTATGACAAGTTTTACCTAATTAATAACAATTTCATGTGTATAAATGCCTTTTTCTATTTAAATACTTTTTGATTCTTGCAATAAATACAAATAAGATCTCTTGACTCTGTCATTGTACATATGAATATTGGTGCAGTTATGCTGACAGCATCCTGAAGAGAAAAAAAAAAAGATCCAGAATAATTACAGGTCTATCTTGATTTTGGAATGAACAACAGAGTACAAGAAATGGTCCTCAATTTACCATCATAGACTACAGGTTGCACCAAGCATGATTGTTATGGGAATCGTAACTGACATAGTAATGAACAGATTGTGATTGAATACATGAATCATGGATGCATGACTGAATAAGAGAAAAGTAAGATATATTACTTGCAAATGGCTCTGCATGCTTCACTGGGTGATTTGATCAGATGCCTTTAAAAGTAATCAACAGTTACTTGATGATTCAAGTCCCTAAAACCAGCACAAAAGAGAAGTGGTATCTTTTCAGCAAATTATAACAATTAAAAAGAAAAGGCAGTATGAGCAAATTGTTCATATGTTACAGCATGTGCTCCAAAGCATTTGTTATTGAAGTGAAATTACCATTTAATTGCCATTACAGTGAGAGGAGAGTATATATTATTACTAGTAACTACTTGAGAAATATATTATAAAAACAAACCCATAGACCTACCTTTTCCCCTGACTAAAATATCATGAATGTTTATTGTCCACCCTTTAATTTTATTGGTTTCTAAATTGCAGTGGATAAGGGAATAGAAAGTCTTTAGGGAAATGCATTTGAAGAAGACTGTTTTAAGTATTTGCAAAATATTTCTTTTGAAGATATTTTACTTCAATAAAACACTCAGTGGAAGTAAAAAAAAATCACTAAATATAGTATTGTATTATTTTACAACAAACACAGTGTATTCCCCGTGGAATATGGCTTATTGTGCTTAGATAAATGAAACAGCATGCTCATTTCTCAAAAATATATTTCAAAGACATGCCATCAAACATCAACATCAAACAATCAAACATCAAGATATTCGATCTGTTGCTTTGCATATATATTGAGTAGGAATCTATGCTACTTCATATAGAAACATGTAAAATTTCTATTTTCCATTTTCATAATTTCTTAAATTATACATAAAAAAATTTTTACTGAATAGAAATAATTGAGCAGTAATATATTATGGAATTTGTCTGTGTGAAGTGAACTAATTATTGTATGACTTTGTCCTTATTGGTGGTTCTCTGTTTGCTGATAGCTATCTGAAAAAATAAAAGTAAAAAGCAAAAGGCGAWMMTWTWARWAGGTTAACCTATTCTTACAGTAGAATAAGAGAATTTCAGTTACATATGCATCGACAGTCATATTAGTARRWYWAYATTTAACTTCTAGWGTAAATTATTTTTTTTCTTCACTGACAAGCCAAGTAGAGAAGTTACCTCGCTTATTTATTTTGTCATGTTACTCATTTTTCGTTTTTGCACTGTGAACATATGGGTATTCTCCCTAAGCATATACATATGAAGCTTACCTCAGATATACATTGCTCACTTGACAATATAGAGCATAAAGAATTTATAGCAATCATTTATTTCAGAATAGAAATATACTGATACAAAGTATGCAGAACCCCCATTATTCAAGAAAAAGCAATACAGTATCCAGTTTTGTAATATACTGCATATTTTGTTATGATAGAAATGTTATTGATTTATCTTTTACTTGTGAATTTCACTTTTTCTATAATTCAAGTCTATTTTGATTTTTAATATCATAGCTGAAGTTGCCAAAGGAGGAAATTATTTTTCTCATTTTTACTTCTGATGTGAGCTGCTCTTTAATACAAGTAGAATGGCTGTCTTAACTATGTAATGATCCACTGCTCATGTTGAGTTAGAAGAAGGAAACATGATATCTGTTCAGATCTGTTCAGATTAACCTGCTTGATGGCCTCCTCAAAAAGGGAATAGAAAAAAAAAAGTTTGAGGTTGATATCCTCAGGCCAAAGTCCTCTCCAGGCAGATCTTAATAGGCATTTATCTTTGACACATCCCCGGGTGCAGACTTTCCCTGGGGCAGAAAGAGCCATTTAGCAGCTTGGGATGTTGCTTCTTGGGTAATTAGCAGTCCCCTAGGCAACCTGGTTAGTTACCTGCCTCAGGGTCCTTGGGCTTGGTGACCTGCATCCCAGGAGGGCTAGGAACTGATCATGTTGCTCCCAGGTGCTTACACATCTGTTTGAGAAAGTCCCTGGAGGAACACTTGCCTGGGATGCAGTTCTACACAAGAGCTCACCTAGCACTCCTCACTGCTTGAAAGACAGATCCTACTCATTTCTGCTAATAATGTGCGCTATTAACTCCTGTATGACCAAGTAATCAAAGTATTACTACTTTTCCTTAAAAGCACAGGCCAAGTCCATAATGGATCTGCAGTCTGACACATCAAGAATTCTGAGAGTGTGAAAATACTGAAGTGGCATACCTAAACTGAGCATAAAGTTGCCAAGTCTGATCACTTGCCGTCTTTCTCAGGCTTTGCATTAGTATATACAGAATTAATTGTGGTAAAATTGGATGATTTTGATGCAGATTTTAAGGTTAAAGACATGTAGAGTCTTTGTAACATTTTGCTAATTTGACATAAACTACAAGATAAAAATGAAGGAAAATTATTAATGGAATTATATATTTATTTTATTTATATAAATTTATATAAATTTATATAATTTTTTTTTCTCTCTCCTAATAAGGAGACAGGTTTAGGCAATAAAGTTGTAAGCATTTACTTGCTAATCAATGAGGTTAAGTTAAAGACAAATTATGAAAGAAGGGAGGTAATACTAGAGAGCAGATCATGTTCTAATTGGACTCACATACCACATCATGTGCTACTCATGATGTAATACTGGGTGTCTGATGTATTTGTAATGATTCCAGATAGCACAGTGCTCACAAATTTTACAAACGAGCAACTGTTTTTAAACTGTTCTCCGGACCCTCAAATTGCAGAGATGTGGGTTTTATTTCTAATAAGGCCTCCTGGTTTGAAAAAAAAGTGCTGTTCCCACTGCTTCTTTCTTTCTTTCTTTCTTTCTTTCTTTCTTTCTTTCTTTCTTTCTTTCTTTCTTTCTTTCTTTCTTTCTTTCTTTCTTTCTTTCTTTCTTTCNTTTCTTTCTTTCTTTCTTTCTTTCTTTCTTTCTTTCTTTCTTTCTTTCTTTCTTTCTTTCTTTTTTTAAGTCTTCTTGAATTTTGGACATGAAGACATTTTCATGAGATAAGTTTCAGGATATAATGTGATCTGTCTTCTGCCTGCATTTTCAATTCTTTTTGCAGAAATATCAGACAAAGAGTCAAAACAGCAGATTAGAAGTGGCCATAAGAAAATATACAAGTCCAGGTACGTCCTGTTCATGTCATTTCCTTCTTGAAAGAAGTTTCAGTATATATATTTGAAGGGTTAGTCCGGCATAGGGCTGTATATCACCTACCTGCTATGACCATTTATATAGAAGAACCTATAGAAGAAAATTTAATTAAAACATATTATCAATTAGCAGAAAATACAGATTACCTAAATTAAGACTGTTTGCACCATCTTAATTTTGCTGCTATATGCAAATATATTATGATATAGATCAAAGTTATAGCATGGCAAAAAATAATTTGCATAGAACTCTCCTTATATTCACTGCACAGAATATCTGCTTCCTTAATGAGCAAATAACTAGTATTTTGTTTTCTTCTTTGTTTACTTTGAGATTTCATAGGCTATTTGCTGTGCATTGTCCAAGTGCTATTGATTATAGAATTATGCTTTTTATTCAGAAAAGATAGTTATAGTAAGTTTGGTGAATGTGTTTTTTGACAGGCTTAACCTATCAGTCTTTCAGTTCCTATGGTCTCATGCATTGTTACACACATATCGAAACTACTATAGGTCTACAACGCTCATGGAAATGAATGGTTCAGGGATGTCATGGAAGTGGGTTTACATAGACATATAATTGGTGTTGGCACAAAATACACTGGAATAAAACATAAAATTCATGCACATTTATGCACAACAATCTTAACTGGGTGTTATCTACCTTGTTAGGACATAGCTTTGCTATATAAGGAATGTATTTTAACACCCTATATGGGTTTATGCACCCAATGAATCCACTTCCCTGCTATTAAAAAAAAAAAAGAAAAAAAAAAAAAAAGGAAAGAATACCATCATGCATTGTCCCATTTTCACTTTCATCTCAGGACTGAAATCTTTAATTAGCCTTCTGCTGCTTAGATGAAATGGCATAATTTGATAGCAATAGTAGCTTATCAGTTTTCATGTGGGCCAGCACTAGAAAGAGAGTAGAAAGAGTGGTCTATCCTATCTGTTTTTTTATTGCCATGATTGTACTAAGGAGAGATAGCAACAATTCCTATGTTGTCTGTCTGTTGCTTTTCAAGAAGAGTATTAGATTTGAATTAATATAATCTGTCAATTTTTCCATTGAGTTCAGATTGGGGACATTTTGTGCATAAACAGAACTTCAAGAAAGAAGGTTGTAATGAGCTAGCCATTGGCATTCATTATACTTAATTCATGTGAGCAAAAATAGTACATCAAGAAAGAAAAAAAAAAAACAGCTAAATCTGGGGTGGTTACCATTATGCTATCACAGAAAATTCATGTAGTCAATTGACCTGGAGGATTATCTTCTACAGAGATTACTTTCCAGGTGTTTTAAAAATATAAATATTCTGTTGCATGTGTGAGGGAAAGTGGTCTTCACAGAATCACAAAAGAGTTAAGGTTCAAAAGGACCTCTAAAGATCACAGAATTACAGAATCACAGAATGATTAAGGTTGGAAGGGACCTCTAGAGGTCATCTAGTCCCACTCTCCCGCTCAAACAGGGACACCCAGAGCACAGACCACAGGGTTGTATCTAGGCGGGTTTTGAAGACCTCCAGAGAAGGTGACTCCACAACCTCCCTGGGCAGCCTGTTCCAGGGCTCTGTCACTCTCATAGGAAGGAAGTTCTTCCTCACATGGATGTGGAACTTCCTGTGTTTCAACTTGTACTCATTATCCCTTGTCCTGCCACTGGCTACTACCAAGAAGACTTTGGCCCCATCCTCTCTACATTGACCCTTCAGGTACTTATACATCTTGATCAGATCTCTCAGTCTTCTCTTTTCTAGGCTAAACAGGCCCAGCTCGCTTAGTTTTAGTCTGTCTTGTTTGATATAAATTTTAATTAGGACGCATTTAATGTAGCTGCCATTTAAAATTTTTGTGTCTGCATGTTAGTTTGGGCAGCATCCCCCAGACATGACTGTTTTAAAATAGCAAAAGTGCTGGAGAAAGAAAGTAGAAGATTTGATAGCTTGAGACAAAAAAAAAAAAAAAAAAAAAAAAAACACTTTTACAAATCAGATAATTTTCTGGGTTTGATGATCAGTAGCAGTTTCCAACTGCTACCATCTATGTGAAAATATTTCAACATTAAGGTACTGATTCTTAATCCTCACTTCATCTTAAAATCAGTTTGGCATTTTGTACTTTTTGTCTGCAGTATTCAGTTTTGAAACCTAGCTACAACAGTTTACACTTAAATACCTTTAGTAATTTCTATGTGACATAGCACCTATGTCTGTGCTGAATTTAAGCATTATGAAAATTTGAGCTAGGCATATAATCCATACTGGAGATTTTACTTTAGCTTACATAATAACAGTCTGATTTGATGTAAGGAGCTCAGAAACCTAATAGTGTTGTCAGAAAGAAGAGCTGAAAAGTCCACAATAAGCAGCTCTCCTATATGCACAGTCTAAAAACAGTAATTTGTTAGCACTTTCAGACTGTATGCGAGTGAATTTCCTTTAGTTAAGAGGTCATATAGGTAGAGGCTTTATATGTATGACACTACCTTCCACTAAAGGGAGAAAAAAACCCTTCATTCTGCATTGTATAATGTACAATCTCTCTGTAAGCCAAAAACTGTAATTCTTTACCTCAAACTGTAGAAACATTTAAAGAAGAAAGATCTGATTTTTATCTCAGATGTTGCTATGCATTATGTTATGCATATATGAGCATTTATAATATGCACAAGTGTATGCATATAATGTATTTTAGGGACATGAATGAATGAAGCAAGGGGTGTGTGTGTATATATGTGTGTGTACACACACATATGCACATTTGCATGAGTTATAATCCATAAAAAATTCATTTTCCATAAAAAACATGCTTTCCTTGGGAAAACCTGAAAATTTAAAACAGATTCATATTAAATAAATATGGGTACCAGTTGGTACAGTATAACTTTGACATTGGATATGTTCTACCTCTTCATTAACAATTTAGATATATAGTGAGATATAAAAAGGAAAGTTGAGAGATATTCATAGACAGGAAATTTTGATTCCGAGAACTTTGTTTAGAAAACCCTGCACTATGTCGTTCAAGTATATTACCAATTAACTCTTTGAGAATCTTCATTAAGTGAAAATTGCAAGAGTAAGTATAATATACTTACCAAGAACTGCATAACTTGAAAATGACAAAAGAATACAACAAGTATTTTCACTTAAATGAATTCTCTGCTACAAACACTGTGAAAAATTGGCCACACATAAACGACTAAGCAAGCGATTATCTGCCCAGGTTTTGTGTGATTTCATAATAGGCTGCAGTATTTTGCCTATATATGTATTTCTTTGAAAATGCCTCAGATTTTCTAGTAATTATGTTAAAAAGCATCATTAGAGATCATAAACCCCCTACATGTTTTTTAGGTTGCAAGTGGCTGGAAATCCATTGCAACTATGCAAAAGTCTGTGTCCATTATTCCAAGCACTGGTTTATGCAATGCTCACTTCATGTTTAAAATATTTCATATATACCTCCTTTACTCATAGGTGCATAATAATAATGATAATAATCAACTGTTAAAAAGAGACAAACTTTTTAAGCACTTCCTAAAATGTGATGAATTCTTTACGCTTTCGGAAACTTAGACCTATATATTTTATAGAAATTTTCAGATATTGTAAGCTCAAAATTAGACCAACCAGTTTTGTTTGGCTTATGCCTTTATATAAGTCATGCTCTCCTTCTGCTCAACCTGCTGCTCTGCTCTTGTGAGCCAGCGGGGTATTCAAACATGCGAACCATGCACATGGCAGACATCAATAGCAAGCACTGGACAGCAGCTATTTTGAAGAAGAAGAGAGACTGGTTCCTGACAGCTTCTGTGACCTATTAATGTTTTATTTAGCTTCTATTTCTGGGGCAATTGTTTCCAGGTGAAGCAAGAAAAAGGTTTCAAAAAATAAACAGAGCAACTGTGGGTGTTGAGGTTGAAAGCATAGTTCTTCCTTCTTCTTTCTTTTTCTTCTTTTTTTCTGTTGTTTTGTATTTTATTTTGTAGCTTTATTGAAATAAAAAGAGCACACAGGGCAGTAGCTCTTGAGGAGGTTTAGATGTTTTGCACTTTTTTATGATTTTTTTTTAAAGGGCATAGCCAGCAGTGCTGGGAATAACCATTCTAAGGAAGCAGTTGACTGGGAAAGTGGGAAAGGGCATAGGGGAAGATTATAAGACTTTTTTTTTTTTTTTTTTTTTAAACTTCATCCTCATTTTACTTACATGGAAACGACAAAACAGAGTTTCCCAAAGATGAGCGATTCCAAAAAATTTGAGGCATGAAAAAGAGCAATTCAGACATAAAGAGATAAGATTTTGATCAATTTGACCACTCTAACATGAAGAGTGTATTATAAAAATGTTGATTTGTGTATCTCAGATATCTTTCATGTGTTAGCAGACAAACTAATGTTATTGTGGTTTCAAAGAATCTGATGCATTCAGCAAGGTCTTATCATTAGTGACCTCTTAGCACTTAAAATTTGCACTCCCAAATGTTTTTCTTCTATCATATTAGAATATCAATTAGAATGTGGTGAATCAAGCTAAGGTTTGTGAAAGTCACAACTTTTAAGGCAACCTCTTCTTAATGTTGTTTGAGAGAAGACAGATTTTCTACCGTGCACATACAGTTTAATATCCTATATATCTATGGACGTGAACCCCCTCTCCAGCTCTGTCCTGATTGCACCATGAGATTTTCCTAGTCTCTCCCCTGTCATCTACACTAAGGAGCATATCAGGCTAAGGGGTTCACTGCTTTAGCAGTGCTGAACTCAGATTGGCAGGCACAGTTAAGCATTCTTCCTAAAGAATGTGTCTCTGACTAGCTGATTAGTAAACTGTGGGGATTACCAGGAATGTCTGCATTTCAGATAGCTACCTTTCATTTGCAATTTCACATGTAATTTAGTCTTGATGTATTCTATACCATACATAGGACTGAATTTATTTCCACTGCATTAAAAATAGCTGTAATCTATTTAGGTGTCTGACCCTTCCCTTGGAATTGTAAACAGTCATAAATACATTACAAATATCCACTTTGTCAATTGGTGCAAGCCACTGGTGAAATTCACAAGAAATATATACAGGAAACTGAATAATAGTTCAGTGTAAAATAAAATTTTCAGAACTACTTTCCTCAAAATTCTTCTGTGTATCTATCTCTGAGATTTAAATTAATACATTATACTACCTAAAAAAATTCAGTGGGAACTGAGGAGGTAAGCTGGAGGAATCTTGTAAGTACATGTAAATGGTGTCATTTTTATTAAATCAATTAATCAATTAAATCAATTTCAGCAATTGTTAATTTGTTTAGGTTGAACTAGTAAATTGTCAAATGATATTAATCCATGATTTAATGTGCTGTCAGCAGGGGATTATATTGGTTTTATTTGATAAATACAAAGTCTATTTAGAAATGTTGAGATATTCGTTGGATAATGAACAAAACAGAGTTTGCTTTACCTTAACTTCTTAAATTGGAGAGACATAAAACAGGTCCCTAATTGAACTGCGCATTTTCAGTAAAGCTGAGACTTTGTTTCTGAGTTTACATTTTGCTTTGCACTTTGTGAGGTCATACACACATGTGTAAAGTTGATCTTTCTAATACTTTTCATACTATTTTGGACAGGTGCAAAAAAGGTCAAAGCACTAGAGAAACAAGCTGCTCATGTGCAGGAAATCTGAAGATAAAAGAGAACCTGGTGACCTTCTCCTTCTCACTGTAATAGAATGTTTGGCCCACATATTATGGATTCAGATAAAGAGTTTTAAGATATCTTAGGTTTGCAAAGGATAAACAAATATAATAAACAAATATAGAAATATATAAACAAATATAGAAATATAATTTCTATAAATAATAGAAAACAAATACACACATATGAGACATGAGAAATTAAGGAAAACTGTGAAAATAGATTATATTTTGAATATATAAAGAGACCATGATGTGCAATCTGCAATAAATGATGCTTTGTTCTAATGAAAACTACAGGTGAACCTTTTACTTTATGTGTAATTGAAAATATTTCTCATTTGAAAAGAATGCCTTGTGGTGGTCTATACAAACTAATGTAACATCTGCCAGGAAAAAAAAAAAAAAAAAAAAAAAAAAAAAAAATCAATCTCATAGACCACTATAGCAGAAATGGCANAATTGTTGCTTTTGGGTAACTTCTTTCTTTACATT